>NC_141151.1:99785335-100102835 GCF_053477565.2 Lygodium microphyllum
GTGCATATTTCACAATGGCTACCAACGGTGGATCCAGACAACAGTATGCTATGGTCGTTGAAGGACGATGATAGACTGATCGGAGATGTGGTGGTTGGAAATGGGGTAGAAAAAATAATGGATGCTACAATGGAGAAGAAAGTGAATCGCTTTTGTATGTTGCACCATGCCTCTATGGAGATTTGGCTCCCTAGGTATCAGCAAGCTAGGAAAGATCAAGAGGAAGCACGATCTAAATTTTGACGTAGTACATGCCATCGACCGATTCGATATCCTGAGGGCATGGAGGAGATGTTGCGGTTTATGTCAACGCAATGGTTGCATGGAGCTTTGACCACAACGTCTTGCAAAGGGGTGGAGTTCTTAATCGAGGAGTGGGAATTCTTGAGGGGATGTAGTCCAAAGGTGATGATGTGTTTAGGGTTTGTCATATCTATATTTTATATGCGACAACTAATTGAGTGTTTCAATGTACAGTACAAAATATATAGTGCAGCATGGTCGCGCGGATGGCATTTCTGTGTGGAGCGTATTAACAAAATGCGCTCCACAACAGACTCTGGTACCATGGCAAGGTTTGAGCAAGAGAGCCGACAACGAGCAACGGATCCAAACACGGTTATAGATGAGATGGAGTATTTTGGAAACTTGCAAAGTATTGTTACGATGGATTACCGTAGCTTCTCCATGATACTATTCAATGTGCAGTGGTTCAAAGTGCTACTTGAAGGAGCTGGAGCAACAGTTCGACAAGGTCCATCTGGATTTCTCGAAATAGATTTTGAAAAAATTTGGACAAATTTGTGTGACACCTTTGTGTTGCCGGCCCATTGTGAATAGGTGCATGAACTCATTTGTTTTGTAATTATATTAGGACATGGTACATATCACAATAGTCAAATCTCTCTTATACATATTTGTGAACAAGTAATCTTCTATCTAAACCCCTGACAACCTCGATGGTGGTATGTTAAACCTTCAGCTCCCCAAAGTGCGAGATTATATGATCAAAGCGATGTTCCAAGCATAGATGAGGACAATATGCAAATAGAGGGGTCGATATTCCAAGGGGTGGAGGCCATCGAAAGCTTGGAGCATGTAGAGGAGGCAACATTGGGTAACAATGATGGAAATACAGGAGTTCAATAATTCTTTAAGAATGAGGTGGACTCATTCTTTTGTGGTGACATGTCTATCGACCTTCCAGTTTATGTCGAGTTGTGTCAGGATATTGACATGGGACCATAGGATACTTCATACTTGGAGCATCCACCTACTCAATTCGTTGACGAATCGCTTATAAGGGTACATAAGATATGCATTTTAAGTAAGATCATTTTTTAAAGATTTATATTACCGTGCTTTGTATGATTTAAATTGATTATGCTAACATCATTTTTTGTCTGTGTAGGTGACCTTTGTGGATACTTAGATCATCAGGATGAGTCGAGGGATAAGCGATGAGGAGTTGCAAGAGATCTTCATGGGCATGTCTCCAGATCAGATGGCAAGATTCAGAGACATGGCGGACCAAGAGCTGTCTCGGACATCATCATGCCACTCTATTAGATCTACTTCGGTACGATCTGATGCTTCAGTTTCGAGTAGACGAGGTCGACGGTCCAGACTTGGGCCAGACGAAGGAAGTGCTTCAGGGGGATGGTATAGAGATTCGGATGCAGTGAGCGCGATCAACTCAGGATACAGGTGCTACTCCTCGCTCTCGTGGCAGTTCTAGAGAGCGTGGCTCAGGTGGTTGCTATGGAGGCACGGAGCGGTATCTCCGTCTCGTCGTTTTGCTGGAGTTGCGTCACCTCCGAGATTTGTCACACTTGTGGGAACGTCTACTCCAATCACTCTGGCTTTTGCTTAGTCGTCCGTAGGTGGCACCCCTATGGGTGCTATTTTGATAGATACTACCTCGGTCAGTACACCAGATATACAGGGGTCTCTTGGATATGCCCAGGAGCGTGGTCGCAGGTGGGAGAGAACCCATCTTAGGCATACCCCAGAGGAATATGCCTACCTTGTAGATGATGATAGATCAGGAGCCATCATCATGAATGATGAGGGGAGGAGGGTGATGGCTCGCATGAGAGAGCCGTGCCAACAAGTTTTTCGGCACAACATCTTGGATCATTGGAAAAGCATACCGGAGGGGAGCAAGGACTACATAGTAGCATCCTTGCATGAGGATTTTCCGGTATCAACCGCAGCAGATAGGTTTTCTACGGGTTGGATGATGGAGTGCATGAGTGCATATATGTCACACAGACAATCAGATGCATGCAAGGCACTCAAGAGTGGGGCTGCAAAGCCCAAGTGGCTAGACATGGACGACTGGCACTGACTTAGGGAGGAGGCTACAGATTCTCCAAGACATTGGAGACAGTAGGGCGAGGCGGCGAGGGCACGACTAGAGGCCGGAGTGGTCCATCAACTTGGGAGTGGTGGTCACAGGACATATCTGGAGGACTTTGTAAGCTTTTCTTTTGTTTTGCTTGCTTATTTTTTTGCAATATCCTTTGTACTAACAATCGTGTTTCTAACAGTTAGTATTTTGTTTTCTTTGCAGCACTCCATTACAAATTGCAATCTAACCGACCTTGAGACTCGATATGCAAAGAGGCACGGTCTCACTGCATTGATCGACTGATTGTATGGACGTAGCGGCCCTGTAAGTCACTCATCTTTCTTGTCCATTGTTACCATGTTTAATTAGAATGCATTATTATATAGTGGACTAATGTGTAGTTGTTTCTTTTTGTGTAGAGTCCGTTCGATGCTCCTTTGCGGCGGGACGTGATCTTTCATATGGCGATGATTTATAGTTTCCCCTTGGATCCTTGGAGCTCACACACCCTTCTTTTTTGGTAACGTGATCTATGTAGATATTTTCTATGTAGTAGTGATATCTTGCCCTGATCGTACCAGTCGCTTTCATTATGCGATCATGTATTTATTTCATGTATCAGTGTTATGATTTAAGTACATTTTGTCTTTATTTACACGAGCATTGTACACAATGCAAAAACTATTTTGTATGGCCCAACAAAAAAACAATTCTCATGTTACCGTCGTTATTAGCATCACAAATTTACTACACGCATCGTTATTAGCGTCGCAAAGCGTTGTTATTTGCGTCGATATCAAGGTCGCATTTGCGATGCTGATATCGATGCAAATAGCGACGTTGATAAACGATGCTAATACCGACTGTTCTATGATGTCGCCAATAATGACACTTTTTGCGACGACGGGGGAAATTTTCTTTATTAACATTTTCATCGCTTTGAACGTCAGTATAAGGCCTATATCTTGTAGTGACTCTGATACCATGAAAACAAACAAGAGGAAAGAGATGTGAAGAGATCAAGGGCACACACACAAAAGCAATGGAGACTTGAGCACATAGAGAGATAGGGCTGAAATCTTCTTTTTCTTATTCCTTCTTCTTTCACACAAAAGAACTAAGTCTATAACATGATAAAAAACTAATATAAAAAGTACCACAGCGTATGTACACACAGTCACTAAGTGTAAACCCGCTAAGAAAGAAAGAGGTGGCAACATCAATGTGTCGTAACCAAGGATGGACTACATGGGTGTAGTCTAGTTGTAGAACCATTGGTGTATCCTCATGTTAGTTACCTAATATGCCAATGAATAATATCCTAACATATCACTAAGGCCTGTAGTGGATGTCAGCTCATGTAGAGCTCAACATCTCAACATCCATTGCTTCCACCACCACTACCTCCACCCATGTTTTTCCCCCCATGTTAAATGCATCAAGTATATATATATATAATTTTCTTAGTCTCAGATACGGATTCACGTTATGCATCCATTTGTCACAATCCTATAAATTTTGCAAGGGTTAAGGGTTTGCATGAGATCCATTGTCTCTAACACTTTTAGTAGTTAATATCAAGGTAATTAGAATATCACATTGGTACTTATTTAAGTGTACACATGTACTCCCAAATGCATATATATATTCACATTCCTCTATGCATTTATGTGTGTGTTTTGCAATCACATCATGATATATTAGTACTTCAAGTATGCATGCATGAGCGAAACCACAACACACATATTTTTGCTACTTTCAATTGTGTATTATTGCGTGAACTTACTAGAACAATATACGATATCAAATTGTTTGGTACACTTACTATAAAAACGTGTAATATTTATTATTTTTCAATTTTTTAAATATTTAATGTTAGGATAACAATATTATCTCATTGTTGCTTAATTAATTACCTACGTATATATTCACATATGCACATACATCTATATTCCACCCCTCCCTCGATTCTTTGTACATGCTTTATATACACATCTTATAGTATTGTAATTGAGCAAAACCACATGCATAATTTGCTTCACTTGAATATCAAATAATTATAAAACTATATATTCATTGTGCACATCAAATATCAATCAAGCTCCATTGTTGGAGGGTGGAATGGGTAATCCCTAACAAAGTCCAAGATTGAACCATGGAAGCGTTCTAGCTTAGTCAAGTAGGAAAGCATGTGCTCCAAAAGGACAGTGTCCATGGGGTTTCCCTCAAATAAGGATGAGCATATAAAGGCATTCATTGGGTTCCTCTCTCTATCTTCTCTACGTTGTCATCCACAAATAGTTTTGTTGTTGTGGGTTGACTAGCCAATCAATGTTATCAAAACATTTTTAAAAAAGGGACTTCATGTGGCTCCTTTTGAAAGAAGTGGTTACGGGAGCTATGTTGCATATGCCTTGTCCAGATTAAAATGCAAAGGTTGGTTCTTGCTTTAATAATTTCACACATTCACTTCTAACTAGTTGGAGTAGCTCGCTCAGGTTGTCCTTCTTCATTGAGCTCGAAATGGCAATGTTAAACAAGGTGGATATTTTCCTCAAAAACTTAGCAAGTCTTGGCTGCAAAATCACCCAATGCTTATCCACTTCCAAGGGCTTCAACAGTGGTAATGATCCCTTTCGCTTTAGCTGCCTATCTAGAAGTATCCTATTCACATGGAATGTAATTAATTTTCAAGTTGTGGGGGAGATTTGTACATGTACACATGGAAAAGTGAGCATGTATGTATTGGTATGATGCAAAAGAGAACTACATGTGTGTGGTGCTAGCACATCCTCCACCATTATAGGTTCATAGTCTTGAGTTGTATCCCCCCTAAAAAAAGACAAATTATCCTTATTGACATTGTAATGTGGGAGAAGATTCAAAATCTTTTGCATAATATGACATTGAAAAAAAAAACCATGTCATGCTTGTCTACTAGTGTGTGCAGTGCCACATCCGTTGGAATCACTAGTATGTGTTTTTGCATTCTTTTCTTCCATGCACAAGATGAAACATCACTATTGATATTATACAATGATAGATTTGATCATGGCATGTGAAATTTATGAGCATCATTTATTTATATATACGCATGCATGTCATGTATGTTGTCACTGCAAACCTAAGACCTTTAGTTCTTTCGCCCTCTGCACAATACAAAACATTATTATTATTACTTCAATGATGAAGAAGGTCTAAATGCTTTCATAGTATGAGTCCGATGCATAAGTAAACTTACCATATTGATACTTTGTAATATGCATTTTAGTGGGGTGTAATGTCGTGTTCTCAGCTCTCCCCTCGTCACTTTCTATCCTCGATGCTGACGCACATCTCTCTATAGAGAAGTGTAAGGTAAGCCTCTCCATCACAAGATCTAGATGAACTTGCTTTATCCTTCCATCTATGCTAACAATAGGGGCCTCCTCAATGGTGCCTTCCTCTACTACAAATCAAGTCCATTGAAAACATGTCAAGAGATGGAACAATATAAAACATTTGGAACAATTTGGATGAATATGTAATAAATGACAAACTTGTAATTCCAATTGTCTTCATACCTCTACTACTCGAGTTCATTGTTCATTGTACTAGTGGGATTGTGATCTACTCTTCAGTGGTATCAATCACAGGGCCTACATGGTCATGGTCACGATTCATGTTCAATGATATATTTTCACTACAGGAATACAAGAGATGTCTTGGTTATAATACTTTAAAACATCAAATCTTTGGGGTGTGGAGAAACCAAATTTATTGGCAATGAGGGCCCAATCTTTGGCGTTTCTTTGAAAATACTAGATATATGCTTGCTCCTTTATTTTCCTTTTTTCACTATCTCACTACTAGTATCAATTTCCTATAAATCATCCATAGTCTTTTTACAAGGAGACAACAAAGAGAAATATACTCCAAAGAATGCATGTCATTTTACTTACAATGCCTTTGGAACCTTGTGTCTTTTGCGTTTGTTTTTCTCTTAAATATTTATGGTATAAAGCTTTCTCATTGGAGGGGTATTCACCTTTTAGATAGTCAAAGAAGATAGGGCATCTTTGATATACCTCCTCATCCCACTCTTGCTTTATCTAGTAATCATCATACATGCATTGATCATATTGTAGGTCCACCCAATCATTGCATTCTCCTGGCAAAGTTTATATAGTCCCCCTCTCCATCTGCCCATACATGAACCTATCAAACAAAGTCACCATTACATTTGTGGAATAGATTGGCAAGATAGCATTGCAAACATGCTATTAGAGAAGAATATTGTCATTTGCCTACAAAGAAGCCTCCATGCTGCCAACTTGGATGACTTCTATAACTCTATGTCTTCATCTAGCTTAAAATCATAGAAGACTGTGCAAAACATTTACTCGTTATTTTTATCTTTATCTCTTGTGTGTATTGGAAGAACAAATCATGTTCCACTCAAATGTTATAATAGTCCTCCCAACTTGAGAGTAGTCTCTTTCCATCGTCTTGCAACATCATAGCCTAAAATATCTCTTGTCTCACGCAACTTTGAAAAGATACATTTCCATTTGCTTGAATCAAAGTTATGTCATTTAATAGTTTGTGTAAGACTTACGATGCACATAGTAAAGACAAACAAGAATAACCTACATTAAGGCATGCCCATCAATATTCAAATTTTCATGTCAGAACTCTCTATGGCCGTCAATATCCTTACGTGATCTACCTCATTTAGCTTGGAGGATGCAAATATGCATACTTTCTCCTCATTCAAAACACCTAGTGTCTTGGAGCCCTATTCCAAGCATGAGATAGTTTGCAATGGTAAAAACATTGTTACTCCAAACCAATGTAGTTTCAATACATATGATAGGCAAGTATCAAGGGGTAGCAACCTATTGATACCACTTCTCTTCAAGGCTAGGGTCTACAACTCTTAGCAAATGTTGTCACGCATCTTTCACGTAAACTAAAAACCCCTAGAGTTGTATCTTATTGGTAGGATTTTTTGTGTTTGATTGTTTGTGAGGCTCGTTGTCTTTATGTTTTTTAGCTAAATTTTTTGTGTTTTTCTAGAGTATTAAATTTTTTGTCATTATTTTGGAATTTGTGTTTGAAAACTTGATAATCTTGGTCAAGTTTGGTATTTTCTTCGACAGATTGGAACTGGATTTTATTTGAAGCTACTAGACATCAAACTCGATTTTGGCACAAGGAATAGGCAAATTCATAGGACACAGTCACCTAGCAGCTCGAGTAGGCTATTGCTAGACCTAGAGTCCTAGCAACAGTCAGCTGAGCCAAAGACCCTAAATAACCCTAAAACGAGCAAGATAATGCAATGAGAAACCCTAAAAATAGACAAGACGGCCAGTCACAGGTCAATAAGCCTATTAGGCCTAAAACGAAGCGAGAGAGTGCGTAAGGCGCTTAGATACTTGTTTTCTACACTCACCCTGAATTTCTGCACTTGAAGTACACTTGAGGGATAGCTGAAAGCCTCATTGAGCACAAGTGCACGAGAAAGAACACACACATATTGAGTAGAGGTAAATTGAGGATTGGATGCAATAAGTCAAAGAACTCACTCAAATAAACACCTCAAGGAACCCACTAGTAGGAGAAGATCCCAAGACATAGACAGACAACCAAAGCACAGGATAGGACCAAGCAAGCGGCACTAGAGAAGTGGATCTGACCAACTTGCTCAACCTGATCGATAGCTTGGTGGAGCACGAGAATGCAATCATGTCAAAGGAAAGCTCAAACCATAGGCCGAAAGAGGAACTTGACCTAGGAGTTTTTCCAAAGGCAATTCAACAGCTAGTAAGCAGGTACGATGCGCACGCTCGGTATGAGCACCGCAACAGAATGGTAGAAGCCATCATAACAGAGAGGAATGGAAGTTAGCCCACAAGGCACTACAATGAATAGTGAAATACAACCAAGACCAGCGTGCTAGGAGCTTAAGTCAGAATGCAGAATTGTGTGAGGTACAAAGGGTGCTGAACGTGGCAGGTGGGAATCGGACTAATCATGAGAGAGCCCTCGAAGGAGACTTGACATTGAGTGAGCTTCTCATGAAGCGACTACTCGACAACATAGCAGCGGAGCAAAGTGTTGCAGCACTAGCAACATCATTACTAGCAGGATTAGAAGCAAACCAAGGCTCTAAGGGCCAGTCTAAAATCCCAATTGTTGCAAAGCAATTCGACAAGTACCAACCATAGCTTTGTAGAGCAATTCGAGCAAGTCTGCGAGGCCAATGGCCTCACTGACTTGACTCAACGCTCTCAATAATTTGGGCTTTGGTTAGGCGACAAGGGTAGGACTTGGTACACGAGTCTAGATGCTGGAGAACAGCGGACTTTAATGGCCTCAAAAACCTCTTCATCAAGAGATTCTTTGAGCCTAGATACTCTGATAATCTACTAGTGAGACTGTTGAATGTCAAGAAAAAAGAGAAAGAGGACATCTGCGACTATATCACCCATGTGAGGAGCCTCTTCAAGAGAATCCCCGTGGGGAAACGACCTACCAAAAGAGTGGTGTCCACCGTATTTATCAGTGGAATACGGAGTGAGGATCTATATAAGGTCTTGGCAGGCAACTCGAGCTTGCAGTGAGACTCAATAGCTAGGGTGTTTGAAGAGGCCATTTGAGTAGATGACCAGCTGAAAGAGCGGAGCTTCAGGAGCTCAAATTCAGAAGAGACCAACTTGTGGAGTTTAGAGAGAGCATCAATCTCTAGTGAATGATCAGGTCCAACAACCCAGGACAAAGGGAAAACCGCTGAGACAACTAAGGTAAAAATGGAGATAGCCAAACTACAAGATATGTTGAGATGACCAAACACACCCACACATCCAATGCGTGTACTGTGGCAGAAACTACTTGTCAGCCGAGTGTCAAGACCCTAGGTCACGACCTTGCACTAATTGCGGTAGATTCGGTCGTCACGATGTTGCGCATTGCAGATTACCAAGAAGACTCCCATACTCACAACCCTACAACCAGCCATATCTAGCGAGCAGACCCCAACAATCGGAAGGGGGGTCCCATTGGCCCTTCCTGTGCCTAACGACATTAAACCAGCTGCTCCTAGAATGGACATAAACCCTACATGCATACCTAGACCACTTGGTCCCTACGTGACTCATCCACCAAGTGACGCTCCAATCCACTATGTGGAGGAGCCAAATGAGGAAGAGACTTACGTATACACATACCTCTCGCACAAGATGACAAGGGCAACGCAATCCTTATGGACTATCGACTAGTACCAGTGATGGTGTTAGGAAAAGGCCAAGGTAGAGGCCTAGGAGAGCAGATGCAGGATCCAATCATATGTTGGACCTGCAATCATCTAGGGCATGTCTCATCACATTGTCCTGAAAGGGAGTAACCAAATAGAGACAAGGCAAACCTAAGGTGCCCAGAGTGCGGAATCACTCACCTCTTCATTGACTGTCCCAAGCAAAAACCATCCTCAAGTTCGGCCAACGTGCTATCTATCCCATTGGGGTTGTTTGGCATCGAGAACCTCGATGGGGAGGCCACACCTATCCCATTGCGTGTCATGACCTGAGCAACACAGACAAAGCAAGCCGGCATATCATTGCCAGGTCCAAGCAACCTCGATGCATCCTCGATTAGGAAGAAGATCCATAGACGGACAAAGAAGAAACCCGAAGCTAAGATGACGATGAAATCCAAGACTGCCACTACTCTACCTGCTGGAAAGAAGGTGACTGACCCGGAGGCAAAAACCTCAGCTCCTAAGACGGCCGAAAAGGGAAGTGCTAGGGTAGGGGAGTACCTGCATCCGAAGTGCCAACTAGAGGCTATTGAGAAAGTGAAGGAATGGGTAAAAGAGGCCCAAGAGCACCTAAAAGATGTTGAGCCCATCCTAGAGGACAAGATCAAAGATCTATCCAACATAAGCATGCCAGTCTCACCCCTCGACCAAAAGTAAGAGATGCAACTGCATCGCAAGTGATACTGCCTAGGTAAAGCATTGATGCTACAGGCCAGAAAATCAGTCACAGCCATTGGCCAGGACAATCCAGAATAGGAGAAAGAAGAGCAGCCAACGACCTCCTTACCACGCTAGTGACCACCCCTATGACGCTGAGCTTGGGAGACCTGCTTAGGCAGCATTCCACCCTATGACAAGACCTAAAGAAGTGGGTTGAAGGATCACGAGAGCAAGCTACTGCAAAACTGCACGATTGTGATGCAGAGACACAAATACTGAGCATGACTCTGCGCTCTATGCCTAAGTCATTGCACATTAATGCTTTCTGGGAAGGCACCAAGACGCATGCGATCTTACATGTCTTACCCCTAGGAGACACAACTAGAAAGGGGATTATAGACACAGGAGTGGGGGTTAGTGTACTAAGCCACATCGTGCTTGAGACGTGGGAAAACCCGCCTATCGAGACCACCAGATTCAATGTCACACTAGCAAATGGCATGAGAGTGAAACTAGTCAGGGTACTTAAAAATTGGCCGGTGAAGATTGCAGGCGTCAAGTTCTCAATTGACTTTATAGTCATGAAGGGAGTGGACTACGATATCCTATTAGGCCAACCCTGGATGCGCAATGCTAGAGTCATCGAAGATTGGGTAATGGCTTGTTGATCTTCCTTGGCAATAGAACAAAAGCTGTGAGGGTAGAGATGGACACGTGGAAAACCTCACCAGTCGACTTGGATGCCATCTCCACGATGCTTAAAGGTAACACTCAGGTCAAGAAGTCTTGTGGGCCCTTGACCAATTATATCCCCTGCTTGGAGGATGAGTGAGACTAGATGCATGTCCTTGCTACAATCGACTTGCCATTCTCAGATCACGAGGCATATAAGCAAGCCATCAGCAGGACAAAAGACACACCCTCCATACCAGTCTACATGATGGCAGGAAGCCTTTGTGGGCGACCTAAGCTTGTCACATTCCAAGTGCCAATTAACAAGAAGGAACTCCAAGAGATTCTGGAGTATTTGACTGGCACGCTAGCTGGCAATCCAGCAGCAAACTTCAAGCCACTCCAAGATTTATTAGACAAACCAAGGTGACAATGGACCAGAGTGCATGGCTTAAACCTCATGTACAATTGGGCCCTAGTCCCCGATCAGAAACAAGAGATATACCAAAACCTAGGAGACGATGAGCAGTCGGACGAAGATGACTCCAATGACGAATACAAAGACTGTCATTCTTCCAATGACGAAAGTGAGGGTGAGATGGGCACGGTGGAATATGACACTGAGGGATGAGAAATAGAACAAATATGAGCTCCAAGCCATAGAAAAAAAAGAGTGTCTTTAAGATAGAACGAGGGGTCATGTGCATGGATTGTGACCGTGCTTGGTTATAGGAGCCATAGATTTCAAACAAGCAGGCCTAACCCAACCAGGTACGACACCAGTGCTTAGAATAGAGTCACCCTCTGAGCTGCGACCACCAGGAGAAACCACCTCTTCTAGCGAGAACGAAAAGTTCAATTCTGAGTGGGAGGTAAGCTCAAATAGCGACCCAAAAATACCTAGACCATCCAAGACCAGACACACCAAAGGGGACCTACCCGTCCACTTGAGGTGCAGACGGTTGAAGGAAGAAAAGGCAAAGCAGCCTAGGGGCATGCAAATAGAAGAGCAAAGAAAGTTGCATGATCTCCTGAGGAGATTTACGAAATTCAAGAAGGGTGACAGGGTGGTAATCCTATTGGGTGCCAAACGCCAAGGCCAAACGAGTGAACCCATCGAGGGACCAACCAAGGTCAAGGAGGTGAACCTAGCAGGCAAGGGAGACACCGTGACCGGTCTTAATTGCCGATGACTTGACTGAGGAAGAGGAGACAAGTCTTGTTTCTCTCTTGTGAGAGTATATAGACGTGTTCACTTGGTCCTTAGAAAAGCTTAAGGGGTTAGATCCGAGCGTAGTAACTCATAACATACCCATGACGCCAGACGCAATGCTGGTCAAGCAGCAATCATACCTGATGAATCCAAAACATGCTCATGCAGTCAAAGAGGAGATTGAAAAGCTTATGAGAGCAGGATTCATTTGCAAAATCGAGCTCACAGACTGGGTGTCACCCATAGTCATAGTGATGAAGAAGAACAAAAAGATTAGAGTGTGCATCAATTATTACAAGAAGGTGAACGCTGCCACTAAGAGAGACAACTACCCATTTCCGTACACCAAGCACATGCTCGAAAGGGTGGCGGGCAAAGAGGCCTATAGTTTCCTGGATGACATCTCTAGATACAATCAAGTGCAAGTGCATCCTGCCGACAGGCATAAGACTGCCTTCGCCACTGAATGGGGCGTCTTTGCTTACATGGTCATTTCCTTCGGGTTGACTAATGCCCCAGCCACCTTTCAACGCCTCATGTGCACCATATTTAAAGATATTCTTTGCAAGGAATTGGAGGTCTTCGTGGATGACTTGTATGTTCACTCGACCTAGCAAGAATACTTAGACAAACTTCAAGCAGTCTTTGAAAGGTGTCACCTATATCGTCTCTCCCTGAACCCCTTAAAGTGCCAGTTCTAGGTGAAACATGGATGCATCCTAGGGCACGTGGTGTCAAAGAACAGCATTGCCACTGACTTCTCAAAAGTCAGGGTTATTGTTGATCTTCCGCCCCCAATCAACTATAAGGGAGTTCAATGCTTCTTAGGCCATACAGGGTACTATCAACGGTTTGTGCTAAACTATGCATTGATTGCCAGACCTTTGTACAAGCTCGTCTTCGAATGGACTGAAGCCTGCCAATGAACATACGAGGAATTGAAAAAGGCTTTGACTAATCCACATATCCTACGAGCCCCAGATTGGACCATTACCTTCCATGTACATATTGATGCTTTGAAATTCATCGTGGGAGCAGTATTGTGCCAACTTGGTGAACACAACCTCGAGTATCCAGTGAGCTTTGCTAGCAGACAACTCACTGAGACCGAAATGAACTACTTGACGACTGAGAGAGAGGGCTTAGCCATGGTATTTGATGTAAAGAAGTTTTGGCATTATCTTTTGGCTATGCCTTTTACTTTATTTGTGGACCATCAAGCCTTGTTATATCTAGTGAACAAACCCTGTGCTACAGGACGCATAGCTTAATGACTCCTTCTGCTTTTAGAATTTGACTTCTTCGTTGTTGTACAAAAGGAAAAATAGCACTACATGGCTAACCACATGTCACGCATTCCCATGGGAGAGGCCACTGGACAAGGCATTGTCGATGAATTGCCAAACGCCCAACTGTTTAACCTTTCTAGTGAGAGAGATTGATTCAAGGCTGATCTAACACCATACTAGGAAGATGACATCGTCCAAGTACTGGAGCACAGACTGCCTGAGTGACCAATAGAAAAGGCCTGACTTAGGCAACTTATCCTCAAAATCCAACCCTATTAGTTGATAGCAGGCCAACTATATAGATTAGGGCAAGACTGGTTATTGTGTAGATGCATATGCAAGCATGAGATGCATGATGTGCTTATAGAGGCCCATAGCAGGATTGCTGGAGGACACTTTAGTGGAGACACTACAGTCCGCAAGGTGCTGCAGTCTCAACTATGGTGGTCCACGCTTTTTCGTGACGCAGCACGATTCGTCAAGCATTTTGACGAGTGTCAGTGGTGGATAAAGGCCCCAATTCACAAGGATCAAATGGAGTTAACCCCAATCATTGCACGACAACCCTTCAAAAAGTGGGAAATCAACTTCATAGGACCCATTAGTCCTGCGGCATAGTACTCGCATGCCAAATATATCATTGTGGCCACGGACTACCTAACAAAATGGATAGAAGTGAGAGAGATACAAAAGAATGATGCTAGAATGACTGCCAAGTTCTTATGGAAACAAGTGATCTCACGATTCGGCTGCCCCATCAAACTAGTCAGTGACTAGGGCATGCACTTCACCAATGAAGTGATAGCGCATCTTCTATCCACCTTTCTGATCATCCATCAAAAATCCTCTCCATACTGCCCTCAGGCAAATGGACAGGCAGAATCCACAAATAAGATCCTTGTAAATGTCCTGACCAAAGTAGTCTCTACTTCACGCAGTGACTGGGATAACAATCTAATGGCAACCTTGTGGGCTTACCGTACAACTTATAAAATGGTTGTCGGCTAGACTCCTTTTAGGTTAACCTGTGTGACTGAGGCAATTCTACCAGTAGAGTTCTTTGTTCCTAGCCTAAGCATAGCACTTCAAGAACGGTGGGAAGGAAAGGAGGTATGGACGCAACGCCTGGTTGAACTTGAACACCTCTCAAAAACATGCCTTCTAGCCACCCATGTGCTCCTATGTAAGAAGGCACGACGCAAGAGGTAGTTTGACAAGCATATCCAATAGTGTGACTTTGAACGGGGCAACTTAGTGCTCTTCTACTCAGTTAAAGGACACAAGCAGAAAATGAAGTTTAGAGGTCTTGGGCCTTTCAAAGTTCATGCAATCAGTTGAACTGGCAACATTGAGCTCGAGATCCTAGATGGCGATGCCATAGGCTTCTTTAATGGCAGTCGCATAAAGAAGTACTACCCTCCCACGCATCCACTGCATGAGCCACCAATGTTGGAACCCCCTGTCACGGTACAAGTCACCACAATCACAAATATTGATGATGAGGACAAGGAAGCCGTAGAACCCGCATACCTCCACATCATGGTCACTTCTAAGCAAACATGTGCTTTCAATGCCTTGATAGATGAGGGAGCATACTTCAATGTCTTAACTCACAATCATTGAACCCAACTTGGTAAACCACCACTACAGCCCACTAATACCCAATTAAACCCATATGGGGGCCACTCATACGCACTTCTCGGCAACAAGTGCAGGACTATTGTTGCTATCGAGTTTGAGACTATACCAATGATCTTTCACGTGTTGCCAAACACTAAAGACACAGGCACAGAGTCGATGCTAGGGCGAACCTTCAAGAAGAAAACTCACTACAATGTCGATTATGAGTCACAGTGCATTCACCTCGCCATAGGCAATGTCTGTATTGTTATAGCCTTCAGCAAGGGCTACGCGATCCCATTAACTGTTGATAAATACAACATATCCTAAGCCATACTCTATGGATGTATGTATCTAAAATAGAGCATATGTAAAGTGTCCTTAAGTTGGGGGTATCTATCTTTGGAGGATACCACTTGTTGTAGTAGACTCTGAGAATGGAAGAATAATAATGGAGGAGAAGATAACATGTAGCTCCTGACCTCTGATTTGCTCCATCTCTCGAAACCCCTCCACTTTAGTTTATCATTTGGTATCAGAACATCGCTGTGCTGAGGGAGTCCTGAGACTTGTCGGAATGTATTTGCTTGCTGATGGGCGAGATGGTTCTTTAGCCTCGGTTGGAACTGAAGGTTGATTACTGGAGTCTACAACCTTTCTAGCAAATACCAGTAGCTGCAGAAGGTGAATTCTCTTTTGATCCTCTACTGTCACCATCCCTATTGAAAATTGTCGTGAACAAGGTTGAAGCCAAAGTACACTACAAGATCAAGCCCAATCCCAATGTTCTTCTCCACCCATACAAAACACAACATCACTTGCCGATTTTTTGCAGCCTTTGATCTCTTACTACGGAAGGGAGGAATGATGATTGAAGGAGCAATTTCAGCATCAGTGGCTAAGAACATGAGCCTCCTTTGGTGCTTCCAAGAGAGCCGTTGTGCTTGGGGGAAGGTCATAGCTGTGCGCTGTAGGAAGAGAAAGAGGAAGGCGGGAGGCAAAGGGACTGTGAAGAGAATACTCCAGGGTTAAGGCTATGGCTATAGTTATGGCTATGGCTATGGCTCGCCGGTATTACCATAAAAGAGGCCACTGAGCTCGCCATATCCTCTGGTGGGAAAAAATAAGAGTGACCAAACTTCGAAGGGAACTTTATCATGTAACCATTGGTCAATGTGATATATCAACTTGTAGGGCTAATGTTTGGCCTCAAAGATGGCATCCTATTATTCATATTAACAAAGGTGCTCGAGGGCATGAGAGTATGCAGTCTAATGGAGTTGGAACAGAGTCCATGAAATTTTTTCACCTTGGCACGAACAAATTTGAAAGTGGCAATGTTTGTGGACTGGCCGATATGGGGACAGGTACAGAACTGAGAAGAATGCATTTTCTCAACTAAATAAGAAGGGGCAGATTTTGGAACACATAAATGCACACTCTGCAAAGAAACTTCCTAGTACAGCAGCCATGGCCATTTTGGGAATAGCTGCAAGACAATTCTGCTCAACACAGCCTCAATGGAAGGGCCTTCAGTGTTCTTGGGTGTTTACAGCATTATACAGGGTTCTGTTTTGCTCAAGGGAAAGTTGTATTGCATTATTGTCTTGTAGAGTTAAACTAGTTATTTGGAGGCTGATTTTTGCTCAAAAAATTTTAGGAAATTTTCTATAGCTTCAGCTTGATGTGTACTTCCACCTTGGCACAAAAAAATTGCAGAAAATTTGCACGAAGATGGTCAATTTTAGACCCATGTTTTGATGTGTTTTGGGTCATACGGACATTGTTTGGGATCTGAATTGGATGTTTCTTGTTGGGAACTGAATGTATGACATGTTGGCATCATGGATGGATGTATATGATAGATTTTGGACACGTTTATGACAATCATATTGCTAGAAGCTATTTTTACATGCATTTTTGGACTATTTTTTATGCTTTTTCGTCTTGGGTTGGACCATTGATGTTCCGAATCGGGGCATACTACTGAATATCATTTGTGGATAGTTTGTATTGCTATTTTTTTTCTAAATTTGGAATAGCCATAATATCTAATGTGGCATAGATCACTCAGATTGTGGGAGACAAATTGACCAAAGACAATTATAGTGTTTGGTCTTACAGGATGGAGAATTTTTTGATTGGGTAGAGGTCTATGGGACCTCATAATAGGTGATGATGAATGTCCAAAATTTCCTGAACATCTAACTAAAGAGAAAAAGAAAGCATAAAGGATTGGACAAGGAAGAACAGGAAGGTTTTGCATTGGATCTCCATATGTATTTCAGAAGTTTTGATTCCTCATATAAAAAAGGCAAGTACTTGTAAGGAGGCATGGGAAATCATAGAAAAAATGTATGTGTACTGAGGCTCGTAAGATACAACTCAAGCAGAGATTACATGGTGCATGGAGAGGCAATCACAGTATTAGTGACTATGTGACAGAAATCAAGTAAATTGCAAAAGACCTTGCATCCATTAATGCACCTATTGATGATGATGATTTAGTGTCAGTGACACTAAATGGACTTGGACCGGCTTTCAAATCTTTGGATACCTGTAATTCAGTTAGAGGAGGCTCTATGCCTAACTTTGAGGAGCTTATTAGATTGCTACTTACAGAAGAAATCAAGTTGGGATTGAATGCATCTAGTAGTGGTAAAAATGCAGGTGGAGACAGTGTTTTCAATCACCAGAGAGGTCGTGGCAGCTCATCTAGAGCTAGAGGTTCTTCACTTGGTCATAGTAATTATGGTTTTACTTGTGGAAGATGTAACTTTGGTCATGGTGACTTCATGCATAGAGGCAGGGGGAGATCTTTCCCTAGAGGTAGAGGATGGTCTAGTCCTTCATAGAGAGGTGGCAATTGTCATTATTGTGGGAAATTTGGTCATTTTGAGAAAAATTGTTATCATAAACAGAATGCCATGTCTAGGGGTCATGGAAGGACCCAATATGGCCACTATGCAAGCACTTATGGTGGTATAGGTTATGGACCTAGAGGTGGATCACCTAGAGGTCACCTATTTGCTATGGAGCATGTGCTTAGAAGCATGACTTACCCTCTTCTCGTAAGAAATTGGTCTTTAGATTCAGGAGCTACAAACCACATGACTCATCATGCTGAGTGGTTTGATAGCAAGGAGCAAATGTAGAATGAGGAATATGTTGCCACCGGTGATGATACTTTACATAAAATTACTCATATTGGTAGTGTGCCACTTGTTACTAAAGATGGGATTGAGAATAAGCTTGGTGATGTACTTTAGGTGCCCACAATAACTAAGAACTTAGCATCGGTTGGTCAAGATCAAGGATTGTAGGTGAGATTCGATAAGTTTGGATGTTTCATTGAAGAGTTCCATAATGGAAGAACTCGCAGGGTGATTGCTCATGGTAGAAAGAAAGGGAGATTATTTGCTTTGGATGCAGGTACTCCAGTGATTCAAAACTCTATGTATGTTGAGAGAGGACATGGGAAAGATAAGGATGTGGAATTATGGCATAGAACGATTGGTCATGTCAATTTGCAAAGATTGAAGCAAATGCAATCGAGACAGATAGTCCGTGGTCTACCGGATTTTGGATATGTGAATTTTGATCATATATGTGAGGCTTGTCAATTTGGCAAGCAGTCCAGATTGCCATTTCCAAAGAGGGGGAAAATAAGCATCTATCCTTTGGAAATAATACACTCAGATATTTGGGGCCCATGTCACAATGTTTCCATGAGCAAAAGATGTAGATTCTATATCACTTTCATTGATTATTTTAGCAGAATGACTTGGGTGTACTTTATGTAGCATAAAAGTGAAGCATTTGAAAAGTTCTTGAAATTTAAATCTATGGCTAAAAAGCAATTTGGATGCTACATAAAATGTTTGAGGTCAGATAATAGTGGAGAGTACATGTCATATGAGTTTTGTGACTTCTTGAGAGATCATGGTATCAAAAGGCAATTGACATGCAGGTACACACCTAAGCAAAATGGTGTGGCTGAAAGGAAGAATCGGATTATTGCAGAGGTTGCAAGGGCAATGACAAACCAAATGAACATGCCATTGTCATATTGGGCAGAAGCAGTGCATACTGCAATTCACATTATGAATAGAACACCTACAGCCTTGACTCATAATATGTCACCATATGAGAAAATGTATGGCAAGACACCCATTGTTGCATACCTTAGAGTCTTTGGATGTGTTTGTTATGTTCAAGTTCCGGATGATTTGAGAAAGAAGATGGAACTGAAGGCTGTAAAATGCATTTTCCTTAGATATCCTGATGAGAAGAAGGGATACAAATGCTATGATCCAGTGAGTAAGGAAGTGTACATAAGCAGGGATGTCAGATTCAGTGAATATGAATCATGGTACAGGCCCAAAATTGCAATGGATGTTGATTCCTATGAAAGCAATGATGATGATGGCTATGGAAGGAAAATTTCAGCAAACAACAAGGCTGAAAATTAGCATGTGGAAGATGCTTCAGGACCTCAAGAGAATGTGGAAAGCAGTAGCAGCTACAGTCCATGGAGTGGTAGATTGAGAAATGCACAAATGAGTGCAGAAGTTGCAAAAGGAAAGAGACCTATGGTTGAAAGTTCAGAAGATGAATCTATAGATTATACATGTTAAAAGACCTAGCATTAGAAGTGTAGGAAAGTATGTCCCACCACATGCTAGATCAGATGAGACACATGGTAGTGCACCTCAATTGAGAAGGTCAGAAAGAGTAGGGTATCCAGTTGATAGATTGACTTATAATGCATTCATGAAGATGCATTATGCATACATGGTTTCTTATGTACAACATGTGGAGCCTACTTGCTTTGAAGAAGCAGTAGAGAGCAAAGAGTGGAGACAAGCAATGGATGAAGAGATGGATGCACTAAGGAAAAACAAGACTTGGGATTTGGTGAAATTACCTCATGGCAAGAAATCCATTGGATGTAAATGGGTTTATAAGGTCAAATGTAAGTCGGATGGTTCTCTTGAGAGGTATGAAGGAAGGTTGGTTGCAAAAGGATATGCACAAACTTATGGTTTGGACTATGAAGAAACATTCAGTCCAGTAGCTAAAATGACGACAGTGAGATCGGTAATTGCTTTGGCTTCTATCTGTGGTTGAAAACTTTATCAAATGGATGTGAAAAATGCATTTTTGAATGGCAACTTAGAAGAGGAAGTGTACATGGATCAACTAGAGGGCTATGTAGATCCAAAATACCCACATTATGTATGCAGGTTGAAGAAGGCTTTATATGGACTAAAGCAACCACCAAGAGCGTGGTGTAATAGAATTAGCAAATTCTTATGCAGTATGGGATTTTAGCAAAGCAAAGCTGATTATTCACTTTATGTTAGGCATACAGAAGATGGTATGGTTGTTGTTGTCATCTATGTTGATGACCTCATTATTATAGGTACATTTGAGAAGGAGATTGTTGAGGTCAAGCATGGGTTACATAAAGAGTTTGATATAAAGGACCTTGGTTTGTTGAGATACTTCTTGGGTATTGAGGTTATTGACACATCTCATGGTATATGGCCGATACAAAGGCAATATGCATTGGAGATGTTGGAAAAATATGGCATGACAGGATGCAAACCGGTTGATACACCATTGGATCAAAATGTTAAGTTGATGGATGATGGATCTTATGTTGATGATGTCACTATGTTCAGAAAGATGGTTGGTAATCTTATCTACTTGACCATTACAAGACCAGACTTGAGTTGTGCTATTGGATTGATAAGTCAGTTTATGCAGAAACCATGCAAATCACATTTGGATGTAGTGAGAAGAGTTCTTAGGTATGTGAAGAAGACAGCTGGATTTGGCTTGTTTTATGAAAAAAGAATCAAGCCTACATTGTTTGGATACTCAGATGGAGACTGGGCAGGCAGCTCTATGGATAGAAGATCTACTAGTGGCTATGCATTCTCATTTGGATCAGCCATGGTAAGTTGAAGCAGTAAGAAGCAACCTACAGTTGCTCTATCAAGCACTGAAGCAGAGTATAGAGGCATTGCATTGGCATTATGTGAGCAGACATGGCTGAGATTGATCTTATATGACATGGGTATAGAGATTGATGTGTATTGTGACAATGTTAGCAACATTATGTTGGCAAAGAACCCAATCTACCATGCAAGGACAAAACACATAGAAGTGCACTATCATTTCATTAGAGAAAAAGTCATTGATGGAGAGATTGACTTGGTCCATGTGAAAACAAATGACCAAGTTGCTAATATCTTTACTAAAGCATTAGGTAAAGATAAGTTTGAGTACTTTAGGAGTGCACTTGGAGTCTTATGTGTGCAAGCTCATTCTGAGCTTGAGGGGGAGTGTTGATAAATACGACATATCCTAAGCCATACTCTATGGATGTATGTATCTAAAATAGAAGCATATGTAAAGCGTCCTTAAGTTGGGGGTATCTATCTTTGGAGGATACCACTTGTTGTAGTAGACTCTGAGAATGGAAGAAGAATAATGGAGGAGAAGATAACATGTAGCTCCTGACCTTTGATTTGCTCCATCTCTCGGACTCCCTCCACTTTAGTTTATCATTAAAGTCCGCAAGGCCACCGATAGAAATACTCGCAGCCAAGTCTATGGAGAGGGGTAGTGCTCAACCACCATCCACCAAGTCTCACGGGCCGCTGCTCACAGTGGCAAAAGCTAAGGCCCAACAACCCGAGTTTCAATGGAGGCCTAAACAACCGCAACCAGCACCTCGGAGTAGACACCCATGTCTTCGTAACACAAGAAACTCTAAACCCAGGAGGCCGAGACGCAGTTACAAAAATCAAAGCATGATCAAGCCAAGATGGGTTCCTAAAGCCCTTTTGCACACGCAAGGCTACTATGAGGGAAATGCTTGGCTATGGATCCCTAAGGCTAGAACGGCCCATGGTATCACTCAAATGCCACCCTCATGCTTAATCACCCTGAGCCCCGTAGAACCTCGGAACCAGAAGCCACAGCGTTTCCTGAACCCGCCTCCTACCAGCTCACCCATGCATAAGCTCAGAAGAGTTGAGCACAACCCCAAACAACGTTACCCACTTCAACCCAATCTGAGTGAAGCAGTCCATCCGTAGCAGCCACTACTCCGATGCTTATCCATGAGACTCAACCACCATCATCTATTCCCAAGCTTCCTAGCTCCATCAAACCCCAAACACCTGTGGGCCTTAAACCATCTTACGAGCAGAAATCATTCTTAACTCTAGCTGCAGACCTAGTCGAAGACACTGGGGATGACGTTATTGCTTGTCTTAGATGCTTAGATGCCATGTTCATGTCACTGGCTCTAAGTTATGACCGCTTGGACTTAGGCCTGCTGCAAGAGCCTTTAGAGATGGAAGTTCGCAGGATGCCTTATTCCTGGGAAACATTCGAATTTGCATTTGTCAAAACACCCCACTCAGCTCTACGCACTGAGATATCAAGAGAACAAGCCATCAAACAATACCTCATTATGTCTTACGATAAGCATGTGACTTCTTCCGTCACTAACAAAGAAATGGAGGAGTTGAAAGCGTTAGTTGACACGGATCCCCCATTTTTACGAAACTGGTACACTCTGCGATTGGAGTGGGAACTCAAAGGATTTCAAATCATGACCAACGCTGAGCAGCACCGCACAATCAAGACATTGGAGTATGACCCAACCTATGTCGCACCCACCTCATATAGAGTGTTAACCACTCTTTGTGGCCGACCCATGAAAGAGCACGTCAAAGGACACCCATATCTTGATCATCTCCTGACCAAAGAATAGCTCCACATCGCTAGCTGTGTCGATTCTGGCGATTTCCTAATGGATTCCTCACTTACATGACACACGTAAGTACTCGACCCTTCGCTCTGGACTCCAAGGCTCAGTTGGAATATAACCCAAAATTGTGTACTTGGATCATGCGCAAGTAACCCTTATATCCAAACTTTGAATGCCCTTGATCTCCTACCCTTTGATCCTAGGAAGGATCCTTCTCAATCTGGTAGGGGAGAGGGTACAAGGGTAGGGTGAAGGTGAATCAAATTAAAACCAATCAAGATATCAAGTAAACGCAATAAACATATAAGAAAATGGTGATGTAGGAGGAACATCACAACAAATTTTAAATTAAAAACAGAAAGTCTGAAGGGAAGAATCTGTATTGGATCTTAATGATTTCATTCAACAAACATAAAATCTTTCTTTTCAGCAAATTATTGTATATATATTAATTATAGCACTAATGGGAAGTATGGTTCATGACAGGAATGAGAGATGTCGCAACAAGACCGTGCCACCGACTCCCCTTCATGGAGGAAGAGAGTGCGCAGTACGGCATTAGCCTAGAAAATCGAGCTTATAGTCAGCTAAAATTTTGTAGCATTCACAACCTTGAGAAGATGGTGGCCAAGGAGCAGGTCGCAAGGAGAATAGTGGAACAATGCAACCTCCACAAGTACCTAGAGAAGTTTGCATAGGAACTTGACCACACGAAGTTTGTAGAGTTCTTGAGAATGTACAACCCCGACCGAGAATGCGCAATGGTGACGGTGGGAAGAGGGGACAATGCCCGACAAGTGCAGGTACCACTAAACCAGGCCTTGGTGGAGAAAGCACTGGGGCTGGAACCTAGGGTGGAGGAAAAACGTAAGAGGGATGTGTATGCCCTACTGAAGATGAATAGGGAAGAAGTTTTGACAAACGATGGCATCAGCATACAAGACATCCCCGATGCTGAGATTCGCATATAGGAAAAGTTGGTGCACACCCTTTTCTCCAACCAACACTACAATTCCCTCATGCACCGGATCAGTGTACCTGTGCTGGAGAATGTGGCAGCCCGCATCCTAGACAAGGTGGATTGGAATGGCTATGTGCGCAAAATAATAGACAAAGCGACCAAAGCACTAGCCTTGGGCAACAAACAAGCAGGTGGAGAATCCCCCGCATCAAAGAATACGGAGAGAAAGAAACCTTCCTCGAAAGCCTCCTCATCAGGTATGGAAGCATACTAACGGCCATCATCCACGAGGCTGTGAAAGAGGCCCAACAAGGAAGCAAAGGAGTAGATGAGACCCCAAACAGGTTGTTGCCATGAATTGCGCAATGAAAGGTGCAAAGATAAGGGGAAAGACAAAGTGCAGGATAAGTCTTCTGATTGCAGCATAGTACCTACAAAGTCCAGTGTTAAAATTGAAGATATCAATATTATGCAGCCTGAGAATGTTGATAATGATGATTATATCCTAGCAGCCTCTTCTAGTGCTTCACAGATGACAGAGATACACTCTATGTATGCATAGTGTTGGCTCTTGGAATTAGGTGTGTCCTTTCATGTGACACCTTGCCGAGAGTGGTTTCATTCATACCGTACTGTTTTGGGTTCTGTGCGCTTGGGTGATGACAGCTCTCTTGATATTGTGGGCATTGGTGATGTTAGGCTGCAGTTTCCTTCTGGCAGCAGTTTTGTTATGCAAGATGTGCGTCATGTACCTGCTTTGACACGCAGTCTCATGTCAGCTGGACAGCTTGATGACGCAGGATATCATGTATGTTTTGGAGACTCTGCATGGAAGATCACTCGTGGCAGACTTGTGATTGCGAGAGGTGCCAAGCCTGGCAGTCTCTACCCCTTGATTGTATCAGCTTATTCCCTTGATCATGTTTTTTCTGTGGGTTCTATCCCACATGTATCTCTTTGGCATGCCCGTTTGGGCCATATGTCTTTGAAGGGAATGAAAATGCTTTCTAGTTTGCAGTACTTACCGCCCCTTGATTATGCATGTTTTGATTCATGTGAGCATTGTCTTTATGGCAGGCAGACTAGATCTACACATAAGAAGTCTAGTAGGCCACGTATGAGTGAGCCCTTGGCATTGGTACATTTGGATGTCTGTGGGCCCATGCCTTGTCAGTCTATGGGTGGTGCAAAGTATTTTGTTACGTTCATAGATGATTTTTCATGAAAATTTTGGGCTTATCCCATTAAGTTGAAATCCGATGTCTTGGCTGTGTTTCAGAGATGGCTTGCATTGGTTGAGAACCAGTCTAGGTATAGGCTAAAATTCCTAAGGATAGATAATGGGGGTGAGTATGTCTCACGTGCTTTTGAGCAATTATGTGATGAAAGGGGTATTAAGCGTC
This sequence comes from Lygodium microphyllum, assembly GCF_053477565.2. Lineage (NCBI taxonomy): Eukaryota > Viridiplantae > Streptophyta > Polypodiopsida > Schizaeales > Lygodiaceae > Lygodium > Lygodium microphyllum. The sequence continues at coordinate 99,810,599 of NC_141151.1, forward strand.
AGTTGACCGCCCCCTACACCCCCCCAGAATGGTTTGGCTGAGCAAATGAATAGAACCATCCAGGAGCGTGTACACACTATGCTTAGTCATGTAGGCCTACCACAGAGCTTTTGGGCTGAGGCAGTTAGTACAGTTGTGCATGTCATAAACAGATCACCTTCTAGTGGTTTGGATTTCCAGGTTGCAGAGGAGGTATGGACTGGAAAATCCCCCTCTTATGCGCATCTCTGTGTCTTTGGATGTGAGGCATTTTGCCATGTGCCCAGGGACAAGAGAAGTAAGCCGGATCCTAAGAGTGTCAAATGCATTTTCCTTGGTTATGGGGATGCAGGCGAGATGGGTTACCGTCTTTGGGATCCGCAGGCGTGGAAAGTCATCCGCAGTCATGATGTAGTCTTCCATGAAGACAAGATGCATAGGCATCCTGAGAGAGTTGTTGAGATTTGCAGGGTCATATTTCAGAAGGAGCCGAGAGCTCCCACACAGCTAGTTGGACAGCCTACAGCTGCAGGCTCATGATCAAGGCGTTGGACAGGCAGCTGGGCAGGCAACAGAGCCTATCCTGAGACAGTCTACTAGAGACAGACGTCCACTAGATAGATTTCAGCCCTCGATGCATTATGTCTTGGTTACAGATGCAGGAGATCCTTTCACTTATGATGAGGCTATGCGCAAGGGTGACAGTCACTCCTGGGAGAGGGCTATGCAGTCTGAGATAGACTCCTTGCATAAGAATGACACTTGGGATTTAGTTTCCTTGCCTACAGGCAAGAAGGCTTTGCCATGCAAGTGGGTGTATAAGCTAAAAAGTACCCCTGGACACCCCAAGCCGGCATACAAGGCTAGATTGGTAGCAAAGGGTTTTAAGTAGGAACAAGGTGTGGACTTTGACAAGGTCTTTTCTCTTGTGGTTAAGAGGACCACCCTGCACTTACTCTTGGCTTTGGTTGCTCAGCTTGACTTGGATTTATACCAGATGGATGTCAAGACGGCTTTCTTACATGGGAACTTGCATGATGAGATTTATATGGAGCAGCCTAAGGGCTTTGCAGAACCTGGCAAGAAGCACCTAGTGTGCAAATTGAAGAAAAGTTTTTATGGCTTGAAACAGGCACCTAGGGAGTGGTATCATAAGTTTGATGCCTTTATGCAGTCACAAGGCTACAGCCGGAGTGCTATGGATCCGTGTCTTTACACAAAGAAAGCTCGTGATGGTTCTTTATTGATTTTGGCACTCTATGTGGATGATATGTTGATAGTAGGGAAAGCTCATGATGAGCTAGATGCTCTTAAGGCTCAGCTCAAGAAGAGCTTTGAGATGAAAGATCTGGGACAGGCCGCTCACATACTTGGTATGTGCATTAGACGTGACAGGCATCAGGGACTCCTCTACTTGTCACAGAGGGAGTACATTCATAAAGTCCTTGAGCGCTTCCGCATGCAGGACGTAAAGCCTATTGGCTGTCCATTGCCTTCTTATGTGAAGGTATCACTGGCTGATTGTTCGCAGACAGATGAGCAGAGGGCCGAGATGGCCAAGATCCCCTATGCATCCGCAGTGGGCAGTTTTATGTATGCCATGATAGCCACTCGTCCAGATATTGCATTTGCAGTTGGTGTTGTGGCACGCTATATGGCTACACCTGGAAAGAAGTATTGGGATGCAGTGAAGGGTATCATGAGGTACCTAAAGGGCACTGCAGATACATGCATATGCTATGGCAGCCAGGATACAGGAGTCGTGGGGTACACTATAACTCTGATTATGCAGGACATGCAGATAGTAGGAAGTCCACTTTCGGCTATGTATTCACCTATGCTACAGGTGCTGTTTCTTGGATGTCCAGAGTGCAGAAATGCAGGCCCTTTCTACTACAGAGACTGAGTATGTTGCAGCCACTGAGGCTTGCAAGGAGGCCATTTGGTTGGGTCGTTTAGTTGCTGACCTTGGTATTGATGCTATCCCTACACTACATTCGGATTCTATGAGTGCTATTCAGTTAGCCAAGAATCCGATCTTCCATGCGAAGATGAAACACATTGAGGTGAGGTATCACTTCATAGATAGGGTCATTGAGGACAAGTCTGTTGATCTTGTCAAGATCTCGATCTGACCAGAATCCTGTAGATCTGCTCACGAAAAGCCTCTCTACAAAGCACTTTGCCTTCCTCAGGAGGTTGATGGGCGTGGGATGAGATGACGTATTTTCTCATCATGTTGTACATGTGTACATGTTGTACTGCCTTTTTTGTTTTTCTTTTCACTCCTCACTAGGGCATATTTGCCTTTTTTAAGTGGGAGGTTGTTGGGGGTAAAGGCGCCTCTACCTAGCCGCCCGTGTATTACTTCAAAAGAGAGGTTGTTGGGAGGTTGTTGTACATTCAATCCGTCACTCCCTTTCAGGCAGAGTTGAGAAGACAGGAGGAGGAAGACATGGTCGAAGCAATTTGCTGGTTCATAGAACAATAGATCTGACTCGATAGTCTGCCTAGGGAAGATAGACTTGGCTCAAGCACACAAGTACCTGAAGCCATGCTGTCCATGGTCATCGAGGGCAAGGGTAAGGCCCCCATCCATCCCATTTTGGCCCCCTCCTTCGTACCCGCTAGAAAAACCACCATTGCCACCCCAAGCATCCTGGCCAGCATTGATGTGAACAGTTTTGTGGCATGGATGCAATACTTTAACAATAAGGAACTACCACAAGGAACGAGCAGGGAGGCCACAGCCACCGGGCACAAAAGGCCAACTACAAATGCCAAATCTAAGCAAGAGCCAGATTTCCAAAAAATGGAAGCCTCGACCACCCCAATCCCCACCACTATGACACCACACACAAATCCTGACGAATACGTTGGTGAATTAATCTCGTAGTTAGAAAGAGCAAGGGAGGAAAGGAGGATCGTGGTGGCCAAGTTGGAGGTAGAAAGGGAAGCAGTAGCGTCCTTCCATTTCAAGCAAATGGCTACACAACAAAAGGAAATTCTCGACCTGAAGAGGGAACTAAAGAGGGGTGAAGAAAAGGAGCAAAGCTGGAAGCAACAGCTCATAGATGAAAATCAAGAGCTCAAGAAGATGCAAAAAGAATATAACCTTCTAATCATGCAACACGAGGATCTAGCAGTGAAAATAGGGTAGATCGAACAGGTCATGAAGGAGTTTACCACAGGGGAGGAAAGGAGGAAACAAGAAGAAGAGCACCACCACCGAGAAATGGAAATAATGACCAAAAGGCTAAGCCTCGAAAGAGAAGAGCATGAGCGAATGAGCAAAGAGTTGGAAGATTAGCAGCAGAGGCTCACAGCCTTGGTGCAAAGACAGGGAGAAGGCATGGAAGAAATAAAAAAGAGGACTAAAGAGTGGGTAGGCTAGAATGAGCAAAGAGTGAAGACTTTGGCGCATCTCCTGGCTCTGGTGGAGAAAGAGAAAATCCTAGCAGAAGGCAAAGCACAGGCAGCCCAAGTGGCCTTCCACACTCAACAACAAACCTTCCTGAACACCTTGATGGATGCCCCTCATGAGGAGGAAGGGGAGTCCTTGGAGACAAAACTCTACATTGACGTGAGCGGATTCGAAGAAGAAGAAATGGTTCCACAACCCCCTTCACCCCATCTTGAAGGGCAAGGGCAGCCACCAAACGCATCTACGGAGAGGAAAACCACCCTAAGGGAGAAGAGGAGGAAACTAGTGAAAGAAGCTAGACAAAGATTAAGGGCTAACCCTATGGCCTAGCCATCTCTACCCCTCCCACCATGCCCAAATGACATGTCTCCCAGTTTTCATGAGGAGCTCATACTCTACGAGAGACAGGAATAGGAGAAGCAGCCCTTCACCTTCAGCTTCCTCATCCCCAATGCCCTGTGCAGAGTCCTTCCCACTAAAATAGTGGACGAGATGATCAATGTCAGAAGCGGACTAAGCCAACAGTGGTGGCAGAAGGAAAGAGAGAAGAATCCCACCCTCTGGGACATTGAGGATGTAAAATACTGGAAGAATAAACTTTTTGAAGTGCCTTGGTCCATGCCCGGATATGAGTGCCAACCATTGTGGCGAAGGCGCATCTGCGACGACAACATATTTGCATGAATGGACTTTTGTAACACTCTCCCTTCAGAGAGGAATGACCCTACCTACATGTCATACCCTTGACGAATAGGAGTAGACTTTGATGCAAACGCCCATGGCCATTACGACTTCCCTGTAATTTACAACCCCTATACCACCACTTTAGCCCGAGCCCTCACCTTCACCTCCAACAGCTTAGATGCCACCATGACACGCTTTATCGTTGATTTCTCCTGCTACTCGGATCCCGCCTTCATCGCCACTTGTAACTATCTCAGGCTCCTAAAAATCTTACTTAGGAAAGACCCCACCCCGGCCAAATGTGGCCTTCCCCCTCTCTTTTTTTATCCTAACCCAATCGATAGCTACGTGATGACCCACCTGATGATGCGAGCCAGCCTTCTCCCTTCTTTTTGCCTTGTTGTTCTTGAATACATGAGCAACAACCAATTCACTCGCTGCAGCCATCCTTTCCTCTCCACCACTCCCCTCTAGGTTTGATTGAACCTTAAGAATTTCATACAGGGATGGAGATTTTTGAGCCATTCCATTAAATCTCCTTCACCACCCCCTCTTGAGGACAAGGACTAACAATTCCCTACTACTAAACCCAACCCAAAAAAAAAGGATCCGCACGTAGGTCGTGGCACATGGCTCACAATCCCTACACCTAGGGGTCCTTAAGTTAGGCACATCCGGTGACCTCGGTTGGACGGCCCCATTCCTAAACCCCTAGCCCTTTTTTGCCCCCACTTCATGCTTAGGGCACCTCAAGGTAGGACACATCTAGGGAGGTAACACTCGCCTATGGTTAGACCTTTCACCCTATGCTACACTCACCGCACCTCCCTACCACACGAACGGGGTCCTCAAGTGTGGGACATCACCCAAGCCTACAAGTGGTTAGACCTAGCTCCTCGTTCCACCAACACAAGCACAAGGCACCCCACAATGAAGCAGACAATCCCCTTAGAAAGAGCACTGCACTATCTCCTTTCAGATATTGCAAGATGTGCCAAACCATCAACTTTGGAGGCCCCATCATCCACTTGACATCATTGCCCACGCTTCCACGACAACCCAGCCCACATATAGCCCTACCATTGCTTGACCAACAACTTTCCAACTGCCTACCCTTCCCCAACAAACAACTCGATGTGCCATGGGACTGGCACCCGTATCAAAGGGGGGTAATGTTAACCTCAAATCGAAATGGTGAAAAAATGAAGAAACAAGTAGGAAAAGAATGGAAAAAGAGCAAAGGCGTAGAGGCGGCCTCTAAAGCTAAACTGAGGAAAAAAGAGCAATTTTAAAGGGAAGGCACCTCAAAAACTCTAAAAACTCTTGTAAAAGAGCGCCAGGCTCCCTTCTATGCCACTTGTAAAAGAATAGATGGGTATAGGCTTAGGGCATGAAGCAAGAAGAGGGAATTAGAAAAAGGGACCTTGCCACAATGGCCGATCATGTAAAAAGGGATGGGCGCCCTGGGGGTTTTAGGGTTTGTATATATAAAGTTCAAAAAGTGAATGGAAGCTCATTCTTTGGTGTGTGGCTAACAAGAGTCCTCTCTTCTTCTCTTCATCTTACTTGTGTGTGTGCTCTTGAGGGAGGGAGTGTGAGAGTCTGAGGGAGTGAGTGAGTGTGTAGGAGTGAGGGATCAAGAGGGTGAAGCTTTTCACCATCTCCTCTTCTCTCTTCTCTTCTCTTCTCTTGTCTCACGCACGGCTATGGTGGATGGAGCTTGGAGATGGAGGAGGCTTGAGGATGCTTGAGCTAGCATCTAGGATCGTGGAGCTACTAGCTTGTGTGAGGGAGGAGGAAACTCATTTTGGCATTAAGGTAAGCTTACTACACCCCGAGAGGATCAACGAAGCGTCGGCTAGGTGAGAGACAGCCTTAAGAGCTTGCTTGGAATGCTTGAAGCAATAAGCAGTCCGTGGATCTTGGCGGTTCAGCGTGAGCTCCCGCTATACCTACTCACCAAATTCTCCCTGATAGAGGGATCATAGCATTTGTATGCCTTCTTCTCCTACGAATATCCAATGAAAATACACTTATGCGCTTTAAAATCTAGCTTCTTCCTTTTCTCATCTGGAATGTGCACATAAGCAAGATAGCCAAAGACTTTCATATGACTTACATCCAGCTTATAGCCAAACAGCTTCTCAAACGGTGTCATCTAATGAATACCTGTAGTGGGAGTCCAATTCAAGTTATACATGGTTGTCATAACAACCTCAACCCAATAATAGAGTGGCATCTTCTTCTCATTCATCATGGCACGAGGAGCTTCCATCAAGACCCTATTCTTTCTTTCAGCTACCCCATTCTGCTGAGGAGTGAAGATGCAGGTAAGCTACCTGTGTATGCCATTTTCAGCCAAAAATTTTGTCAAACTCATTTGACACATACTCCCCACCGTTATCTGATCTCAAGCAAGAGATATAGCACTCATATATACCACTCATTTGACTGCTTACCAAACTGGCAAGCATCACATACATGACCAATATATGAGTATTGAAACTTGGGTAAACTTGTGACAAGCTGTTTTTTCTGCATAATTTGTAGCCTTTGCAAATTCACATGCCCCACTCTCTTGTGCCAAATTTCCAAATCTCTGATAGTACTAGAACCATGGGCAAACATAGCTGAATTTAGCTCTGGCAAAGTAGCATCAAGAGTAAACATTCTGTCATTCATGTGACCGCGAGCTATTAACTTGCATCCATTGCCAAACTCTTCAATAAAGCAGCCATGCTTATTGAATCTAACCTACAAGTTCTGCTCTGTCATCTGATCGACAGACAGTAAGTTATTTGTAATCGATGGAACATGCAGTACATCATGCAAAATTTTCTTTCTGACATCATGAACCACAAGAGGCACTTTGCATTTATGCTCAATGCTATGCTGTGTGTCATCACCTGTACATACATAGCCATGTTTTTCAGCCACCATGTCAGTGAACCAATCACTATGAGGGGTCATGTGGTTCAATGCCCCTGAATCAATATACAAAATTGCATCAACAGTGGATTTTTCAATAGCCCTTTCTTTTACATACTGCATGGCAAATAGTCTATCGCATGAAGCATCATTTGCTTGACTAGACATAGCAAAACGTCCATGCTGTTTGCCCTTATGATTGCCCTACTTCTTCTAGTAGTCCTTGGCAATATGCCCATATTTCCCGTAGTAATGACAATCCTTATTCTTATTCATATTGTCAAATGGGTGCTGCTGCTGCCAGGAGCCTCTACCTCTAGGGCTAGATCTCCCCCTATCTCTAAATTTTCCACCACCTCTTGCACTCGAAATCTGCTGGTTGTTACTTCTATAGGATGCATTCTGCTAGCCTCCTCTACCAGTTCCATAGCCTCTACCATGGCTGCCATGATCGCGTTGATTGGAATAAAAACTATATCCTTTTTTTTAGAACTGCTTGACCATGTACCCAAGACAAGTTTAACCTCCTCATGGATAAGCAATGCAACTAGTTCATTGAAAATAGGCATTTCAGCCTCCACAGACACAGAAGTGTCAAAAGACTTATACTCAAGCACCCCAAGCCATTCAAAGTCACAACAACCATGTCTTCATCTTCAACCTGTGAACCAACAAATGCCAGCTGATCTGCAATGGTCTTGATCTCCGTGGCATAATCCTATATGCTGCTCTTTCTCTCCATGTTGTTGAACTTCTGCTTCAACTGTATCGTTCTGGCACTTGTGGTTGTGCCATAGTACTTGACTAAGATGTCCCAAGCATCCTTAGGAGAGCTGCAATTCATTATCTGCATTACCATGGCATCTGATATACATAGAGACAACCAGTGCAAGACCCTACGAGCTCTTTCTATCCAAGCTTGATGTAGTCATCTCTGATCAGCTCTGTAGGTTGATCTGGGAGCTCAGGTTCAGATTTGACTCTAGTCACCAACTCCCAATATCCTTTACCTATCAGGAAGTTTTCCATTCTGAACTTCCAGATGGCATAGTTATGGTTGTCCAACTTCTCCTCCACAATCTAGGTAATATTGTCTATCCTTTCTGCATTTGCCATGTTGTAGACCCTATCTGGCTACCTGCAAACCAATTCCTCTTGACAGTTCAGTTTCAGCCTACAACTGTTCATAACAGTTTTCAACACTCTATGTGCTCAGACATTCAGTTATTCTAGCCTAAAAATAGTGGTACATATACCTCCTGACACTTGGCAATCACCTAGGTATTGCAGCCTGCATATACGGACTGCATTCATCAATGCATAACCAGCATGTATTTATGCAAACTATTCATATACAGACAAGCAATCTATAAGTTGAAGCTAACAGTAACCAATAACTTCTCTTCCAGCCAAACATGGAGTGTACGTGCCCCAATAACACTTACAGCAGTTCAAAATTTTATCTATGCATATGGAGTTCCATACATGTCAGTCTGACACTGAGTACATCATGTACTGCAAGTACAAGATTAGGCTACACTTGCTATAGATTTCAGCCAGGCAAAACAAGCCAAAGACAATGAATTTCAGTCCACCAAACTCTTCAAAATTTCACAGACATATGCCGCCATACATGGGAATCAATACATGAACTTGATAGCTTCTAGGATTTGTCCTGTCTTCAAGACACAGTAGCAAACAAGGCCTTTACTGTTCATTCACTATTTGTTGACATTCAAAACCATGTCAAGCCACTTGCTTTAGCTCCAGACATTTGCATTCAACTCCCTTCTCAGTGCTCAAAGCATTTGACAGGCAAAAACCAAGTCATCAAGTACTTGGAACTAACCAGAGTCATCTAATTCTCTTCAAGATCAAGTAATAGACCATGTAGTGCTTGCTGTCCACAGATCTTGATAGTTTTTCCAACCAACCAAATGCTTCAAATCTGAGTATTTTGCACCAAACTTCAGTTCATAAGCATGGCATCTAGTACATATGCCTTCATAAACATGTCTATGCTCCAACAGACCCTTTTGAGCATGCCAGGGAGCTTCAAGCTCTTACCCAATGTCAAGTACTTGCTAAATAGTCACTATTTATAGCTATGAACCCTCTATTTCAGACATGTACAGTAGTACATTTTCTCATATCTCACCTCCTAGGCAAGCATTAGCATGTGGAGTCTTCAAAGTACCTTGTAGAGTAGGTCTTCAGTTTGTTTAGTGCCTTATTGATGCCTATGAGCATGATTTCCAGCCAAACAGGTAGTTCCCAGATCTGGCACAAACACGCAGGCTACAAGGATGCTTTCAGCAGCATCAGTTGATGTAAATGATGCCAATGACACACTCCAATGTGTCCAATGAGATCCTCAAAATGCTCCAACCAAGCCCAGGAAACCTCTTCTTCAAGCAAGATAGGTGAATGTCAACACATACCTAGATAGAGACAAATGACAGGCAATGGCAGTCAGCCCCTTCACTCTACAAACCCTGGCACTTCATTCTTCAGGTCCTCTTCTTGGATGCACTCCACCAGTGATCCCATTCATGGGTGCTTTGATACCATGTTCAAAGTCAGAGACAGAGACAGAGAGTTGGAGTAACCGTGTAGAGCAGTGTGCTCTCTCTCTCACTTTCATTATCCATTCTCACACATAACTAAAGTGAATAGTACAACCTAAGGTCTCAAGGATCATTCACACCAAAGACAGCTAATTCCTAAAACACCGACTTATTCAATGTCCGCATAGTGTGGTACAGCTGGACATCCTAAGTGTCAGGTACAGTCATAACTAAAGACACGTAGATGAGCTTAAAGTCTAACAAGAATGGCAGTGTGAATAGGATTAAATGTTGAATACTACGATATTGCGTGTGTTCAAACTTTTGTGTTTGACTAAGAAGAAGCATAGAAAAAAGAGTGATGATCATGTGATTCAATCTTGTTGTCATCCTCAACATCAAATTCAACAACACAAACATCCTTAATGAAGGTGTTTTGAGTCTACATGAAAGACAAAAGTGCATTGTAATAAACATTGAGGTACAATGTGGGGGCTTCATCCATAAGCTTGTGTAGTTGACATGAAAGGCCTTACAAGGTCCTTTTGCATCAAAGTAGCATCATAACCAAACTATGATCATAGTTAGCAGAAACTCCAGACCACTTCCAATTGCGCAGGGTGAGAAGATCATGAAGACAGGAGTATTGTAGCACAATTAGCGATGGAAAAGAAGGACATCACTAAAATCTACAACAATAACAATCTTTTGGCATGCACAGTCTCAAAATTTTCCTATCTACTACCCTCAATTCTTTAGCTTAGTGGTGGCAAACACCCAACAAGCATTGAGCAAGGTGAGAGTCTACTTTACAATAAATGGCATGCAAGATTGGTCTTCCTCAAAGCATGAAGATGTTCTGATTTTCTTGATCCATTTACATATACAAAAGCAAGAGGAGAAATTCATTCTAAACTAGAGTTCTTATTTCAACCAAGGACACTATAAGATATCTTTGTAATGCAAAGAAAGCAAGTCTCAGGAGATCAAACACTTGTTCCTTCCACACTCTTGTTTACATGTAGTTTCTAGAATCTATGACCATCATTGTGTGCTAATACTAAGAAAGAAAACAAAAGCCTATCCATGTTTGAGTTGTTTGATTTTCCATTGCTAAGTGAGATACTGATTCCGTGGCATTATTTCTAAGAAAGATTATTGAGAAGCCAGGGATTACATTGGAGAAAAATATTCCACTATCAAGTTCTTTGCAAGTTGAATTGATGTGTGTTTTTGCCAGAGTCAAAGATCTCGTGAAAGAAAAATGCTAGGAGAGGAGTCGATTCATTGAGGGCTTAGATGCAACCACTCCTAAGCAATTGTATGCTTGGATGAATTGAAGGGCTAAGAACCAAGAGTGAGAATGTGATTTGGGTTAGAAGGATTTGATAGGGTGTGTATTCTCTAGTGTTTTGCCTAGATTTTCATCTTATTCTTACTTTTCACATGTATCAACTCTTGCCTTGCCTTGCCTTGACTGCTTCATGAGACCTCACATCTTTTCTAGCCATCAAGCCTACAGCAATGCTTTGACACCTTTGGTGAACCCAACATGAAGGCCAAGGTGAAGAGTCAAGTATGGATGCAAATGCACATATGCTTTCTTAGAAAGAGATAAGCAAGTCCTAGATTACATTATACAACTACCTAAGCTTATATATATATATATATATATATATATATATATATATATATATATATATATATATATATATATGAAGCAATTGGGAAGCAATTTGTGAATGTATCTCAAAATCTAATTGTAGCATATAAATACCTAGTGACACAGGAAGGTTCTATGGATGACCATATACTTTCTGTATAGCAAGTGGTGGATTCAAGTATACAGATGTTTGAGCTTGGATATGTAGATTACAAATTTGGGAGAAAACTTGTCAATGTATGCAAGAAGCTTGTTGTAGCATATAATTTTCAACAGTGGTTGAAATGGAAAGAGGAAGACACAAAAAGACAAATAGAGGAGGCATTTCAAATATGGAAAGATGAGGAACTAATGCAATTGCACCTAGAGAAGGATAAACCTATAGAAGAGGCACAAGATTCTGGTCAAGTTTCACTACTTGCTACCGAGGAGGCTGAGAGGAGCCTTACTGTAGATTTTTCTGATGAGCCTATTGAATTATTGAGTTTTTATATAGCGGAAGCCTATGTAGAACTAGTGAAGTTTTGAGTTGCCATTCAAATGATGTCTATATAGACACTATTGATGCTTTGATTCACCATACAAATGATGTCTATCCAAATACTATTTATGTTGTGAGTACCCATGCAGAAGATGCCTTGAATGAGCCTAAAGCAAATGGGATGGACAATGTATTTGAAAATTTTCCAAGTGCTTATGAGGAAGCCTATGAGGCTTATGTACTATTGGATGCAGAAAACCAAAAAGAGTTTGCATAGACTCTTGATGCATTGACTAGCCATACCATTGGTGCACATATCGGTCGCTGTATGCTCACGCAGTGAATCCCGGAAGGTCCCCAAGAACAATGAACTCTACCTTTTTGCACAAAAAACAATGTAAAAGCATGAATGACAAGAGCAAGAGACCAATTGGGTTCAATCTCCCCCCATGCCTTCTGTGAGCACTTCACAAAGCATGTATTTTATGTATATTTCCATCTTCATGCTCAATAATAGCCCAATTTACAAAAATATGACAAGCTTTTAGCTTTTGAGTTTGCCTTTTTACAAAAATAGGAAATAAAGCTAATGGACGGTGCCCATGGAGTCTAGCACGCCCCATCTCAATGTCCAAATAGAAATAACATATCCATGCGCATAGGCCCATACAAATTAATAATAAATAATCGATGCCTCAATAGACATAACAAAATATAGGCGTGGCGCCTATCAAAATATAATCCATAGGTCGAATACTCGCTAGACTCCAATGCTTTCCTCTGCCACTACTGCTATCTCTACACATCAACTGAAGCATTCACAATCGTTAGTAAAATAATACAATTAAACCGACAAAAGTGAATACCTAGCAGTCTTCAGCTACATAAATAAATCAACTGGTTAGAAATAAATCCTAACCTTAATTTATTACGAGTGCGCACTCTAAACTCATAAACGTAGGGAGATTGGTGACTTCTTGATGCACATGATTTGCAAGACGTAGTTGCAGTCTATGAGCTAGAGGCTATGTAGATGGAGGATGATGGATGTGATGATACACATGTTGAGCCTATTTCATATGCTTTGTTTGATACCTTGATAGGACATTCAGATATGCTTCAGGATTTGGTATGCTTTGATGTTTTTAGTGATGTTCAAAGTGTGTTGGATGCAAGTGAGGCTCAGTTTATGTTTGATATGGAGCACAATTATCAGCATGAGAAATGTCCCACGCATTGGATTCAAAAAGAGCAAGAATGTTGCTATGTATTTGTTGATGGGTGTATTTTGAGCATGTATATGGAGGCTTCACGGTCTCTAGTGTATGATGTGCACCCAATGCCTTATGACCCAAGAGGGCGTGCTTGTTGGTGTGGTACTGTAGATGCATGGATGCCTGTGATTTTGATCTATGATCTAGGTGGATTGCTCCTTTTGCACATGCGCAGAGAGAAGGTGGTTATTTGGGTGCTTGACTCAGGTGGTTGCACCAATGGCAAATCCCCCAAAGATGTGCAGATTTGGAGGGGGTGTATGTCATGCTATTTTTCATCCTCTATGTGAAAGCTCTGAGTATTGCATGTGATTGGGCAACTATAAGCTTATGGGAATAATGTGACAAAGACATTAGAGGAGTGGTTTAAATAACCTTTTAGTTATCGTAAGTAGCATATGCATTAAAACATTGCTATGGAATCAAGTGCAAAAGATCGGGTGTGCTAATTTATGGCCTTGTTTTCATCATCAATATGGGCCTTATGAGGTGGTGGTGTTGGGTGAAGAATCCTGTGTATACAAGCATGTGTTTGAAGAAGCCATAGGCTTTTGGGATCAAAGGATGAGCATGCAAAGGAGGAGCTTGCTTCTTGAAAAGGAGAGAAAGAAATAGAGGGAAATCCTTTGGACAGAGAAGAAAGGATGGTCCACGGCTAATGGAGATTATGGAGGATAAAAGATGCTTTTTGGAAGCGTGTGTTGCGGGAGCTCTCACTCTACCGCCAAGACCCACGGACCGCTTATTGCTTCAAGTGTTCCAAGCAAGCTCTAATGGCTATCTCTCACCTATCAGATGCGCTTTCGCAATCCTATGAATATAGTGATCTTACCTCAATGCCAAAATGAGTTGCCTCCTCCTTTGCACACACAGCTAGCTCCACGATCCTAGATGCTAGCTCAAGCATCCTCAAGCCTCCTCCATCAAGCTCCATCCACCATAGCCATCCGCATGCGAGAAAAGATAAGAGAAGAGAAGAAGAGAGAGGGAGATAGTGAAGAGCTTCACCCTCTTGATCCCTCACTCCCACGTGCTCACTCCCTCATGCTCTCTCTCTCCCTCTCTCAAGAGCACACACACAAGCAAGGTGAAGAGAAGAAAACAAGGAGAGAGGTCTCTTGTTAGCCACACACCAAAGAATGAGCTTCTCCTTCACTTTTCAACTTTATATACAAAACCCTAAATCCCTTTGGCACCCATCCCTTTTTACATGACCGGTTGTTGTGGCAAGGTTCTTTTTTCTATTTCCCTCTTTTTGCCTCATGCCTTTAGCCACCCATCTATTATTTTACAAATGGCATAGGAGGGAGCCGAGCACTCTTTTACAAGAGTTTTTAGAGTTTTTTGAGGCACCTTCCATTTAAAATTGTGCTATTTGCCTCAGCTTAGCTTTAGGGGCTGCCTCTACGCCTTTGCTCTTTTTTTGTCCTTTTTCCACTCCTTGCTTCATATTTCCGCCACCTCGAACTAAGGTTAACATGTGCATTGAGAAAAAGAAGGCTGCTAGTGGGCTATTATTAGCCGAGTCTGGAAAAAGCATGAAGAGGGAAAAAAAAAGGATGAGGGCATGGTGGATTGAGGGAAAAATCTAGATTTTGCATTATCGTGTGAAGGAAGAAAAGAAAAGCTATTAATGCATGTGTGGAAAAAGTGGCAATTGGAAGAGAATGGAGAGGGCTATCAGTTCTGACACTTTGGAATGAGATGGAGATGGACCTGGGTGCTGCATGACAAAGAGTTAACATAAGTCTGAGCAGGAATGAAGAATCTTGGGATGGTTTTCATATTTTGGGGAAAGAACAGTAGTGCAACCAAGATTAAATATTGAATACTATGATATTGCGTGTGTTCAGAAACTTCTATGACTAAGAAGAAGCACAAACAGAAGAGCAATGATCATGCGATTCAATCTTGTCCTCATCCTTGATGTTAGCTTTGACATCGCCAGCATCCTTGATGAAGGAGCTATATATGAGTCTGCATGAAAGATGGAGAAGCAGTGCAATAAGCACTGAGGTAGGTTGTCGGGCTTCATCTATAAGCTTGTGTTGTTGACAAAGAAGGCCTTACAGGGCCCTTTCACCTTAATGTAGCAATAGAACCGAACTCTAATCATAGCCAATGAAGACTCCAGTCTACTACCACTGTCAACTACGCAGGGTGACAAGATCATGCTGATAGCACCACTTCTAGCCTACACCATGTAGATTAGCATTCTATTGTCAAAGTCAAATGGGATGAATTGGAAAAACTCTATGATACCGGTGGAAAAAATTTACAAACTTTTCTTAAAATTGAGTTTTTTAGCCAAGAATATAATCAAGGGGAGGATCTTGGAAATTTTATTTCCTATATGGAAGGGCTTATGACCCAACTATCTTTCGTACAAGCACCAGCGGGCGAACCCAATGGTATTGTTGTCCTTTTGAATGCTGGCAAGAAAGTTTTCCCTACTCTTGTAACAATATTAATGAACATCCCAAATCCCAGCTTGGAAAGTACTATCCAATCATGCTTGGATGAAGAGAAGAGAAACCATAAGTAGGGCACTTCAACATCTACTTCCCGTGATCAATTATTGATCCATACAACTTCCAAAAAATTTTCTTTATGTCATAAAAAAGAGCATATTGCTGGAAGAAGTACCCAAAAAAGATGAAATGCAATAAATGTAAGAAGACTGGGTATATTACCAGTAAGTGTCCCAGTGTGCCAGAACCACCTAAAGAACTGGAGGCTAACTTTGTCTCTCGATAGTCTAATGATTGACTCTTTTGAGTCTTGTTAACTCTCTACCTATAACCATCTTTGTAGCCTGATTTATAAAGGCATCTCATTGTGGATTAAGGGGGGCATCCTATCATGCTTTGTAATCCAATGCCACTTGGCATTGAGGGGGGTTGTTGAGAGTGTAAGCATGTGAATCCTCCTTATACTAGAGAGGATAAGGGTAGTGGAGTGTGAATGGTCATGAGGGGAAGGGGAAACCCTAATCCTAGCCATCTAAGGCTATATAAACAACCCATGGGTCTACATCAGTTGATTGAGTGAGAGTGACCCAAGTTGTACTTTCATAAGAGACTTAATAAGCAAGACTTATTCTTGTAATTTGAGCTCTCCTCTCCCTCTTGTGCACACATCCCAATGTTGCTTCCACTCTGATTTCCAACAAAAGGATCCGACAAGGCATGTTATATTCTTCGGTGTTTTGCCTAGCTTTTCATCTTATTCTTATTTTTCACATGTATCAACTCTTACCTTACCATGCCTACTTCACAAAACCCTGCATCTGGCCATTGAGCATGCAACTCTCCAACAATGTTGGGCTCATATAAGTTTTCAACCCTATTCTAGGTCCAAGACTAAAATTACAACTCGTACCAAAGCCCTGCATATTGTTGCCCCACCATAAGAGTGAATTTCCTATACGAAAGACCAAACAACCTAAGCGATAGTCAACCACATTAGGTAGTGTATAAAATACTCCTAGTGAAGAGTAATTGAGGCGGCCCTAAGTATCATGCCTCATTCCTGTCCATGACTACTCAAGCCACTGACCTGATTAGTATAATTCTTTTCATGCCTTAAAGGAACCATAATCAGTTTTAAACTTTTTTTCCAATTTTTCTTTTCAAAAAAATCAATAAATTAAAAATCACCAAATAGAACTTTTCTATGATTTCTCAATCAAACGAAGTTCATCTTGTGTGTTTATAATTATTTTACTTTTTGTGCATGTAAACCCATCTTACTTCCTACTTTTCCATTTACTAAAGTAAACCATTCTAATGAAATAATGAAAACTAAATTAATTTTTCTTTATGAAAAGAACATCAATTTATAGCAAATTGTACTTTTTATCCTAATTTATACAAGTAATCAAATAAAATTAATCTTTCTTAAGAAAATAACACTTTTATCATGTTTATTTTTAATTTACAAGAGAAAACTTATAATTTAATAATTCAATAAATCAACTATCTTATATATTAAATAGGATTTTCCTATGAATTTAAGTCAATTCTAAGTATTTATAAAAATAATTAGCTAATTTCTAAATTTAAAATTTCTCAAAACTAATATTTCCAGTTATATCTTAATATTTTTTATTTTTTATTTTTTGCTTTTTATTTTTTAATTTTTTTATATTATTTTGACTATATTTTTTATTTTAAAAGATAGAAAATAGTAAAGCTTATAATATAAAGTTTATTTTACTATTTTAAAATATTTTCAATTATTAAAATTAATAAACATAATTTTTAAATAAAAACTAAAATATTTTAATTTAATATTTTGTATTTAAATATTATTTTAAATATTTTCAATAATGAAGAATAAAATATTATAAATGGGCCGTATTAACAGTCCAAATTTTAACATCATGTCTTTTTTAGGGTTCCGCTACATCAATGTGCTTAGAAAGGGCCATTGTGGATGAGAAGAATGGGAAAAGAAAGGATTTCGAGGTAAGTGAATGGTGTGCGAATTGTCGCTAGCTCCTTTGTGCAGAGTTTCCTCACCTCTGACTCTTGATTTTCAATCCCTCTTTCACTCTCGAAAGTTGACTTGTCATTGTGTTCTGAAAATGAGAAGAGAGGCCATTCTTTAAATAGTTTAGGGGCCAAAACGAAGGCAGGGAAGGGGGTGGTAGGGTCATCTTTTAATAAAGTTTTGGCAAGGGGAGACTATTTTCATTTTATTACTAAAGTGCTTTCTTTTTAAAAAATTTAAAAGTTGATCCTTAATTAATTTTTTACACTTTTTTTACTTCTTCCTTTTTTGATTATATAATATTTTGGAGAGAGGGGTGGGGGGGAGATATGAAGGGTGCACATCACATTTTGCATAAGGATTGGTGTCCACAAGACAGTGTTACTTTTACCTCCTCTAGCCCCTTCTTTAATATTAAGACCTACAGTCTATATATATGTATATATATATAAACATAAAATCTTGACAACTTTTTTTTTTAATTTTACCCCCAAAAAAAGTTAGTAATATCTAGCTTAGTTTTTTAAAAATACAATTATCAAAAAAATTAAAAATCATATTAATATCTAATAATTTTTATTAAACTCATTAAAATTTAAATTTAAGATATAAGAATAATTAAAAATATTTTTTATTAATAAAATTATTTTTAATCTATAAAATTTTTAAAATAATTTTTAAAAATCTAAAATAATTTATTTTTACAATAGTCTTGTAGCAAAAAAGCCACTTTTGTGGCAAATTGGAACCTTTACAAAAAATTGTATATTCATCAATGAGAAAGATTAAGAAGCAACAGCTTGAGATATGTGATCAGCACATAATAATAGCCGAAAAAAAATAAGAATGGTCAAAACAAGCTAGGAAGTGTATATTTTCATGTTCATTAAGAGCATTTTCGCAAAAAGTTAAAAAAAACTAGTATTTCTAATCAAAACTATCTCCAAAAAAATTATCAAGCTAAAACTTTCATGAAATATACTTTTATATGTATAATATGTATTCCCATTAAGGTATTTGAAATTAGATTAAACGTATCAACTTTTTCAATATCTCCAAATAGTGTTGCTAAGTATTGTTTTGAACATTTTTCATGCACTTTTGAGATTCCCTTTTTTATAGAAAATGAATTTTCACTTGAAACTTGTTCTACATCTTTTTTTGCTCTACTATATTATAATGTGAAAAAAGCCCCATCAATTTTGCTACCATATGCATATGTTATTTCAAATATAGTGAAATAAGACCTAAGCCACTAAAGCGACTTGTAGCCCCTTTGGTGGTAAATTACAATACTAGTGTTAATCTTTAAAAGTATTTTAAAATCTCAATTAATATATTTAGTTATTAATTTAGTTTAAATCATTTTGAGTAGAAACATACAGTAAATAAAGTTGAATTAAGTGTATTTAACTACAAAATAGTGGGTATGTTATAGATATCCATGATAATCACTGTGATGTTGTGTATGAGCTTTTTTTCTTGCACTGATCATAGCTATTCTAGCATCCAAAATGGTTAAATAGCACTATTGATCAGATACATAGGAACAAGAGCTACAAGGAAAAAAAGCCCCATTATAGTGTAACCAAACGCAAATCATGTGAAAAGAGAAATATATTAATATATCACCTTTTCCTACATCAAATGGCTTCTAAGCCGGGCACTAGTGTAGAGCAATAGTAAGTACAAGGAAATCATTTTCAAATACATCAATACTTTGAAGAGGCAACTTCTTAATGGCATAAGTTGCTTGCTTATAGCATCTCTTTGTGCAGCCAATCGCCCTTGCATCATTGTGGCCATGATCTCTCCTTTTGGAGCCTCAAATACACTCCTCAAAGCCATCGAGCTAATGATCCTATCACATAAGCACGTGCCATGATTAGCTCCTTCTATAAGGTGAAGGGAGTGAGCCATGAATTAGAAGAACAAAAAACCAAAAGCAAGAGCTATGGTGGAAGGAGCAAGAGCAAGAGAGAGACACACACACAATGTGGAAACTCTAATGGTCACAATGTGTGACCAACCTTCCCTTTATTCAAATATCACTGAAAGAATAAAGAATGAAGTAATAGTGATGGGCGCCCACCACACCTATAGTGTACAGGTGTGCAAGTATGTGGGTACTGTCAAGTGTAACTAATACACGGGCGATTAAGCATAGATGCCTTTACCCCCAACAACCTCCCACTTAAAAGTGAATGTGCACCTAGTGAGGAGAGAATAAGAAAAAATGTGACAAAGTACAAATGTACATAAATACAACAGGATGAGTAAATATGTCATCTCATCCAACACCCATCAAATTTCCAAGGCAAAGCGCTCCACTGAGGGACTTTTAGTGAGTAGATTTACAAGATTTTGGTCAATTGTGAGATCTTTACAAGCTCAATGGACTTGTCCTCAACAACCTTTCGAGTAAAGTAGTAATGCACCTCAATGTGCTTCATCTTCACATGGAAGACCGCAACCGATTAACACTCATAGAATCCAAATGCAATGTAGGGACCACATTAGTAATGGCAAGGTCTACTACTAGATGGCCTAGCCAAAGAGCGTCCTTACAAGCCTCAGTGGCTACAACATACTTTTCCTTTGTATAGAGAGGGCCATGCACTTCTGCACCTTGGAAATCTAAGAAACGGCACCTCCAGAAAAAGTGAATACATAGCTAAAGGTGGACTTCGTACTATCTGCATGTCCTACATAATCAGAGTCAGTGTACCCCATGACTCGTATATCCTGACCACCATGACATATACACATAGCTAAGGTGTCTCATGATACCCTTGACAGCATCCCAATGTCATCTACCAGGTGTAGCCATAGAGCGTGCCACAACTCCCACTGCAAACACTATGTCAAGATGAGTGGCTATCATGGCATATATCAAACTACCCACTACAAATGCATAAGGGATCTTGGCTATCTCAGCCTTCTACTCATCAAACGATGAACAATTGGTCTGACTAACCTTCGCATGAGAAGGTAAAGGACAGCTAATAGGCTTAACATCCTACAGATAAAACCACTTAAGGACCTACTAGATGTACTCCTTTTGTGATAAGTAGAGAAGCCCCTTAGATCAATCACACATAATGCACATCTCAAGAATATGTGAAGCATGTCCCACGTCCTTCATCTCAAAGCTCTCATTGGGCTATCCTTGCAAGGCATCCAACTCATCATGAGCACTCCTAGAAATCAACATATCATCCATATAAAAGATCAAAATTATAAGATTTTCATCACGAGCCTTCTTGTATATAAACATGAATCTATATCACTATGAGAATACCCCTATGAATGCATAAAGGCATCAAATTTATGGTATCATCCCCTAGGTTCCTGCTTAAGGCCATAAAGGCTCTTCCTCAATTTGCACACTAGATGATCCTTGCCACCAGGTTCTGCAAAACCCTTAGGATGCTCCATGTAAATATCATCATGTAGGTCCCCATGAAGAAAAGTCATCTTGACATCCATCCAATTTAAAACATCTAAGTCAAGCTAAGCAACCAAAGCCAGTACCAAGTATAGGGTAGTCATCTTCACAACAAGAGAAAAGACTTCATCAAAGTCCATACCATGTTCCTGCTTGAAGCCCTTAACAACCGATCTAGCCTTGTATCCCAGCTTAGGGCATCCATAGATACTTTTCAACTTGTACACCCACTTGCATGTCAAAGCACGCTTGGTACTAGACTAAGGAACCAAATCCCATGTATGATTTTTCTGCAGTGAATCATACTCTGACTACATGGCCCTTTCCCAAGAGTGACTATCACCTGTACACATGGCTTCATCATAAGTAAGAGACTCACTAGCATCTGTCACCATAATATGATCTATAGAGGGCTCAAACTGCATAGGCTATCATCTATCTCTAGTAGACTTGGCTATAGGGTCTGTACATCCTGTGGAGCATTAAGAACCTGGGCCATGGAGGCATCAGATGCATGCTGCTACTGCAAGCTATCTAGCTAGTTGTATAGTGTTAGAAATGCGGGATCTAGAGCATGGCAAAACCGGAAGCTATGGAGGATGGAAAAAGAAGTGTAGACTCATGATGGAAAGGACACTGTTTGTTACACAAGTGAATTAGGTTCCAAGATTGAGACTTGGACTCATAAACACAATCTTGTGTATGTGGACAATGACATTGACACTTTACTGAAATGAAAAGAGTACTATCATTGCATTAAGAAAGGAAGCAAGTACAATGCTTTATAGGAAAGTAGGAAACTGCAGTAGGCACTATTGTGCATATGGGATAAGTTAGCCTGCATATCCTTGACCCTGAGATTCCATACAAAGAGGCTGTTTGAGTGTGATTGCTGATTCTCAACACCCCTCCTCAATCACAACTAGGAAAGGCACAAAGTGTGTAGAGGCTGTAATGAGAACCACCTGCAAAGTGTGGGTATACCACAGACATGGCAAAACACCAGAGGCTGTTGCAGAAAAAGCTAAGTGTGGGTACCATAAACATGGTGGACATCCAGAGGCTGTAACAGGGGCCTCACAAAGTGTACAGGGACTGTAATGCCAAGTTACATAAGGAGTTTACAAAGCTTATGGCAGGAAGCATTAGGGTAAGGAAAATACAAGGCTATTAAAACAATCTATCAGAATTATGAGAGTACAAGGACTGATGAGTCTTGTCCTTCCGATCCTGGTGATCTTCATCTTCTTCTTCCTTTGCTTCATTTTCTTCTTCTTCTTTGACTGCGACTAGATAGGCCTTTTGGGATCTCTTTCTTGCGTGGCAGAACTTCTCGGTGTGTCCGGTCCTTTTGCAGAAGTCACAAAAGAGCTGATCTTTCTTGCCTTTGTACCTGTTGCCAACATATAATGCATGCTCATCTCTAGAGGTACTTGGTTTTTCTTTAGTTTTTAGCTTCTTTTCTTCTTCTAACAGTGATGCCTGGATATCAACAAGTTCAGGATTTGGCATGTTGATTAAAGTTGTTGATACGTTATTATATTCAGGAGGCAAGCTCTTAAGTAGAACACCGATGCAAACATCTTCATCCATTTTAATGTTGATTCCTGCAAGTTGGGTTAGGAGTCCTTCCATGTAATTAAGATGTGTGGCAAGTGATGTGTTGGACTTCATTTCAAGCCTGAAGAATTCAATTAGGAGACCATACTTTGATGATTTAGATTGTGCACCGAACAGGGTGTCAAGTCTTTTCCATGTATCCTGTGAGGTCTCACAGTTATCCACATGATGGATATAACTGTCGTCTAGCTCCAATTTGATAATGGCCTGGGCTCTGTCATCATTCTTTTGCCAAGTAGTTGCAAGGTCCGCATCCCGCGGTTTCTTCTCTTTGCCATTTGTGATGGCCCAGAGACCCTTCTTCATCAGAATGAGCTTGATGCGGGTTTGCCAAGTGTGGAATCCGACTCCTTTGAATCGAGCATTTGGCGAGTCTTTGCCCATGTTGGATTTACGGGAACAGTAGCAAATCAACTTCAGACTTTATTAGATTTGAGCAACAGAAGAATTGATTGAGAGACACAAGTGCTAAAAAGCACTAACTGAGTGTCAATGAATACCAAATCTGCAAAAGTCTTTTTCTCCAAGTGATCTTCCCCTTCTTGATTTGATGCTGATGTCTTCAGATCTGAGTGACAGTACTTTAACGAACTTCAGAGAGTATTGCTCAGTGATTAAAATCACTGTTGATAACTTCAGTGAGAGAAACAGTGAAAAATGTCAAGATTTTGAAGCTTTTGGCTATGGCTGACTTTTAGGGTTTCTGAGGCAGCCCTGGTTTTTTACAGATTGTGGGAGCTGTGGTTGACCATTTTCAAAACTTTTTTTATGAAAATGTAGCTCTCATGATGCTCTACCAAAGCCCCATAGCAATCGACCAGATCACGTCGCGTGCAGGCGGGCAGAATCGAAAATCAGAGACGGGCGCAGATTTCGGCCAGATCTGTCGATTTCTTCAATGCCGTCGTGTATGGACTCCAATGTCGTCGTGTATGGTGCCACGCTGCAGCGCCTTGAGGTGTAGAGCAATCCCCCAGAAGGAATCGAAAGCTGATTCAGCTTCTATGATGAGATTGGAGTGCTCAAAGGTGGGCAGGTCAAATCTGGCTATGGTGGACCAAAAAACAGAGATTAAGAATTTGAGCAATGCTGAGCTGTGATTAGGGCAATGTTGAGTTCTGAGTTGACACAGAGGAGCTATGGAAGCATATGAATACTTTCCCAGAAGGAGTCACAGCAAGATATGACCTGTGGACAGAGATCCAGGAGCTTGAAGCAGGCAGGGTGCAGGGTGGCTATGGCTGCCAAGCAGTCCAAGATGAGAATGAAGTTGAAGATGAAGTCATGTACCCAAGCTGAGCTACCTAGAGTTGACGAGGGACTGAGAGAGAGCAGAGGAGAGCTTAGCCATGCTCAACCCGCTCTGATACCATGTTAGAAATGCGGGATCTAGAGCATGGCAAAACCGGAAGCTATGGAGGATGGAAAAAGAAGTGTAGACTCATGATGGAAAGGACACTGTTTGTTACACAAGTGAATTAGGTTCCAAGATTGAGACTTGGACTCATAAACACAATCTTGTGTATGTGGACAATGACATTGACACTTTACTGAAATGAAAAGAGTACTATCATTGCATTAAGAAAGGAAGCAAGTACAATGCTTTATAGGAAAGTAGGAAACTGCAGTAGGCACTATTGTGCATATGGGATAAGTTAGCCTGCATATCCTTGACCCTGAGATTCCATACAAAGAGGCTGTTTGAGTGTGATTGCTGATTCTCAACATATAGTAGCAGGAGACTCCTCCTGAAATATTACCATGGGGACCTCAACAAAAGGCTCAGGCTACTTATGCATTTTCTCCTCATGGAAAACAATATCATGGTGGTTGCGAATAACCTTTCGAGCATGCGGTTCCCATAGTGATAGCCCATTTCACCTACATCTGCATAACCAAGAAAGATGCATTTTCTAGACTTAGGATCCAGCTTATTGTGCTTGTCCTTGGATACATGGCAGAAAGCCTCACAACCAAAGACATGTAAATGAGCATATGAGGGAAGTTTTCCATACCATACCTTTTCTATAACCTAATAGTCAAGAGCAATACATGGGGATTGATTTATCAAGTGTACGGTAATAGTAACTACTTCAGCCCAACAATGCTATGGTAAGCCTACCTGGCTAAGCATACTGTGAACTCATTCCTGAATTCTCCTATTCATACACTCATCCATATCATTTTAGAGTTGGGTGTATGGGGTAGTCAATTGACGTTTAACACCCCTCTCATCACAAAACTGCTCAAAGGCTTTAGAGACACACTCACCCCTATTATCTAACCTTAGGTATTTCAAGCTATACCCAGACCTTATGCATGTAGTTATCAATGAAAGTAAAAAATGCTTCATGCCACCTAGCCACTTGCAGCGCAGCAAGGGACTATATACATCTGAATGAACAAGAGCCAAAGGCTCACCCATGTGTGTCATATCAAACTTTTTATGTGTATTGTGTGTCTACTTGCCATATAAACAATTATCATAAGTCTCAAAAAATTTATAGTTAGGGGGTGTAAGATACTGCAAACAAGTAAGCATTTTTATTCCTTTTAAGGATATGTGCCCAAGGCGATGATGCCACAAAGATACATGTGAAACTGCATTCACTGCCAAAATATGGTCAACTGACCTAGATACAAGCAAGGGGTAGAGAGTATTGGACTTAGCACCACATGCAATGACAAGATTCCCATCGGTAAAATTCCATGAGGAATCGCCAAAAGAAACTACATAACATGCATCATCCAAAATGCCAACAGAGATAAGACTCTTCGTAAGAGCCAATGCTACATGGCATACATCATGAAGAGTAAATATGCAACCTGAACCAAACTACAACTGAACATCACCAATACCAACTATCGTTAATACTAGGTCATTATCTAAACGGAGAGATCCACTCATACTATGATAGAAATAAAACCACTCTCTAAGAGTGGTCACATTGAAAGGAAGCCCATGAATCTATTAGCCAACACTAACTATACCTTGACAAAGCATCAATTAACTGTGAAGTATCAAGAGAAGAATCTGCAAGTATGAAATCATCATCAGAATCTATCTGTACAACATTAATATCTTCAATCTTAATGCCAGACTTGCTAAAGACAATGCTATGATTATCATTTTTTTTCATGTACTTTATCCTTGCCTTTTTCCTTGCACTTGTCCTCACACATTTTATGACGCTACACGGTTGAATATGTCCTACTTTCCCACAGTAATGATGAGTCAATGAGGGTTGACGGCCACGTGATTTACTATGAAACTGTCCTCATACTGAGAGCGAGATTGTTGAGAGTCTGTCCCACAACATGCATTTTACTACCCCTACCATTATTGCCTCTAATTGTCAAAGCATGAGAGATGTGGGATACATCGACATTCTTTTTGTTAACCTCTTCAATCAAGAGTGCACCTTCTACATCTTGCAACTATACCCCATCAATAAGCATGTTGGCACACATAGCCATACGAAATGTATCCCATGATTCAGGCAATGTAACTAAGAGGAACAAGGGGAGTAGAGTACCCTTGAATTCAATACCCTATGAAGACAAATGCTAATAATGGAATGAAACTCATTTAAGTGAGCTGACATAGAAGTGCTCTCCTTCATGCGAAGGTCCATGAGTTTCTTCAACCAATACATCTGAGAAGTGGGACTCTGTTGGTCATAGACATTGTGAATCGTTTTCCATAAATCCCATGCAAACTGCCCACATAGATAACATTATAGAACACCTGCTTAGAGAGAGCCCAATCCTCTAGATCAATAGGTTTGGTCTTGTTGGGAGCCCTCTAGCTCAACCGCCAAGACCCACAGACTGATTATTGTTCAAGTATTCCAAGCAAGCACTAATGGCTACCTCTCACATAGCTGATGTGCTATCCCTCTCTATGGGTGTAGTGAGCTTACCTTGATGCCCAATTTAGTTGCTTTCTCTCTCAAGCACTTCAATAGCTCCACGATTCTTGATGCAAGCTCAAGCATCCTCAAGCCTCCACCTCCAAGCTCCATCCTCCATAGCCATGCGTGAAACAAGAGAATAGAATAGAATAGAAGAGAGAGGATGGTGGAGAGCTTCACCTCCTTGATCCTTCACCCTCACACACTCACTCCCTCACTCTCTCACACTCCCTACCTCAAGCACACACAAGCAAGCAAAGAGAAGAGAAGGAAAGAAGAACAAGAGTCCAGTTTGCCACACACCAAAGAATGAGCTCTCATTCCTCTTTTGAACTTTATATACAAAGCCCTAAATTCCATTTGGGCGGTCATCCCCTTTTTACATGGCCAGCCATAGCCTAGGCCCTTTTTTCCATTCTTCTCCTATCTTCCTTTCTTCCTTCCTACTGTCCATCTATATTTACAATTTGCACAGTGAGAACCCGAAACTCTTAAAATAAATCATGGTGCACACCTTGTGCTCTTTTACAACAATCTTGACTTGTGTTTTTTCTTGAGCACCTCTCCTTAATTTAGAACTTTTTCACACTTCTTGTGTTTTCGGATTTTTCTTGGCGTGCCTTCGTTTTCCATTCTGGTTTTCCTTGGCTTTGTCTTCTGCTTTTAAAGTTTCCCGATTTTCCACCTTGTTCATTGGACGGTTAAAATTACCCCCCTCCTAGTTGAGTGCCAGTCCCATGGCACTTGTTGGGGGATGAGTCGGACTCGGGTGCTAGAGTAGCCAAGTAGCTCTTTGAGTTTGTGTACGAGTCAAGTTGAAAGGTGTGTTGGAGGGATTTGTGGAACTATGAGGCCCTTGAGTTGGAGATGATCCCTTGTGTTAGAGGGATTTATGGACTTGAAAAGAGCTTGAGTTAGAGATGATCCCTTGTTTTGGAGGGATTTATGGACCTGAAAGGCGCTTGAGTTGGAGATGATCCCTTGTTTTGAAGGGATTTATGGAACTGTGAGGCCCTTGAGTTGGAGATGATCCCTTGTGTTGGAGGGATTTATGAACCTGAAAGGCCCTTGAGTTTGGACTGAGCCCTGGTTGTGGAGAGAGGCTGATGTGCAGATCTAGTGTTGAAACTGAATATTGTGTTGGATAGATCCGTCACCTAGCCCTCTACGGTGACCTTCTTATGCACTATTGTAATATTTCCACACAATAAAAGTTAGTTGGTTAGTTCAAAAGTTAGTTAGTTAATTAATAAGTTAGTAAGATTACTAACTAAAGACTAACTAAGGTAAAAACTAACTAACAATAATTATTAATAATTTCTATTAAT
This sequence comes from Lygodium microphyllum, assembly GCF_053477565.2. Classification (NCBI taxonomy): domain Eukaryota; kingdom Viridiplantae; phylum Streptophyta; class Polypodiopsida; order Schizaeales; family Lygodiaceae; genus Lygodium; species Lygodium microphyllum. The sequence continues at coordinate 99,838,403 of NC_141151.1, forward strand.
TTAAAATATTTTACTTAGAAAAATCAAGAGTCGTAAATTCGATATTTTTTTTGCGAATTGGCAAGGACCGTGGCCACCCTTCACGTAAATTACAACGTGAACGAAACTTATGAGTTATATTAATCACTAGGATAATGTGTATAGTTTGGATGGTCTAAAAATATTAGACTTTTGGACAAGACTAGAATATTTTAGATATTTTAGAGATTATCTTATTTATTTTTTTAAAGAGATATGGAGATTTCTAGAACTAGATGTCATTTAAAAGAAAAAAACAAGTGATGTGTTAGTTTGAAGATTTTATAAAAAGAAAAATAAAGAAAAGTGACTGGCGAAATCGCACGCGCCGTGATCGCAGTTTACAGGCAGTAGACAGCACTTCGAACAGAGAAAAGAAGAAGGAGTGAACTGAGAGCTTTCTAAGCAAGTGTCTTGAAGTTTTACCCCCCTTTCGGAGCCAATGGAACCATCAGATTTATGATCTGAGCATCAGATCACTGATCTTTCCAAGATCCCCCTCCACAAAGAGCTCCACTTCTCAACCACAAGCCCTCTTCTCTAATTCACTATAAATATGAGGCATGGCATAAGAGACATAAGGAGACCCCAAGAGGCTGCAAGAGAGAAGAAGAGAGAAAGAAGAATACTTCTTCAAGAGGCTGCGAGAAGCGAGAGAGAGAGAGAGAGGGAGAGAAAGAGAAAGAGGAAGAGAGTTAGCTCAAATCCCTTGTCTCGATCTTTAACTAAGCCATATTCTCTTACCCTCTCTCATCTAAAATCTATCCCACCTTCCCTATCTCTCAAACTCCTCGTGGACGATGGCTCCAAAGCGACGAAGTGGAAAAACCATGGAGATCAACGCAACCGGTCAAGCAACGGGCATTGCAATGATACGGGAGTGCCCGAGGTTGCGGGAGTTGCCACTACAAATGGAACATCGGGTGTGGCTAATGCGAGCGCGAGTAAAGATGAAGTTCCTAATGTCGTCATGTTGCCAAACCAGGTTATTCATTACTAGATTATTATTTTACAATATAAGATAATTACATAAGATATTAGCTTCTATATTCTTCACTTACACATTAAACTGATAACTCATCTAGAAAGACATATTAGTACAAGCATAAAACGATTAATCACTATGATTTGTAGCTAGAATAGTTGAGATACTAAGGCATAGAATCAGGATAGAATTAATTGCCAAAGGTTATTTTACATATGTCTTTATGCGCATTCAATATAGTTATGATCAAATGCGACGAGGTTAAGAATTGATTAGTGATGGTTATAGAAACTGATTGTCTATTTAGGAATACTATAGATCATCTCGTTGAGTTATTGACACAATATATTTCCTTAAGGGATTTTGCTTATGTTGGATAAGTGAATCCAAATGGAAAACTCATGCCTTGCTTAACATGTTATAAGAGGTGTACTCAACACTTCTTTATGGGGAGAAGAATCCTCATTAGAATGTAAGGTTACCTTAGGATAAGGTCTACCTTGGCTATGTGAAGCTATGATTTACATGATGGGATGATTGTCATTGCATTATTTGATACATATTTGAAAGGACTGTTTGTGTTTACTAGAATCTAGATTTTTTATTGAAATTATTGTCAAATAGAATAAAAGGAAGGATTGCGCTAGGCTACCCCCAAGCTAGCGGTGAGACTCTACTTCAAGGGGGTCATGATTATCGCTACGAGAGGCTTGGACCGGCTCCTTAGGCAAAAGGTCTGTCCAGTAGGGATAGTCTCGGGCAATAGGAATTGTAGGTGCCAGAGGGGGCCCTGGCTGTAAATCCTACATTGTTCCAAGAATCTGACGAGCCCCTTCGTCACCCAGGATGGGATCATGGAACCCTAAATACTAGTTATGAGGGTGCAATCTTGGTGAACAGAATGTCCTTATGGAATTCTGTGTATCTTCTGCTGGGACGGAATGATGGAAATTGTAATAAACTTCCAGTATAATAAAGAAGTTTGCTTTACTATTCGAATTGTATGCATGTTAACGAGATAAATTATGTGAAGGAACATGTGACTTAATGGACTAATTAAGGAAGCTGGTTGTATATGTTCCAATAAATGTGTTGTAGGTAATTAAAAAACTAAAGATGACCCATCATCAGAGGAAAGCGGGTGGGCGTAACCCCCGACAGGTCCGTCCAATGGTAGGGTGGTCCCGGTTAGCTGGGAGCTTTTCTACATCGAAAATAGAAATAGAAAGACAATAAATTGACCAAGTAGTCATTAGGTAGAACCGACTTACATTGTTTTAGGGGGCCGGAATGGGATTTTGCCTTATGGGTAGGAGGGTTGACGTATCGCACTCCCCTCCGTATCCCATTCTCTTTGAACCAAGTGCAATGGCAAGTCCACTTCAGATCGAGTAATCCTCCAAAAAGTGGAACTCGAAATTGTTGACGCTAGCTGGCTGCTAGGAGACCCATCCGATTTTAGGAACCCAAATCTTCAGGTCGATCCTAGTGGGTTCGGCCGGAGCTCTCCCGTTGCGAAGTAGACTTGGTAGGGCCTAAGTGACAACCCCGTGATGTTCCAAGGGAGCACCGGGCGGCATCATTTATAGGAAAACCTACTGATAGACTACTAAAAGGTGTGCCGTGGATTGAGACTAGCAGGCACCTCACAGTTGGTATCAGAGCACACGTTAGTATAGATTACGATGTAAGCTTAAGAAAAATATTATTTTTTCTAAGCATAGCCTAGGACATGTTTTCTTCTCTTTATTAACGTATGTTTTTTGAATTATGGCAGAGTAACAAATCTTGGAAGCGATTCTTGATCTTTCAAGTAATGTTTATGTCAACTATGCATTCATCCAGTTTTTCCTGGAGAATTCAGATGATGCGAGTACTAGATCAATTGTACAACCCGTCGCCTCTTTATCATGAAAGACGGTGGATGATTGGTGGAGGATATTGCTATATCGATGCAAGCCGTCTAGCTTATCTTCAAAATAATCTGAAAAGGGTAAAATGGATGGAAGATCTTAAAGTTGTTAAGATCTATCTATATCATGAGGCCACTGTAAACTCAACCTTGTATACTAGAGGCAAGAAGATCAAACTAAACCAATATATCTATGGGGAAGTTACGAAGATCCTTCCGACTAACAGAATAAAAGTCATAGGTCGCTCTAGCCGCTGCAACTACAAAAAAGACGAATTTCCTGAACTCCCTCAAAAATATAGATTCCTAGATATTTACTCTCTGAATCCAAGTTACTTCACAAAGGATGTATCAGAGTGTCATACTTAGATTGTAGTAGGGAATCTTTTCCTGAGAGAAAATAAGATGAGCCTGCGAGCCATCTGAATAATGTATTTCCTTCCATCTGATTACCTTGTACATCCGTTGTAATAAAAGATTGATTGATACTTTATCAATCAAAGAAATAATGCAATCTTTTTTTTTTGTCTTGAAACCTCTGAAATTGCAATTTAACTTTAGCATGGGAAGAGAGTTGATTTGAGAGTTGTTTCAGTAAACTAAGCTAGAGATATTTTGAGTATTGAACTCTATTATTGACGCTACATAGAGTTGTAAAATTTAACTTACGAATTGCTAAAAATTTTCGAGAATCTTGCACCCACAATAATTCCCAACGAAGCTCAAGAGAAAAGAAATCTTTTGAAGCAATTCAAACCTCCAGAGTTTGATGGGAAAGGCGAAAATGTGGAAGCTGATGCAGAAATTTGGATCTAATCGATGGAAGATTATTTTACTGCTGTTGGAACTATCCCAGCCAAACAAGCCATGATAGCTAAGCTAAAATTAATTGGCGAAGCTCGACTTTGGTGGAAGCAGTGGTGCCGAGATCAAGGTGTCCCTGAAAATACCATTACTTGGGACTTGCTGAAAGAAGCTGTAAGAGGAAGGTATTTACCTCCAGCTTATCGCACCCAAAAGATGAACGAGTTCTTCAATTTGAAGCAAATGGGACTGACCTTGGAAGCATACTACTCCAAGTTTGTTTCTCTTCTTAAATATGCACCCCCCATGGATATTGTTCAACAAGTGTCCAAGTTTTGCAATGGGCTAAATTATCCTCTGAACACTCGTTTAGAATCAATGCGCCCCATAGACCTCCAGGATGCTTTGATTCGAGCTGCTCCTATTGTGCGGGAAGTACAATCAAATCCTAATAACAATAAGTTATGGAGCTACAATAACCAAAACAAAGGAGGATTCAAAGGTCAAGCAAAAAGAACCCAAGGAAAATTTTTCCAAGGACAAAAGAAGAAGGCAAAATCCAACGCAGTTGGAAATTTTGTTCCTACCCAAGGAAACAGGGATGGTCTTAGGTGCTTCCACTGTAATGAGACAAGACATTTCAGGAGAGATTGTCCAAAGCTTGGTAGAAACCATCACCAAGGCCAATTTCAGGTCAAGGCAGAGCTGCCCAAGGTCGTGGTCATGTAGCTATGGCAAGAGGGAGAACGTCAAATATTACCCTAAAAGAGACTAATAAGGAGGAAGACCCTACTATGGAAGAAGATATTGAAAGAGCAACTGTTCATGCTGCATTCCACAGGAAGGGACCAAATCATCAATATTCGGTAATACAGACACCGGCTAGTCACCAAGGTAAATCATTTCAAATTTTGATTGACTGTGGAAGTACACACTCATTTATTTCACCCAAGTGTGCTAAGAAGATAGGTATAGATATTGTAAATGCATCAAAGCTGCTTGTGGAATTAGCAAATGGAAAGGAAATACTTTCTACACAGCAAACTACCAAGGTAGAGTTTAACCTAGGAGAAGACCTTTCAAGTATGAGGTTCAGAGTAATGAACTTAGGAGCCTATGAATGTTTACTAGGAATGGATTGGCTGATTCCCAATGATGCTCATATCCATTGTGGAAAATGTCAAGTCACATTTCAGGATTTGAATGGTGAAATAGCAACTATACAAGGTGAAACAGGGAAACCTAAAGTTCAATTAGCAAAAGCTTCTCGAATTGTGAAAGGCTTGAAGAAAGGATTACCTGTTTACTTGATCAAGCTTAACAAGATAAATCAAGATGGTCATGCAGAAGAAGAACCATCCTGGTTAAAAGAGTACGCTGACATATTCCTTGAAGAGCTAACTGAGTTACCTCCGGAGAGAGAAGTTGATCATGAGATCAAACTTGTTCCAGGAGCCGCTCCAGTGGCAAAAAGACCTTACAAAATGTCTATTCTTGAAGCCATCGAACTAAAAGAGCAACTCAAGCAACTGCTAGAACAAGGGTATATCCAGCCAAGTAGTTCACCATGGGGAGCACCAGTATTATTCCAAAAGAAGAAAGATGGAACTCTCCGTCTTTGTATTGACTACCGAGGGCTAAACTAGGTGACAGTAAAGAATAAGTACCCAATCGCAAGGATTGATGAGCTTCTTGATTGTCTACAAGGAGCAAAGATCTTTTCTAAGATTGAACTTCGGTCAGGATATTATCAGATTAGAGTTAAGAATGAAGATATTCCAAAGACCTCCTTCAACACAAGATATGGCCATTTCGAATTCATCGTGATGTCATTTGGATTGACAAATGCTCCAGCTACCTTCAACAAGTTAATGCAGGACATTTTTAGACCCCATCTTGATGACTTTGTCCTTGTATTCTTTGATGACATCCTAACTTATTCTAAGGAGGAAGAGGATCATGAACCACATCTTCGCATTGTCCTAGAGATAATGAGAACACACAAGTTGTATGCCAAGAAGAAGAAGTGTGCATTCTTCAAAAGAAAGATTGAATACTTGGGATTCATAGTGTTTGTTGAGGGTATATCAGTAGATCCTGCCAAGGTCAAGGATGTTCAAGATTGGCCACCCCCAACCACTATCAAGGAAGTGAGAAGTTTTCTAGGTCTAACAGGATGGTATAAGGTATTCATCAGAAACTATGCTCAAATTGCAGCACCTCTTACAAATTTACTTAAAAAGCAAGTTGCCATTAATTGGATGCCAATCGAACAGTCTAGCTTTGAGTAACTAAAGCATAGTCTGGTAACTGCTCCTATCTTAAGGCTACCTGACTTAAGCAAGGAATTTGAAGTTGTCACAGATGCCAGCTCTCTTGCATTGGGATGTGTACTAATGTAGGAAGGACATCCTATAGCTTACTCTTCAAGAAAATTGAAAATCCATGAGCAGAAATATGCTACTCACGACCTGGAGTTATTAGCTGTGATTCATGCTCTCAAATTATGGAGACATTACTTGCTTGGAAATAAGTTTTCCTTAGTCACAGATCATAAAAGTCTTAAGTGGATTTTTACTCAGCCTGATCTTAATATGAGGCAACGATGTTGGATCGAGGTTCTATAGGAATATGATTTTGAAATTAAGTTCATACCCGGTAAAGAAAATGTAGTAGCAGATGCCCTTAGCCGTAAAGCCTTCCTTAATGCTCTTATCACTGAAGAACCATCTAGGTCAGAAACTCTGGCTACAATGGTATCGATGCCGACTAATCCTATCATCGAGTTGACCAAGGATGAAGCAAATAAGGACCCAGACTATCAACAATTGTTTTGGGAAGTTCAGAATAAGGAACAAGATCCCAAACTCAAGAGTAAGTATCAGGAATTCTCTATAGATGAAGATGAAGGACTTGTTTATTTCAGAATGAGACTATGCATTCCTTCAAGTCAGACTCTCAAGAGAAGGATACTTTGGGAAGCACATGATTCTCCTTTTTCACGACACCCAGGATATGCAAAAACTCTTAATGCTGTCAGGAAAAGTTATTACTGGCAAAAACTCAAGGGTGATGTACTTAAGTATGTCACTGAATGTCTAAAGGGTAAAATCTGAACGTGTCAAGTTACCAGGAAAACTCTAGCCACTTGACATTCCCCAGATGAAATGGGAATTTATTAGCATGGACTTTGTAGTTGGGTTACCTTCTGTACAAGGAGGATATAACTCAATAATGGTAATAGTAGACATGCTAACAAAGGTCGCTCATCTTCTCCCAACAAAAACCAATTACAAAGCTTCAGATATTGCCAGAATTTTTGTAAAAGAGATTTTTAGGTTACATGGATTACCTAAAAGGATCATCAGTGATCGTGATTCTCTTTTCACATCACACTTCTGGAAGAGTTTATTTGAAGCCATTGGAACCCAACTTTGCTTCAGTACTGCTTATCATCCACAAACTGATGGGCAAACAGAACGAGTTAATCAAGTAATTGAGGATATTCTGCGTGCATATTGCAGCAAGGAACCTAAAAGGTGGATTCAGTATCTATCCTTAATGGAATTTGCCTATAATGCCTCCTATCATCAAAGTATTCAAATGACTCCATTTCAGGCACTATATGGTCAAGATTGTCGTATGCCACTTAATTTTTCCGATCCTACTCTAAGGGTAGAAGCCTCGAGAAAAATGTTAGAAGAAATGGATGATCAAATCAAGATCATCAGACAGGATATTCAAGCTGCCAAGGATCGACAAAAGGCATATGCTGATCTAAAAAGGCAAGAACGAATCTTCAAAGAGGGAGACATGGTCTTCATCTGTGTCCATCCAAAGAAGAGTTCTTTGTCTTTAGGAGAGTTTAAGAAGTTAAGTCCAAGATATTGTGGACCCTATAAGATTCTCAAGTGCCTAGGACCAAGCGCTTACAAGATACAACTCCCTGAGAATATAAAAATCCACAATGTATTTCATGTTAGCTTATTGAAAGCATATGTAGCTAACCCTAACCATATCCTTGATGATGAACAAGTTGTAATACCTAGCCAAGGAGTCCTTGAGCTACAATCTGACAGAGTAATTGATGTAAGGGAGAGAAAATTGAGGAGTAGAATCCTTAGAGAATACCTTGTCCAATGGAAGGATTACCCTGAAGAAGATGCTTCATGGATAGATGAGGATGCTCTTCATCAACAATACCCACAGTTTCTCTTGAGATGAGGACATCTCGATTTCTCTAAGGGGAGAAGGATGTAATATTTCCACACAATAAAAGTTAGTTGGTTAGTTCAAAAGTTAGTTAGTTAATTAATAAGTTAGTAAGATTACTAACTAAAGACTAACTAAGGTAAAAACTAACTAACATTAGTTATTAATAATTTTTATTTAATTTAAAATATTTTATTTAGAAAAATCAAGAGTCGTAAATTCGATATATTTTTTTTCGAATTGGCAAGGACCGTGGCCACCCTTCACGTAAATTACAACGTGAACATAGTTTGGATGGTCTAAAAATATTAGACTTTTGGACAAGACTAGAATATTTTAGATACTTTAGAGATTATCTTAATTTTTTTTAAAAAAAAGAGATATGGAGATTTCTAGAACTAGATGTCATTTAAAAGAAAAAAACAAGTGATGTGTTAGTTTGAAGATTTTATAAAAAGAAAAATAAAGAAAAGTGACTGGCAAAATCGTGCGCGTCGCGATCGCAGTTTACAGGCAGTAGACAACACTTCGAACAGAGAAAAGAAGAAGGAGTGAACTGAGAGCTTTCTAATCAAGTGTCTTGGAGTTTTACCCCCCTTTCAAAGCCAATGGAACCATCAGATTTATGATCTGAGCATCAGATCACTGATCTTTCCAAGATCCCCCTCCACAAAGAGCTCCACTTCTCAACCACAAGCCCTCTTCTCTAATTCACTATAAATATGAGGCATGGCATAAGAGACATAAGGAGACCCCGAGAGGCTACGAGAGAGAAGAAGAGAGAAAGAAGAATACTCCTTCAAGAGGCTGCGAGAAGCTAGAGAGAGAGAGAGAGAGAGAGAGAGAGAGAGAGAGAGAGAGAGAGAGAGAAAGAAAGAGAAAGAGGAAGAGAGTTAGCTCAAATCCCTTGTCTCGATCTTTAACTAAGCCATATTCTCTTACCCTCTCTCATCTAAAATCTATCTCACCTTCCCTATCTCTCAAACTCCTCGTGGACGATGGCTTCAAAGCGACGAAGTGGAAAAACCATGGAGATCAACGCAACCGGTATTGCGGGTATTGCCAATGATACGGGAGTGCCCGAGGTTGCGGGAGTTGCCACTACAAATGGAACATCGGGTGTGGCTAATGCGAGCGCGAGTAAAGATGAAGTTCCTAATGTCGTCATGCTGCCAAACCAGGTTATTCATTACTAGATTATTATTTTACAATATAAGATAATTACATAAGATATTAGCTTCCATATTCTTCACTTACACATTAAACTGATAACTCATCTAGAAAGACATATCAGTACAAGCATAAAATGATTAATCACTATGATTTGTAGCTAGAATAGTTGAGATACTAAGGCATAGAATCAAGATAGAATTAATTGCCAAAGGTTATTGTACATATGTCTTTATGCGCATTCAATATAGTTATGATCAAATGCGACGAGGTTAAGAATTGATTAGTGATGGTTATAGAAACTGATTGTCTATTGAGGAATACTATAGATCATCTCGTTGAGTTATTGACACAATATATTTCCTTAAGGGATTTTGCTTATGTTGGATAAGTGAATCCAAATGGAAAACTCATGCCTTGCTTAACATGTTATAAGAGGTGTACTCAACACTTCTTTATGGGGAGAAGAATCCTCATTAGAATGTAAGGTTACCTTAGGATAAGGTCTACCTTGGCTATGTGAAGCTGTGATTTACATGATGGGATGATTGTCATTGCATTATTTGATACATATTTGAAAGGACTGTTTGTGTTTGCTAGAATCTAGATTTTTGATTGAAATTATTGTCAAACAGAATAAAAGGAAGGATCGCACTAGGCTAGCCCCAAGCTAGCGGCGATACCCTACTCCAAGGGGGTCATGATTATTGCTACGAGAGGCTTGGACCGGCTCCGTTAGGCGAAAGGTCTGTTAGTAGGGATAGTCTCGGGCAGTAGGAATTGTAGGTGCCAGAGGGGGCCCTGGCTGTAAATCCTACATTGTTCCAAGAATCTGACGAGCCCTTCGTGACCCAAGATGGGATCCTGGAACCCTAAATACTAGTTATGAGGGTGGAATCTTGGTGAACAAAATGTCCTTATGGAATTCTGTGTATCTTCTGCTGGGACGGAATGATGGAAATTGTAATAAACTTCCATTATAATAAAGAAGTTTGCTTTACTATTCGAATTGTATGCATGTTAGTGAGATAAATTATGTGAAGGAACATGTGACTTAATGGACTAATTAAGGAAGCTGGTTGTATATGTTCCAATAAATGTGTTGTAGGTAATTAAAAAACTAAAGATGACCCATCATTAGAGGAAAGCGGGTGGGCGTAACCCCCGACGGGTCCGTCCAATGGTAGGGTGGTCCCGGTTAGCTGAGAGCTTTTCTACATTGGAAATAGAAATAGGAAGACGATAAATTGACCAAGTAGTCATTAGGTAGAACCAACTTGCATTGTTTTAGGGGGCCGGAATGGGATTTTGCCTTATGGGCAGGAGGGTTGACATACCACACTCCCCTCGTCTCCCATTCTCTTTGAGCCAAGTGCAATGGCAAGTCCGCTTCAGATCGAGTAATCCTCCAAAAAGTGGAACTCGAAATTGCTTACACTAGCTGGCTGCTAGGAGACCTATCCGATTTTAGAAACCCAAATCTTCAGGTCGATCCTAGTGGGTTCGGCCGGAACTCTCCCATTGCGAAGTAGACTCGGTAGAGCCTAAGTGAAAACCCCGTGATGTTCCAAGGGAGCACTGGGCAGCATCATTTACAAGAAAACCTACTGATAGACTACTAAAAGGTGTGCCGTGGATTGAGATGAGTGGACACCTCACAACTATTCAAAATGAGCTTCTTCATTCTCTTTTTGATGGGGGTTGTGGCGTCTGCCCCTTGGCTTGTTGGGTCAGCATGGTAGGATGTTTCATAAGATGGGGAGCACATTGCATAGATGATGGGGTTGCTGAAGCTCGTGGGGGGGCCTTCAGTTGTGCATTACGTGTGGGTGTGTGCCATTGTCATGTGGTGCATTGTGCGCATGCTAGGGGGATGGAGTGATAGGTCTAACCACAGGCAAGTGTTACCGTATTGGGTGTGTCTTGCCCTTGATGTGCCCTAAGCATGAGGTGGGGGCTGAAATGAGGCTAGGGGGTCAGGAACAGAGCCGAACAGAGCCGACTGACTGAAGCCACCGAACCCACCTAACTTGAGGACCTCTAGGTGCAGTGGATGTGGTGGATGTGCAACTTGCAGTGGCTACGCGTGATACTTTTCCCCTTTTTCTCCTTTTTAATAATAATAATCATAATAATAATAATAATAAAGTTACATAGTTGTGATAGAAGTTTAATCTTCATCATCGAACTGAGGTGGAGAAGGGGGCTTAATAGATTTACTAAGGAATTGGCGGCTTTGGAGATACCCCTTGAGGTTTAGGCGGCCTTGAAGGGTGGTGGTGGAGAGGAATGGATGATTGTAGGGGGTGAAGTGGCTATCATTCATGTCCTCTAATAGAGTTAAGAAAAATGAAAGCAATAGTGTGGCTTGCATCATTAGCCGAGCCATCGTGCAACTATCTATAGCATTAGAATCAAAATGGAGCACTGGGAGGCTACACTCCTGCGAGGTGGGGTCTTGCCTAAGGAGTATCCTAAGCAATCCAATGTAATTACAAGTGGTAATAAAGGCTGGGTTAGGGGATGAAGAGAATTGGTTAGTGAATTGGATTAGAGTATCATACAAGTTTTAGACGAGGGCGTCTTTATATGTAGTACAGTGAGGATTATAGATTACAAGGAAGTCATAACGGCTGTGGATACTAGAATCAAAATCTACTCCCCCCCTTTGAGGGTAAGGCATAAAGGTTGGGTCATTCTGCTCGAAGAGTTGAGTGGATCAAAAGGCCATCCAAGTGTCCAGGTTGGTGTCGCATACCCTTCTTCTCCATGCAGGTTGGCATTCATAGCCGGGCACAGACCGTGGTACTTCAAAAACTTTATTTTGCCAAAATTCCACATCTTTTGTGGCCCATAATGTGGGGTTTTGCTCTCTCTCCTCCAACCATTTTTGTCCGAGCTTGCTTCCAATGTTAATCACCTCCTCCACCACCTTGATTGGTAATACTCTCCACCACCTTGATGGAATTGGAAGTTGAGGTCAAAGGGGCTCCTAGCCATTTCTTGCCTCTCCCAAATTATGAGTTCGGCATGAAAGCTTGCTGGGGTGTCATCCGCACATGATGGGATAGGTGCCTGGGGTGCCCTCACTCCCTTGGCATTCCATTTTCTCCTTGTCCACTCTACCATTGTCTTTCTTCTTTCTCTTAGTGCCGCCTTTCATTTTGTGGAAATGTCTGCATGTTGTTGCTCTTCAGGCCCTGGGGAAGGAGGCGGTGGGACAAGCTTGTCTTCATGTGGTCCCATTTCAAAGCTCACATCCACCCCTCTTTCGCGGCTTGGCTCTTGCTGCTCCTCTTCGAGGTGTCAAGATTGTGGGAGAGAAGGAAGGAGTCTCACTTGTAGCTTTCTTGCTTGCACAATGGGGGAATACACACAAAGGTGGAGGCTGAAAACAGTTTTCCTCTTCTTAGTTGTGTAAGCCAAAAGAACTCTAGTACATAGAAATAGAAGAACCCTATATATGGGTCTCAAACCAAACTCAACTAACTAAGGTGGCATACTAACTGAGCCACGAACTAGAGTAGATAAGGATAGCTGTCATCTAGCTATTATTCATGGGCAGTGTACCAACCGCATCTGCAGCTAACAAGTCGGTGACATAAATGCACAACGGTCACCCTGGCATATCATGAGTGGAGCTCGATATCTCAACACTCCCCCTCGAGCTCAATCCCAATTCCTGCACACCAAGCAGGTCTCTAAACTTACGCAGCTTCTCTGCGCCCAATGCCTTTGTAAATATGTCAGCTATCTGATCCTCTATGCTGACATAAACTAGATCAATAAGACCTAGTAAAACCCTCTCCCGCACATAGTGATAATGCACCTCAATGTGCTTTGTTCTAGCATGATAGACTGGGTTATTTGCCAAGTGTATACTACTCATGTTGTCACAATAAATGACAACTGGCCCATCTGTAGGCCGATGCATATCATAAAGTAGCTTATGCAACCAAGCTACCTCACATGCAGCCATTGCTGCGCCCTTGTACTCAGCCTCTGTGCTTGACAAGGCAACTGTAGGCTGTTTCTTGCTGCTCCAAGTGACTGCAGCACTCCCAAAAGAGAACACATATCCACTGGTAGATCGTCTATCAGAAATACTACCAGCCCAATTAGCATCAGTGTATCCATGCAACTGTATCTGAACCCCAGTCTCATAAAGTAGTCCATACTGCAATGTGGACTTCACATACATGAGTATGCATCTAGCCGCATCCAAATGCGGTTTCCTTGGAGTCTGCATAAACTGACTTACCAATCCAACAGCATAGCTCAACTCTGGCCTAGTAATAATCATATAAATCAAACTTCCTACTATGCGTCTGTACATAGTAGGGTCTTCGAGAAGCTCACCTGCATCTACGCTCAACTTCACATTCTGCTCCAAAGGAACTGAAATAGGCTTACAGCCTGTCATCCCATATTTGGACAGCATTTCCAATCTATACTGCCTCTGCAAGAGTCGAATCCCACTTGGTGATCTAATCACCTCAATGCCCAAGAAATAACGCAGCTCTCCTAAATCCTTCATCTCAAACTTCTGCTTCAATAGCATTTTCACATGAAGGATATCTTCATCATTGTCACCTGTCATAATCAAATCATCAACATAAATGACAAGTAGCATAATACCTTTCTCTGTTTTTCTCACATAAAGTGAGAAATCTGCCTTGGAAATCTGAAAGCCAATAGTGACAAGATATTGTCCTATCTTGTCAGATCATGCTCTAGGTGCTTGCTTCAAGCCATACAAGGCTTTCTTCAACATGCAAACAAACTCAGGATGAACAGCATGCACATAACCTGGTGGCTGCTCCATATAGACCTCTTCTTGCAAATCACCATGCAAGAAGGCATTCTTTACATCCATCTGATGTAAAGACCATCCCTTTGATGCAGCCATAGCAATGACTGCTCTTACGATTGCCATCCTTGTAACCGGACTGAATGTTTCTTCATAATCAATGCCATATGTTTGTGCATACCCCTTGACTACTAATCTTTCCTTGTATCTATTCACAGAACCATCTGCATTGTGTTTCACCTTATAAACCCACTTACAACCAATTGCATTCTTATCTTTAGGCAAAGGTACCAATTCCCATGTAGCATTTGCTTCCAAGGCATCCATTTCTTCATCCATGGCTTTCTCCCATTTTTCTTCTCCCATGGCTTGCTCAAAAGAAGTGGGTTCTGGTTCCTGTATCACTTTGACCATATAGGCATAGTGAATGGCTGTAAATCCATCATATTTCAACCTATCCACAGGATACCTAGCTCTAGTAGACCTGCGCAAAGTAGGTTCACTCCCAGGTGCTCTCAAAACATCCCTGGTCTTCCTTACTCTAGGTGTAACAATAGAAGGAATACTCAACTCATCATCAATGCTCTGTTCTGAGCCACTGGATTCACCATCCACATAAGAGTGACCTGCATTCACATCAAACATGGGCTGATCTACCTTCTCTTTTCCTTTTCATGATACCTGCATACCACTATCTGCATTGCTTTGAGAAGATTCTCCTGATCTCAATCTACCTGTCCATGGCGAAGAATGTGAACCACTACTAGAGGACGCTCCAGGTCCACTAATATATTGTGACTGCTACTGTGAATTCTATGCAGCATTACCATTTTGTGCATCTACATTATCAATCACATTTACTAGTTTATACTAGCTACTCATCTCATCAAAAACAACATCTCTGCTCACTGTAAACTTACGAGTAGAAGGGTTATAGCATCTATACCCTTTTTGCTGCAGAGAGTAACCAATAAAGATGTACTTCTTAGCTTTTGGATCCAACTTGGATCTCAACTCATCTGGCACATGAACATAGGCAATGCAACCAAACATTTTCAAATGAGAAATATCTGGTTTCCTACTAGTATACCTCTCCTCTGGAGTCATGCCATGTATTGCTACAGTGGGAGTCCTGTTCATTATGTAGGCTGCTGTAGCAACTGCCTTAGCCACAGTAAAAATCTGGCAGGTCTTTTTCATTGAGCATGGCACGAGATACCTCTCCAATATGCGTGTTTTTTCTTTCTACAATTCCATTTTGCTGTGGGGTATGACTACATCAATATTGCTGCTTTATGCCATGCTCCTGCAAGAACCTTGCAAACTCATTTGAGAGGTACTCTCCCCCTCCATCTGACCTTAGGTATTTTATTTGCAGGCCTGTTTCTTTTTCAACCATAGCTTTAAGAGTTTTGAAATGCCCAAAAACTTCACTTTTCTTTTTCATAAAGTACACCCAAACTTTTCTGCTATAGTCATCAATAAAAGTGACAAAATAATGACAGCCTCCAATAGATGCAGCTTTAGTAGTCCACACATCAGAGTGGATTAATTCCAATGGCTTCTTACTCTCTTGAACATGTATAGGAAATGGTTTCCTTGCCTGTTTTCCAAATTGACAGGCTTCACATATCTTATGCATTTCTGCAACCTTGAATTTAGGCAATCCTGCAACAATATTTTGGGCTTGCATTGATTTAAGTCGTTGTACATTAACATGACCAGTGCGTTTATGCCAGATATCAATATCTCCAACTACACCGATCCCATGTGCAAACATTGCTGCACTCAATTCAGGCATGTCTGCATCCAACGTAAACATTCTGCCCTTCTTTTTTCCTTTTGCTATCAAGCGACCTTTATTGTTCATATCCTCAACAAAGCATCCATGAGAATTAAATCTGACTTGCAAGCCCTGCTCAACCATTTGACCAACAGAAACCAGGTTCTTGGTGATATTCGAGACATGAAATACATCCGACAGGTATTTCTTTTTCCCATCCTGCATAGACAAAGGAATTTTTCCAATCTGCACAATAGGATGTGCAGTATCATCACCAATCTCCACAAATCCTGGTTTTTCCATTTTCCTTGCATCCTCCATCCATTCTGCATGATCTGTCATGTGGTTTGATGCACCTGAGTCAACATACCACACATCGTTGCTTTCTTCTGCACTTGTCACAGAATTGGTCATGTGCTGCACCATAAACAAAGGCTCATTTCTGTCATCACCCTGTCTACTAGAAGATGCATAGTTCCCTTTTTGCAATTTTCCATTCATGATGTCATTCTGCTTTTTATAGCAGTCTTTAGCCATATGACCCATTTTACCACAGTAGTAGCATTCAACATTGCTGTTTGCATTTTGGCCTCTTTGCCATCCACTACGACCTCTTTGGCTCCCCCTGCCTGTAGAGTTACCACGTCCTCCTCCATAGGACTGGTTTTCTTGAGTTTGCTGCATATTTTGATTTCTACCACGGCCTCCAGATTGGCCTCCTCTACCTCTGCCTCTACCTCTTCCAGCATTTGAGTAGAGGACAGCTTCTTTTGAAGTTCCTCCTAAAGAAGATGCACCACCATTTCTCTACTCCTCAGAAATTAGAAGAGCAATCAACTCCTCAAAATCAGGAAATCTTTCATAGACGGAAATCGATGTTCGAAACTGTGCATAATCCTTTCCTAGACCATTCAAGATCACAGAGACTAAATCATCATCTTCCACTGGCGAACCAATGGAAGCAAGTGCATCTGCAATCTTCTTCACCTTCATGTGGTAGTCATTGATGCTCATACTTTCTCTTTGCACATTGTGCAACTCTTGCTTGAGCTGCATTTTCCTGGCTTGCGTATTTGTGCTATATATTTTTGACAAAGTATCCCATGCCTCCTTTGGCGTACTTGCATCCTGAATATGCACAATCATAGTCTAAAATGCTAATAGACAGCCAGTACACAACTTTCCTGGCTCTCTCATGCCATGCTTTAAATGCCTGCATTTGCTGTTGATTGGGAACATCAGGAAGAACTGGTTCTTCTTCATTTCTTGCAACGAATTCCCAATATCCTTTTCCCATAAGGAAATTCGTCATTCTAAACTTCCATGCTTGGAAGTTGTTCTTGTCAAGCTTTTCAGTGACAATCTGTGAAAGAGAATCAGACGCCATTACAGAACACTGCAAAAAATTCTATCACTGTAAAGAACAAAGCTTCAGCCTCACAAGGGCAAATCTGCAAAACTGACGAAAGTGGTATTTGACCACACAGTCACTTCCTAGTGACAATTTTGCATCAACAGGCAACAAGGATGATTCTGTAACTCCCAATGTCTCTGCGCATAGGCATACGATGCAATTTCTACAGTAACTTTTCACCGACCTGTAGAACAGCGGTCGCACAGCATAAAATAGGGCCTTTTCCTAAGTGCGTGCAGAAAACTTCCGCCTCCGAAACAGGCCCTGAAATGGCCTCAAATCAAAAAAACAGAGCAACCGAGGGCTAAACCCCCTACCCCGCAGCATGTACTACCCTCTTACTACACCGCGAAGGGCGTCTCAATCTGAGACAATGCACTCTTGCACTTTCCGGCTGTGCTACCTACAGAGACTTGCTCCCAAAACAGAAAAATGAAAGCAACACTAATCCTCTTACCAGAACACCGCGAACTTGGTTTGCTTTCTTGAGCTCCTTACCACGAACAAGGCTCTGATACCATGTCAAGATTGTGGGAGGGAAGGAAGGAGTGTCACTTGTAGCTTTCTTGCTTGCACAATGGGGGAAAACACACAAAGGTGGAGGCTGAAAACAGTTTTCCTCTTCTTAGTTGTGTAAGCCAAAAGAACCCTAGTACATAGAAATAGAAGAAGCCTATATATGGGTCTCAAACCAAACTCAACTAACTAAGGTGGCATACTAACTGAGCCACAAACTAGAGTAGATAAGGATAGCTATCATCTAGCTATTATTCATGGGCGGTGTACCAACCGCATCTAACTGACAAGTCGATGACATAAATGCACAACAGTCACCCTGGCATATCATGAGTGGAGCTCGATATCTCAACACGAGGAACCCGAGTGCATCTACTTCCTTTGAGGTTAGCCCTGCCAATAGAAGATAATATTGTTGTTTTTCCAAGCTTGGGACAACTCCACAAGGTTATGGCAGCATCTGCAGTCCAGCCTTTAGTGCCCTATGGGCCATTCCCAGTTTCTTTTTCATTACCTCCATGGACTCTCCCTCTTTTTCCTTGGTGACATCCAGTAGGGTTTCTAGGAAGGTGCATTGTTGGGTGTGGAAGCTCACTTGGGTGGCCTCTTCTCTACTTTCGACAAGTATCTTTTCTTTTTCAATTGCAAGGTGATGCATGTTGAGATGACAAGCTCAACACATGCGGACATTGATGATGGACCACCTGGTTAGATGGGTCCACACGTCTACACTTAGCATGTCGGTGGTCATTATGACTCTCACATGGCCACTGACTCATTACTTATTATATTCAAGTTGTTATACCTATTTACAGCTGGCATAGTTATAGCGCCAGTCGACTAGTGTAGTCGGTTATGCATTGTTTGACTTAGTAGGCCACTTTCCTTTTATGTTGTATCTTATCTATACTTTGTGTACATTGTAAAGAGTGTGGAAGAAGAAGAAGAAATCAGCAAGAAAACGTTTTTGGCCTCCATCTCTCTTCTTGTCTCTTGAGTGAGCTTCTCCTTGTGCATTCTGTGTGTGTTCGGTGCAGCATCTTGAGCAACCCCCTCCACCACGCGATTCTTGACAATGCACCAAATCTTTGACCCTTTTTTCGTTCTGATTGGCCCATTCCTCTGCCCTCTTGTTCATGTCTTCTAGGCTTCCCCCCTGCCTCTAGACCATCACTATCAACCTTTGTTGTTGGTCTTCCATTTTTTCCCTTAGCTATTGCTACTCTTCATGTGCCGCAGTAACCTCTTAGGTTAGTCTCTCCATCTCTGTTTTGCACCTACAAGCTCTGTCCTCCCTCTTTTGAGTTTCTCCATTTAAGCTTGTAGACCTTTGTAGAGTGCCACAATCTCTTCATTGTGCTGCTATAGGCATTTTGTGGCCTTGATTTCTCCATTCAAGTGCACCTACCATTCAGCTTTTGTCTCTTCCTTAGCTTGTAGCTGCTCTTTTAGCTCATTGACTTCCCTTTGGGCCATGGCCATTTGGCATGTTCTCTCCAATTGGGATGCTGCCATGGCCTCCTTTTCAACTTCAAGCTCTACTATCATGGTTCTCTTCTCCTCCTTGGATCTCTCTAGTTGAGAGAGGATCTATTTGACGTACTCATCATATTCTTCAGGCGGCCTCTTTGTTGTGGGGACGGAGATTGTAGATCCCACCACCTTTTTCTTCTTAGGGTCTCACCTTGACTCGGCATCTGCCACAGTCAGTCTTTTGGTCCCTACTAGGGGGGTTTCTTCTCTTGCTCCTTGGTCCATTTCCTTACTTACCAAGTACTAGACCCAATCCATTAGGTTGTTGGCATCCACCCGGGTCATAGAACTGGGAGTGGCGATGGTGGTGGTGATGGTAGGCGTCAGGAGGGTGGGGATGGGGGTGATAGGGGCCTTTCCCTTGCCCTCTTGCACTGCAAGTTGCATGCACTCAGGCACACAGGTGCTTGAGCTAGGCCCCTCCTCTCTGATGGGGCTCGCGGGTTCCAACTTATCGTGTGCCTGGACTGCTGCTCAATGGACCTGCGCATGGCGAGGGCCATGTCTTCCTCCTCTTTTTTCCTCAACTCCTCCTCCTCCTCTTCCTAGTTTCTTTTCCTTTCCTCCTCGGTCTTTTTGGACTCCCTGTGGGCCTTTTGCAAGTCTTCATTTTCTGGTCTCCTCTTCCTGTTGTTCTTTGTAGTTTTCTTTTTTGTTTTCATGCCTTTCCTTGGCTAGTTTGCTCTTCTTGTTCTTTGCTTTCCTCTTCTTCACTCAGCATCCTCTCGTTGGACTATGCCTCCCGTTCCTAGTGAGGTGGTGACTTGCTTGGTGTTTCATCCACCCCCTCTCCTCCCTATTCATGCCCCTGTCCCAAGGCTTCCCTGATGATTGCGGTGAGGACCCCACCAAATCCAATGGTTGCAGCCTTTGAAGGCAAAGCTTTCCTTTTAGCTTTGGTGGCGGGAGATTCTCCTTCAGCGGGCTGCCCTCTTGTTGCCAAGGCTTTTGTTGAGGTCTCGATGGTCTTTCTCACAAACCCATTGAGGTTGACCTCATCCAGCGACTTTGTTGCAACACTCTCTAGCAAGGGGACGTTGATGTGGCTCATGATGGAGTTTGGCTAGAAAATAGCACGTGCACCATCTTGGCTTGGAGTTGGATTTTGGGATCAGGACTGTCCGCTAAACTAATGTCGTCATTGGTGTGGACTTTTACCTTGTCCATCCCTAGTAAGGCATATACGTCTCTTTTTGGCTTCTTTTCTATTTTTTTTGCTAGGCCCAATGCCTTTTCCACCAGCTCTAGGGTCAATTCAATCTACACATGGTGAGTTCCCTCCCCTTCATGCACGGTTATGGCAGGAACTCTGCACAGTGGAAGTAATCCACCCCTCGACTCACTGCTTCCACGTATTTTTGCATATTGCATTGCTTGATGATCTGCCTTATCAGCCGTTCTTCAATGGCCACATCATCTAGGTTGAAGATATGCCAGAATTTGAACTGGTTGAAGGCTCACGTTTCCACCGAAAGTCCATACTTTTGTTGTTCTTCCTCTGAAAAAGGAAATTTGCTAGCCTTGTCTTAGCTTGCCATGATGGGTGCCTGTCATGAAGCCATATTCACCATTAGTGGTTTTCAAAATAAGCAACAAGAAATGACTACATGCTTGTTGAATTGAAATGCTTGCATGCAAAAGTAGACTTTTCCTTCCAATAGTCTATTGATTTTAACATTTATCAACCTTTTCCTTAATCACAAGTTGTTCCATTTTACCCTTGCAATGTGTGATTTTCCTTTATTGTTTTCTTTATGTGTTTGGTTTGATTCCTCTCTCCCCTTCACAATGAAAGGAATCCTTCCTAGGATGAAATGGTTAGAGGATGGAGGGCCTTTAGCGCACGATTTTAGTGTTTTACTTTCGCATCAGCTAGGCATAGAAACTTGGATTATATTCTAGCCGAGCATAGCCGTCCATATCAAAAGGGCAGATGCCCACATGTGTGATGTAAGAGAGGACATCAAGTAAGAAGTCACTAAAGGCCACTATGCTGGCAACATGCAACTCCTCGTCAGTGAGGATGCGATCTAGATAAGAGTGTTCTTTAATGTGGTCTTCTAGGGGTCGATTACGGAGGGTAGTCAACACCCTATATGAAGTTGTAGCGACATAGGTTGGGTCATATTCAAATGCTTTGATTGTACATTGATGTTCAGCATTGGTCATTATTTGGCATCCCTTTAGCTCCCATTGCAATTGTAGAGCGTACCATTTCTGCAAGAAGGGGGAATTGTTGTTAGCAAGCCATTGCAACTTCTCGATTTCTTGTGTCATGGCCATGATTGTGATCTTACTATATGACGTGATGAGGCACCGTTTGGTTCCTTCTTCCTTGGTTACCTCGGTTGCAATTGACTCTGTGGCTACTTCAGAAGCTTTAACAAATACGAATTCCGACTCCTCCCAAGAGCAAGGGAGTGTTCGCACTTCCATCACTATAGGTTCTTCCAAGAGTCCTAGATCTAGTTGATCGTATCTTTTAGCCAATGCCATGAAAGTCACGTCCAAGCATTGAAGGCAAGAAACCAAGTCATCCCCATTATTTTTAGCTAAATATGCAGCTAAGGTTAGAATTATGTGCCGCTCATAAGGGGGTCTAAGCGCGACATGTGGTTGAGGTTTGGCAATGGTAGAGGGGTCAGTAGCTAGTGGTTGTCGCTTGGTTTGCTCACAAGTTTGTAGCTTGGACTTATGTTCAATGGGCGTGGTTGGTGGCGGCAAGTGACACACTACTTGGTGTGTTTGAGGGTTGAGGGGGGGCGTCACTGGGACTAGATGGGGTTGGTTTGTTAGTGTGGCAAGTTGTGGTTTTGGCCGATATATTGGCTTATGCCCTACTGAGCTAGGCTTTAGAGGCTCCATGGATTTAGCAGCTTGAGTTGCTTGTGGTTTGAGCAGTCATGACGGGACGTTTCGTATGGGCAAGCTTGAGGATGGCGTTTGAGTAGTGCCATTGGATGTTTGGGCTTTAGGCAGCCAAATCCAGGTGTTACCCACATAGTAGCCTTGTGCTTGCAACAAGGCCTTGGGGACCCATTGTGGCTTGACCATACGTCGATGTTTATAGTTTTGTCTCGGCCTCCTAGGTTTTGGGTACGAATCCTTAGACTTGCGAGGCCATGGGTTTCTATTCTTAGGTTACGCTCTCTATTTAGGTACCCATTTGAACCAGGGTTCATAGCCTTCAGTATTGGTTCGTATGGGCTTCTGACCTTGAGGCTAAGTAGGTTGTGACAAGTCCCAACCCCCTTCCTGAGACTTAGCGGTGGAACTCAGACGCTCAAAAATTTGGCCCTTGGCCATGTTCACTCGGCCCTCGGACCAATGGATTTGACCCACCACGTGATTCGCCCCTCGAACAATTGCACTCTGATTGTCCGAATCTGACACTCAAAGGGGTCAAATCAAACATTCCACCCCTACAATTCAGACATGTTGGGCCGAGTCTGATTTTTCAGAATCTTTGAACATTGGACCAGACCACCTAGGCACGAGCTGCCTTGACATTTGAAGACCATACAGACACTAGAGAATCCCTTCTGGCATAAGGAGCATGAGGATCAGCAAGACTCGAGCATAGAGGCAACACTAGCCGACCATCTAGCAGTTCTACTCGATAGCAGCATAGAGTGGAGTCTAAAAGCACTACCGAATCGTGATTGGGCAAGGAGACTAGCAACGAGCCTACAAATCAACAGAGATGGCCAAAAACTAGACATACATGCCTATCACGCTAAACCCACAACAAGAGCAATAGAGTCATTTAGGCACTTGTCTTCTCACTCACTCTGAATTCCAGCCCACAAAACACGAGTGAGAAAAGCTAAAAGCCTGATTTTGCACAATGGAAAAGAGCACATACACGCACACACGCACAAAGTGGGGGTAATTTGAGGACTGGTTGTAACTAATAAGGAACTCACCCAGACATAAGAACTTGAAGGAACCCACTAGTAAGAGAAGATCCAAGGGCATAAAAATGAGATCAAATCCCCAAGAGTAGGACCAAGCCAAGGACACAGCCTATAATCCGAATGCAACAAGAGCAGGCAGTATCAAGGAAGTGAATCTACCCGACCTTATCAACTTGATCGACAACTTGGCAGAACATGAAGCCCTAGACATGGAAGGAGGCAACTCAAGCCATAGAAGCAAGGAGGAGCTTAACCTAAGGGACTTCCCTGAGACTATCCAACATTTAGTGAACCAATACAATGCTCAAACCCAGCTAGAACACCATAGTAGGCCAGTAGAGGACATTGTAGCAGACCTAGAGAAAGAGAGAAAACTGGCCCACAGGGATCTGCAAGGCCTAGCTGTGTACAACTAGGATCAGAAAACTAGGAACTTATGCCAGAGTTTAGAAATGCGAGAGATCTAGAGGGTGCTAGCCCTAGCAGACGAGAATCGGTTAGAGAGTGAGAGAGAGCTAGAAGAAGATCTCACACTGAGCGAGCTCCTAATAAAGCAGCTGCTAGATAACACAGCCATAGAATGAAGCATTGCAGCATTGGCAACATCGCTATTGACAGGGTTAGGAGTCAACCAAGGCTCTAAGAGCCAATCAAAAATCCATGTGGTAGCAAAACAGTTGGGTAAATACAAAGCTATTGACAACCCATACACCTTTGTGAAATAGTTCGAGTAGGTCTGTGAGGCCAAGAGCCTCACTGATCCTACTCAATGCTCCCAAGCCTTTGGACTATGCTTAGGTGACAAGGGTCAGACCTGGTACACAAGTCTAGATGCTACGGAGTGTGCCAATTTCAATGGCTTGAAAAATCTCTTCATTAAGAGATTTTCCGAACCTAGATACTTTGATAACCTATTGGTGCGACTTATGAACGTCAAGAAAAAAGAGAAAGAGGATATTCGGGATTATGTGACCCATGTGAGGAGCCTCTTCAAGAGGATCTCCATGGTTCATAGACCAACCAAAAGGGTGGTATCCACTGTATTCGTCAAATGAATATGAAGCAAGGAGCTCTATAAAGCTTTGGATGGCAACTCAAGCTTGAGTTGAGACATGCTGGCGAGGGTCTTTGAAGAAGAAGCTATTAGAGTGGATGACCAGCTTAAGGAAAGAAGATCCAAAGGCTCAAATCAAGAAAAGTCCAGTGCTAGGAGCTCTGAGAGAGCCTCAACATTGAGTGAGAGAGCAGACTCAAGCACTCGGGACAAAGGGAAGGGCATTGAATCGAGACAAGAGGTAGCTAAGATTAGGATGGACATAGCCAAAACTACAGGAGATGATGAGAGAACCAACGTTCCCACATGTCCAATGTGTGCATTGTGGTGGCAACCACTTGCCAGCTGAGTGTCAGGATGCTAGGTCACAACCTTGTGCTAATTTTGGTAGGTTTGGCCATGACACCATGCATTGTCGGTTACCTCAGAGGCTCCCATACCCACAGCCATACGGTCAACCCTATCTTGTGAACAGGCCACTGAACTTCTTTGGAAGGGGAGCTCCACTTGCTCTTCTGACACCAAATGATGCTAAACCTGCTATGCATGGGATTGAAATTAATCCTACAAGTATCCCTAGACCACCTGGACCTTATGTGACCCATCCACTGAGTGACACCCCAGTCCACTATGTGGACGAGCCTAGCAATGATGAGCCTTATGTAAACATGTATGCATTGTACGATGAGGAAGGCAATGATATCCTCATGGACTATAGACCAGTACCAGTGATGGCGTTGGGAAGATGGAGAGGTAGGGGCCTAGGAGGGAAAGCCCAAGAGCCAATTGTGTGTTGGACTTGCGGTCACCCATGACATATTTCTTCACGTTGCCCCAAGAGAGGGAGCAAACAAACAGAGATAAAGCTAACTTGAGATGCGCCGAGTGTGGAATCACTCATCTCTTTTTCGACTACCCTAGGTGAAGACCATCCTCTAGTTTGGCAAACAAGCCATCAATTCCATTGGGGTTGTTTGGTTTTGAGATGCTCGACGGAGAGGCCACATCTATCCCATTGCATGTCATAACCCGTGCGCAAACGAAGCAGGCCGGCATAGCATTGCTAGGGCCAGCAATCTTGATGTAACCTCAGTTGGAAAGAAGAGTCGGAGACGAAGGAGGAAGAAACCAAACGCTAAGGTCACCCTCAAAACCAAAAGTGCCACGACTCTGTCAGTTGGAGTGAAAGTCATGTTGAGATATCGAGCTCCACTCGTGATATGCCAGGGTGACCGTTGTGCATTTATGTCACCGACTTGTTAGTTGCAGATGCGGTTGGTACACCGCCCATGAATAATAGCTACATGATAGCTATCCTTATCTACTCTAGTTCGTGGCTCAGTTAGTATGCCACCTTAGTTAGTTGAGTTTGGTTTGAGACCCATATATAGGGTTCTTCTATTTCCTTGTACTTGAGTTCTTTTTGGCTTACACAACTAAGAAGAGGAAAACTATTTTCAACCTCCACCTTTGTGTGTATTCCCCCATTGTGCAAGCAAGAAAGCTACAAGTGAGACTCCTTCCTTCTCTCCCACAATCTTGACATGGTATCAGAGCCTTGTTCATGGTAAGGAGCTCAAGAAAGCAAGCCAAGCTCGCAGTGTTCTGGTAAGAGGAGCAGTGTTGCTTTCATTTTCTGTTTTGGGAGCAGATCTCTGCAGGTAGCACAGCTGGAAATTGCAGGAGTGCATTGTCTCAGGTTGAGACGCCCTTCACGGTGAAGCAAGAGGGCAATATATTTTTTTGATTTGAGGCCATTTCGGGGCCTGTTTTGGAGGCAGAAGTTTTCTGCACGCACTCAAGAAAAGGCCCAGTTTTATGATGTGCGACCACTGTTCTACAGGTCAGTGAAAAGTTACTGTAGAAATTGCATCGTATGCCTGTGCGTAGAGACATTAGGAGTTACAGAATCATCCCTGTTGCCTGTTGATGAAAAATCGTCACTAGGAAGTGACTCTGTGGTCAAATACTACTTTCGTCAGTTTTGCAGATTAGCCCTTGTGAGGCTGAAGTTGTGTTCTTTGCAGTGACAGAATTTTTTGCAGTGTTCTGTAATGGCGTCTGATTCTCTTTCACAGATTGTCACTGAAAAGCTTGACAAGAACAACTTCCAAGCATGGAAGTTTAGAATGACGAATTTCCTTATGGGAAAAGGATATTGGGAATTTGTTGCAGGAAATGATGTTCCCAATCAACAGCAAATGCAGGCATTCAAAGCATGGCATGAGAGAGCCAGGAAAGTTATGTACTGGCTGTCTATCAGTATTTCAGACTCTATGATTGTGCATATTCAGGATGCAAGTACGCCAAAGGAGGCATGGGATACTTTGTCAAAAATGTATAGCACAAATACGCAAGCCAGGAAAATGCAGCTCAAGCAAGAGTTGCATAATGTGCAAAGAGAAAATATGAGCATCAATGACTACCACATGAAGGTGAAGAAGATTGCAGATGCACTTGCTTCCATTGGGTCGCCAGTGGAAGATGATGATTTAGTTTCTGTGACCTTGAATGGTCTAGGAAAGGATTATGCACAGTTCCGAACATCCATTTCCTTCCGTGAAAGATTTCCTGATTTTGAGGAGTTGATTACTCTTCTAATTTCTGAGGAGCAGAGAAATGGTGGTGCATCTTCTTCAGGAGGAACTTCAAAAGAAGCTGTCTTCTACTCAAATGCTGGAAGAGGTAGAGGCAGAGGTAGAGGAGGCCGATTTGGAGGCCGTGGTAGAAATCAGAATATGCAGCAAACTCAAGAAAACCAGTCTTATGGAGGAGGACATGGTAACTCTAGAGGCAAGGGGAGCCAAAGAGGTCGTGGTGGATGGCAAAGAGGTCAAAATGCAAACAGTAATGTTGAATGCTACTACTGTGGTAAAATGGGTCATATGGCTAAAGACTGCTATAAAAAGCAGAATGACATCATGAATGGAAAACTGCAACAAGGGAATTATGCATCTTCTAGTAGACAGGGTGATGATAGAAATGAGCATTTGTTCATGGTGCAGCACATGAACAATTCTGTGACAAGTGCAGAAGAAAGCAATTATGTATGGTATGTTGACTCAGGTGCATCAAACCACATGACAGGTCATGCAGAATGGATGGAGGATGCAAGGAAAATGGAAAAACCAGGATTTGTGGAGACTGGTGATGATACTACACATCCTATTGTGTAGATTGGAAAAATTCCTTTGTCTATGCAGGATGGGAAAAAGAAATACCTGTCCGATGTATTTCATGTCCCGAATATCACCAAGAATCTAGTTTCTGTTGGTCAAATGGTTGAGCAGGGCTTGCAGGTCAGATTTAATCCTCATGGATGCTTTGTTGAGGATATGAAAAATAAAGGTCGCTTGATAGCAAAAGGAAAGAAGAAGGGCAGAATGTTTACGTTGGATGCAGACATGTCTGAATTGAGTGCAGCAATGTTTGCACATGGGACCGATGTAGTTGCAGATATTGATATCTGGCCTAAACGCATTGGTCATGTTAATGTACAACGACTTAAATCAATGCAAGCCCAAAATATTATTGCAGGATTGCCTAAATTCAAGGTTGCAGAAATGCATAAGGTATGTGAAGCCTGTCAGTTTGGAAAACATGCAAGGAAACCATTTCCTAGACATGTTCAAGAGAGTAAGAAGCCATTGGAATTAACCCACTCTGATGTGTGGACTACTAAAGCTGCATCTCTTGGAGGCTGCCATTATTTTGTCACTTTTATTGATGACTATAGCAGAAAAATTTGGGTGTATTTTATGAAAAAGAAAAGTGAAGTTTTTGGGCATTTCAAAACTCTTAAAGCTATGGTTGAAAAAGAAACAGGTCTGCAGATAAAATGACTAAGGTCAGATGGAGGGGGAGAATACCTCTCAAATGAGTTTGCAAGGTTCCTGCAGGAGCATGGCATAAAGCAGCAATATTCATGCAGTCATACCCCACAACAAAATGGAATTGCAGAAAGAAAAAACAGGCATATTGGAGAGGTATCTCGTGCCATGCTCAACGAAAAAGACTTGCCAGATTTTTATTGGGCTGAGGCAGTTGCTACAGCAGCCTACATAATGAACAGGACTCCCACTGCAGCAATACATGGCATGACTCCAGAGGAGAGGTATATTGGTAGGAAACCAGATATTTCTCATTTGAAAATTTTTGGCTACATTGCCTATGTTCATGTGCCAGATGAGTTGAGATCCAAGTTGGATCCAAAAGCTAAGAAGTGCATCTTTATTGGTTATTCTCTGCAGCAAAAATGGTATAGATGCTATAACCCTTCTACTCGTAAGTTTACAGGGAGCAGAGATGTTGTTTTTTATGAGATGAGTAGCTGGTATAAACCACTAAATGTGATTGATAATGTAGATGCACAAAATGGTAATGTTGCACAGAATTCTCAGCAGCAGTCACAAGATATTAGTGGACCTGGAGCATCCTCTAGTAGTGGTTCACATTCTTCTCCATGGACAGGCAGATTGAGATCAGGAGAATCTTCTCAAAGCAATGCAAATAGTGGTATGCAGGTTTCACGAAAAGGAAAAGAGAAGGTAGATCAGCCCATGTTTGATGTGAATGCATGTCACTCTTATGTGGATGGTGAATCCAGTGGCTCAGAACAGAGCATTGATGACGAGTTGGGTATTCCTTCTATTGTTACACCTGGACTAAGGAAGACCAGGGATGTTTTGAGAGCACCTGGGAGTGAATCCACTTTGTGCAGGTCTACCAGAGTTAGGTATCCTGTGGATAGGCTGAAATATGATGGATTTACAGCCATTCACTATGCATATATGGTCAAGGTGATACAGGAACCAGAACCCACTTCTTTTGAGCAAGCCATGGGAAAAGAAAAATGGGAGAAAGCCATGGATGAAGAAATGGATGCCTTGGAAGCAAATGCTACATGGGAATTGGTACCTTTGCCTAAAGGTAAGAATGCAATTGGCTGTAAGTGGGTTTATAAGGTGAAGTACAATGCAGATGGTTCTGTGAACAGATACAAGGCAAGATTAGTAGTCAAGGGGTATGCACAAACATATGGCATTGACTATGAAGAAACATTCAGTCCGGTTGCAAGGATGGCAACTGTAAGAGCAGTCATTGCTATGGCTGCATCAAAGGAATGGTCTTTACATCAGATGGATGTAAAGAATGCCTTCTTGCATGGTGATTTGCAAGAAGAGGTCTATATGGAGCAGCCACCAGGTTATGTGCATGCTGTTTATCCTGAGTTTGTTTGCAGGTTGAAGAAAGCATTGTATGGCTTGAAGCAAGCACCTAGAGCATGGTCTGACAAGATAGGACAGTATCTTGTCACTATTGGCTTTCAGATTTCCAAGGCAGATTTCTCACTTTATGTGAGAAAAACAGAGAAAGGTATTATGCTACTTGTCATTTATGTTGATGATTTGATTATGACAGGTGACAGTGATGAAGATATCCTTCATGTGAAAATGCTATTGAAGCAGAAGTTTGAGATGAAGGATTTGGGAGAGCTGCGTTATTTCTTGGGCATTGAGGTGATTAGATCACCAAGTGGGATACAGCTCTTGCAGAGGCAGTATGGATTGGACATGCTGTCCAAATATGGGATGACAGGCTGTAAGCCTATTTCAGTTCCTTTGGAGCAGAATGTGAAGCTGAGCGCAGATGCAGGTGAGCTTCTGGAAGACCCTACTATGTACAGACGCATAGTAGGAAGCTTAATTTACATGACTATTACCAGGCCAGATTTGAGCTATGCTGTTGGATTGGTAAGTCAGTTTATGCAAGCTCCAAGGAAACCGCATTTGGATGTGGCTAGACGCATACTCAGGTATGTGAAGTCCACATTGCAGTATGGACTATTTTATGAGACTGGGGTTCAGATACAGTTGCATGGATACACTGATGCTGATTGGGCTGGTAGCATTTCTGATAGACGGTCTACCAGTGGATATGTGTTCTCTTTTGGGAGTGCTGCAGTCACTTGGAGCAGCAAGAAACAGCCTATAGTTGCCTTATCCAGCACAGAGGCTGAGTACAGGGGTGCAGCAATGGCTGCATGTGAGGTAGCTTGGTTGCATAAGCTACTTTATGATATGCATCAGCCTATAGATGGGCCAATTGTCATTTATTGTGACAACATGAATAGTATACACTTGGCAAATAACCCAGTCTATCATGCTAGAACAAAGCACATTGAGGTGCATTACCACTATGTGCGGGAGAGGGTTTTACTAGGTCTTATTGATCTAGTTTATGTCAGCACAGAGGATCAGGTAGCTGACATATTTACGAAGGCATTGGGCGTAGAGAAGCTGTGCAAGTTCAGAGACCTGCTTGGTGTGCAAGAATTGGGTTTGAGCTCGAGGGGGAGTGTTGAGATATCGAGCTCCACTCGTGATATGCCAGGGTGACCGTTGTGCATTTATGTCACCGACTTGTCAGTTGCAGATGCGGTTGGTACACCGCCCATGAATAATAGCTACATGATAGCTATCCTTATCTACTCTAGTTCATGGCTTAGTTAGTATGCCACCTTAGTTAGTTGAGTTTGGTTTGAGACCCATATATAGGGTTCTTCTATTTCCTTGTACTTGAGTTCTTTTTGGCTTACACAACTAAGAAGAGGAAAACTGTTTTCAGCCTCCACCTTTGTGTGTATTCCCCCATTGTGCAAGCAAGAAAGCTACAAGTGAGACTCCTTCCTTCTCTCCCACAATCTTGACAAGTCATTGACACAGAAGAAGAGACGTTGGCACCCCGGATGGTTGAAAAAAGAAGTGCTAAGTTCGAGGAGTACCCCATTCCAAAGCGCCAACTCAAAGCCATCAAGAAGGTGAAAGAGTGGGTGAAGGAGGCCCAAGAACACTAAAGGATGCTGAGCCCATACTAGAAGACGAGATCCATGATCTCTCAATCCTAAGCATGCCAATCTCTCTCCACCGAAATCCAGGGAAATGATGGCACCACAAGCAGGGCCGCCTAGACAAAGCCTGAATGCTCTAGGCTAGCAAACCAGTCTAGGCCATTGGCCGAGAACTGTAGACTTAGGAGAGAGGCAAGTGACTAGCAACCTCCTCAATACACTGGTGACCACCCCTGTAACTCTAAGCTTGGGCAACCTACTTAGGTAGCATCCAACGCTATGGCTAGAGCTAAAACATTGAATCGAATAATCAAATGAGCCAATTATCACGGACTTGCCTGAGCATGTAGAAACTCAAATACCGAGTCTGACCTTGCACTCCATGCCTAGATCCTTGCACATCAATGCTTTTTGGGAGGGCATGAAAATGCATGCAGTCCTCCCAGTCCTAGCTCTGGGGGATGTCACAAGAAAGGGAATTGTGGATATATGGGCAGGAGTGAGTCTGCTCAGCCGCACAGTACTCCAAACTTGGGGTGACCCACCAGTCGAGACTGCTAGGTTCAACGTCACTCTAGCTTACGAAATGAAGGTGAAACTATGTGGAGTGTTAAAAATTGGCCTAGTGAAGATTGCAAGAATCCAATTCTTGGTTGACTTCATAGTTATGAAGGGAGTGGACTATGACATCCTGCTAGGCCGACCCTAGATGCGCAATGCGAGAGCCATCAAAGACTAGGGAAACGGTCTTATCTTCTTAGGCAATCGAACAGAGGCTATCAAAGTGGAGATGGACACTTGGAAGACTACACTACTCAACCTAGATGCCATCTCCACCATGCTGAAGGGCGGTGGACAATAGACTAAGATATCCTATGGGGCTCTTACCAAGTACATCCCATGTCCTGAGGATGAGCAAGACAGGATGCATGTTCTTGTTACCATCGGCCTACCATTCTTGGATGCTGAGGAATACGAAAAAATTGTCAAGGCAACTGATAAGTTCAAGGGCATGCCTTCAGTTCCAGTCTACATGATGACCAAGAGTCTACATGGAAGACTCACTCATGTTGTATTCCAAGTCCCAAGCAATAGATGCGAGCTCCAAGAGATCCTAGGATACTTAACCAATAAGTTGGCTAGCAATCAAGAACCTTAAGCCACTCCAAGATCTCTTGGATGAGTCTGAATCATGATGGTCCAAGGTGCACGATTTGAACTTGAAGTACAATTGGGCCTTACTTCTCGACCAATAAGAAGGGAATAGTCAAAACCAGGAGAATCAAGAGCAACTGGACAAAGATAGCTCTAGCGATGAATATGAAGACTGTTGTTCCCTCAATTATGAGAGTGAAAAGGAAATCGATACCCTAGAGTATGACATTGGGGGGCATATAATCGAACAAATACAAGTAGACCTAGACCACGCAAGAAGAGTGCACTTAGAGGTGGAGTCAGACTTAAGGACTGCGATCGAACTTGGTTGGAGCACACAGGTGCAATCGATTACGAGTGGGCAGGCCTAGCCCAACCAAATGATGCACCACTACTGCAAATGGACTCACCTTCTGAGCTACAACCACCAAGAGAGAGCCCCTCTTCTTGCAAAGATGGAGAGTTTGATTCTAAATCGGATGTTAGCTCAGATAGTGACCTTAAAATACCTTTGCCTCCCAAGACTAGATGCACTAAGGGGGACCTACCCATCCACCTACGCCGCCAACAATTAAAAGATTAATGATAGGCACAGAACTAGGAAACACGGGCAAATGAACAACAAACTGCAAGACCTGCCAAATTGGTTCACAAAGTTCAAAAAGGGAGATAGGGTGGTGATCTTGCTGGAAGCTAAACGACGAGGGCAGGCAAGTGAACCAATCAAAGGACCTGCCAAGGTCAAGGAGGTCAATTTAGCTAGGGAAGGGGAGACCCCATGACCTGTCTTTATAACAGATGACTTGGTGGAGCAAGATGAAGGAAATCTCGTTGCTCTCCTGCGAGAGTACATAAACGTATTTGCTTGGTCCCTAGAAAAGCTCAAAGGAGTAGACCCGAGCATGGTGACTCACAATATACCCATGATGCCTATAGTGCAACGCCTGCCAAGCAGCGACGACCATACCCCATGAATCCAAAGAACGCCTATGCTGTCAAGGAAGAAATCGACAAGCTAATGAGAGCAGGATTCATCTACAAAATTGAACACACAGACTGGGTCTCGCCCATAGTCATCATCCTAAAGAAAAATGGAAAGATTCGAGTATGTGTCAATTACAAGAAGGTAAATGCAGCTACAAGAAGAGATAATTACCCACTCTCGTGTACCGAGTATATGTTAGAGAGAGTGGCTGGAAAAGAGGCCTACAATTTCATGGACGGCTTCTTGAGTTACAATCATGTGCAAGTGCATCCTAACGATAGGCATAAGATGGCATTCACCATTGAATGGGGACTCTTTGCCTACATAGTCATGCCTTTTGGATTGACTCACACACCAGACACTTTCCAACTATTGATGTGTACAATATTCAAGGACATGCTGAGGAAGGAGTTGGAAGTGTTCGTGGATGACTTGTGCGTTCACTCTGCTTGGCACGAACACTTAAATAGGCTCCAAGTGGTCTTTGAACGATGTCGGCTATACTGCCTTTCATTGAACCCCTTGAAATTCTAGTTCTGGGTGAAGCATGGATGTATCCTAGGACACGTGATGTCAAAGAATGGCATTGCCATAGATTTCTTGAAGATCAAGGTCATTGTCGACCTTCCACCCCTAGCTGATTACAAGGGTCTTTAGTGCTTCTTAGGACACACCGAGTACTATCAATGCTTTGTATTAAACTACACATTGATTGCTAGATCTCTATATAAGTTATTGATTGTATTTGAATGGACTGCGGAGTGACAACACGCATATAAGGAACTACAAAAGGCTCTGACCACCGCCACGATACTATAAACCCCAGATTGGACACTCACATTCCACGTGCACATCGATGTTTCAAAATTCACCATAGGAGGTGTGTTATGCCAACCTAGTGAACACAACCTAGACTACCCCATGAGCTTTGCTAGTAGACAACTCACTGAGACTGAAATGAATTACTTGACAATGGAGAGAGAGGGCTTGGCCATGGTGTTTTGCTGTGAAGAAATTTTGGCACTATCTTTTGGCTACGCCTTTTACTTTCTTTGTTGACCATCAAGCCCTAATGTATCTGGTTAATAAACCATGTGCTACAAGATGCATTGCTAGATGGCTTCTTCTGCTTTTGGAGTTTGATTACTCCGACGATGTGTAAAGGGAAATAGCATTACATGGCTAACCATCTATCTCACATCCCCACAAGAGAACCGATTGGACAAGGCATTGTGGTTGAACTGCCAGATGCGCAACTATTCCGATTGTCTAGCGAAAAAGATTTGTTTAGAGTTGACATGACACCTTATTGGGCCGATGACATAGTTCAAGTGCTTGAACACAAATTGCCAAAATGACCAATAGATAAAGCCCAACTTAGGTGGCTTATCCTAAAAATCCAACCTTATCAGTTGATAGCTGGCCAACTTTACAGGCTAGGACAAGATGGGTTACTGCGTAGATTTGTGTGTGAGCATGAGATGCATGAGTACTGGACAGAGACACATGGCGAAGTCGCAAGAGGACATTTCAACGGAGATATGACAGCTCACAAAGTGTTGCAGTCCCAGCTGTGGTAGCCTACCCTCCTCCGAGATACAACGTGATTTGTGAAGCATTGTGATGAGTGCCAACAAACTAAAGTACCTACCCATAAAGATCACATGGAGCTAACCCCGATTATCACACAAAAATCCTTCGATAAATGGGGGATCAACTTCATCAGACCCATTAGTCCTGCAGCACAATATTCGAAAAGCCAAATACATCATTGTGGCTACCAATTATCTGACAAAATGGGCAGAAGCACGAGCTACAAGAAAGAATGACCCTTGGACCACCACTAAGTTCCTATGGGAGCAAGTGATCTCACGATTTGGCTGCCCCATTGAACTAGCTAGCAACCAAGGCACCCACTTCATCAACAAAGTGATAGCTCTCACCTCCTTGCCTCCTTCCTAGTGTGAGAAATGCGGGATCTAGAGCATGGCAAAGGCGGAAGCTATGGAGGATGGAAGGAGAAGTGTGGACTCATGATGGAAAAGACATTGTTTGTTACACAAGTGAATTAGGTTCCAAGATTGAGACTTGGACTCATAAACACAATCTTGTGTATGTGGACAATGACATTGACACTTCACTGAAAAGAAAAGAGTACTATCATTGCCTTTTGAAAAGGAAGCAAGTACAATGCTTTATAGGAAAGTAGGAAACTGCAGTAAGCACCATTGTGCATATGGGATAGGTTAGCCTGCATATCCTTGACCCTGAAGCTCCATACAAAGAGGCTGTTTAGTGAGTGTGATTGCTGAATCTCAACACCCCTCCTCAATCACAACTAGAAAGGCACAAAGTGTGTAGAGGCTGTAATGAGAACCACCTGCAAAGTGTGGGCACACCACAAACATGGTAGACACCAGAGGCTGTCGCAGAAAAGGCTAAGTGTGGATACCATAAACATGGTGGACATCCAAAGGCTGTAACAGGGGCCTCACAAAGTGTACAGGGACTGTAATTCCAAGTTACATAAGGAGTTTTCAAAGCTTATAGTAGGAAGCATTAGGGAAAGGAAGTACAAGGCTTTTAAAACAGTCTATCAGAGTAATGAGAGTAGAAGGACTGATGAGTCTTGTCCTTCCGATCCTGGTGGTCTTCATCTTCATCTTCTTCTTGATCTTTTGGTCCACGGTCTTCTTCTTCTTTCACAGCTACAAGATAGACCTTTTGGGACCTCTTTCTAGCATGACAGAACTTCTCAGTGTGTCCGGTCCTTTTGCAGAAGTCACATAAGAGCGGTTCCTTTTTACCTTTGTATCTGTTGTTTACATATAACATTTGTTCATCCTTTGAAGTGTTGGGCTCTTCTTTGCTTTTAAGTTTCTTTTCTTCTTCTAACAGAGAGGCTTTAATATCAACAAGTTGAGGATCAGGCATATTGGTTAGAGTGGTTGATACATTATCATAGGCAGGAGGCAAACTTTTTAACAAGACACCAATACAGACATCTTCATCCATTTTTAGCTTTATTCCTACAAGTTGAGTAAGCAGGCTTTCCATGTAGTTCCGATGGGATGCCAGGGATGTATGAGTCTTCATATCAAGTCGGAAAAATGCAATTAATAGACCATATTTAGACGACTTTGACTGTGCACCAAATAGGGTATCCAATTTATCCCAAGTGTCATGGGACGTGTCACAGGCATCCACATGATGAATGTAGCTGTCGTCCAATTCCAGTTTGATGATGGCTTGTGCCTTGTCATCATTCTTCTGCCAAGTAACTGCAAGGTCTACGTCCCGAGGTTTCTTCTCTTTGCCATTTGTGATGGCCCAGAGACCCTTTTTCATCAAGATGAGCTTGATGCGGGTTTGCCAGGTGTGAAACCCGACTCCTTTGAATTGAGCATTTGGAGAGTCTTTTCCCATGTTGAGGTTGCAAGATTAGCAGCAAATCAACACTAGAATTCTGAGATTTTATCAGTAGAAGAGCAGAATGCAGTGTGTCAAGAGACACAGTTAGTGACAGTGTGAAAACACACTATGTCAGTGTTGATGTTGAGCTTGATTCTTCTTGTTCGGGATCGTTCGGTCGTTCTTCAATCTTCTCAGGTCCTTCCCCTCCTTGATTTGATGCTGGGTCAATGGATTAGAGTGACAGAGGCTTGGGTTGAGTGTCAGGAGAAAGAAAAACTGAGGAAAAAAAAGCTTGAGAAATTTTGGCTATGGTGGAATTAGGGTTTCTGAGACAGGGGCCTGGTTTTTCTCAGATTGCAGGAGCTATACTTGATCATTTTCAAAAATTTTTATATGCCTAGGAAACTGACTTCATGAGCTATCAAAGCCCCATGATAATCGTCAAGATCGTGGACTGTATGAAGCACGCAGGCAGCTCGAATAGATTCGGCGCAGTTCAGGACAACGATGACGAATTTGTGCAATGCTGGGGTCAGGGCGCAGCAATGTGATCGATTTTCATGCCAAGATGAAGCGCCTTGAGTATAAGAACAACTCCCTAGAAGAAATCAAGAGCTGAAATGGCCTATTTGAGAAGTTATTGAAGCTCCAAGTAAGGTAGGTCATGTCTGACTATGGCAGACACAGAGCAGAGATTGAGAATTTTCACAATGCTGAGCTTCAGATGGTCAAATCTCCTAGATTGATGTGATACAGGGAAGCTTTGTGAGTTGGGGAATACTTTTCCAGAAGGAAGCTCCAAGAGATTTGACCTGTGGAGTGAGATATAAGCAGCTCAATCTGACAGGGTGCTGCTGGCTATGGCTGCCATGGAAGCTTCAGTGAGAGTAGAGTTGGGAGATGAAGTCATGAGCTGGCATTGAGCTAGATTGAGGTTGAGAGGAATCAAGAGAGGCTGGAGAAGCAATGCCATGCCTAACTGTGCTCTGATACCATGTGAGAAATGCAGGATCTAGAGCATGGCAAAGGCTTAAGCTATGGAGGATGGAAGGAGAAGTGTGGACTCGTGATGGAAAAGACATTGTTTGTTACACAAGTGAATTAGGTTCCAAGATTGAGACTTAGACTCATAAACACAATCTTGTGTATGTGGACGATGACATTGACACTTCACTGAAAAGAAAAGAGTACTATCATTGCCTTTTGAAAAGGAAGCAAGTACAATGCTTTATAGGAAAGTAGGAAACTGCAGTAGGCACCATTGTGCATATGGGATAGGTTAGCCTGCATATCCTTGACCCTGAAGCTCCATACAAAGAGGCTGTTTAGTGAGTGTGATTGCTAAATCTCAACACCTAGTCATCCATCGAAATTTTTCACCATATTACCCACAGGCAAACAATCAAGATGAATCAACAAATAAAATCCTAGTGAACATCCTGAGACCAAGGTCATCTCCGCATCACCCAATGATAGGAACAACAAAGTGATGGCGGCCTTGTGGGCCTATCGCATGGCTTACAAGACAATGGTAGGACATACCTTATCAAGAATCCCGTGGTGGGGGGACTTGCTTGAGGTGTTGCGCCAAACACACACTGTATACACAAGAGGAAGCTCACTCAAGAACACAAGAAGAGAGATGGAGGCCAAAACGTTTTCTTGCTAGTTTTTTCTTCTTCTTCTACACACTATACAATGTACACAAAGTATAGATAAGATACAACATAAAGGAAAGTGGCCTACTAAGTCAAACAGTGCATAACCAACTGCACTAATTGACTGGTGCTATGTCTTTGCCAGCTGTAGGTAGGTGTAACAAACTAAATCTAATAAGTGATAAGTCAGTGGCCATGTGAGTATCATAATGACCACCAATGTGCTAAGTGTAGACATGCGGACCCATCTAGCCGGGCAGTCCATCATCAATGTCCGCATGTGTTGAGCTTGCCATCTCAACACTCCCCCTCAAGCTCAACTCTATCTCTGCAACTCCAAGTAAGCTTCGGAACTTTCGAAGCTTCTCTACACCCAATGCCTTTGTGAAAATGTCAGCTATCTGATCTTGTGTACTGACATATAGCAAGTCAATCTCTCCTGCAAGTACCTTCTCTCTCACAAAGTGGTAGTGCACCTCAATGTGTTTTGTCCTAGCATGGAACACTGGATTCCTAGCTAACTGTATACTGTTCATGTTGTCACAATGAATGATAATTGGACCATCTCCCTGCATGTCCAAATCACCTAATAACTTTTGCAGCCATACCACCTCACATGTTTCCATAGCAGCACCTCTATACTTAGCCTTTGTACTCGATAAAGCAACTGTAGATTGCTTTTTTCTGCTCCATCTAACTGCTGCACTACCAAGGAAAAACATGAATCCACTTGTAGATCTTCTGTCTGACATGCTACCAGCCCAATCTGTATCTGTGTATCCAAATACCTGTACATCCTTACCTGCCTCATAAAAAAGTCCATAATATAAAGTGGACTTCACATACCTCAATATACGTCTAACTACATCCAAATGAGGCTTTCTAGGTATCTGCATAAATTGACTGACAAGGCCAACAGCATAGCTCAAGTCTGGCCTTGTGATAGTCATGTAAATCAAACTCCCTACTATCCTCCTGAACATAGTAGGGTCTTCTATCTCATCCCCAACATCAGTACTCACCTTCACATTTTGCTCCAATGGTACTGAAAGAGGCTTACATATTGTCATACCATACTTGGATAACATATCCAAGCCATATTGCCTTTAGGATAGCCATATAGCATCATCACATCTTATCACCTCAATACCAAGAAAGTATCTCAGCTCACCCAAATCTTTCATCTCAAACTTCTTCTTCAAGCAGTCCTTAACTTCAGCAATCCCATTGTCACTGTCACTTGTAATAATCAAGTCATCCACATAGATGACTATGATGACCAAACCTGCATCTCCCTTTCTCACATAAAGTGAGTGATCATCATCAGAAATACAAAATCTAATATTGGCAAGATACTCTCCAATCTTGTCAGACCATGCTCTAGGTGCTTGCTTCAGCCCCCATAGAGTGCCTTCTTTAACATGCACACATATGTGGGATGCTCTAAATCCTCATAACCTACTGGTTGCTCCATATACACTTCTTCTTGCAATTCACCATGCAAGAAGGAATTCTTAACATCCATTTGCTGCAAACTCCAACCTTTGGCTACTGCCAAGGCAATCACACACCTAACAGTTGCCGTCCCAGCAACTGGACTAAATGTCTCTTCATAATCTATGCCATATGTTTGAGCATAGCCTTTTGCAACCAGCCTAGCCTTATACCTGCTAACTAAACCATCTGCATTATGCTTGACTTTGTAAACCCACTTACAGCCAATAGCTTTCTTACCCTTAGGTAAGGGTACCAAATCCCAAGTCTTATTGACTTCTAATGCAACCATCTCCTCATCCATTGCTATATCCCAATGAGCATGACCAACAGCATCCTCAAAACAAGTGGGCTCAACATCCTCAACTAGTTTCACCATATAAGTATAGTGATGAGTTGCATAACCTTCAAAACCAAATCTTTTAACAGGATATCTGACCCTGCTAGATCTGCGTACCCTTGGATCACTCAATGGAGCCTTTACATTACTATGAGCTCTCTGTACACTTGGCATCCTGACTGAAGGAATGCCAAGCTTATCATCCAAACTCTCCGAACCACTAGAATCTCCATCAAATCCCAAATGACTGGTAGATGCATCATTACCATCCACACTTTCTTCTTTCCTTTGTCTTTCCTTGCAACACTTATAGATCCACCTGAAGGTGTGGGGCTACTCCTTAATCTCCCAAACCAAGGACTCACTGTAGGTGTAGTACCAGATGATGTTTCTGGTCCACTAAGACTCCGTGATTCTTGTTTATCTTTCTACACATAGCTGTCCTTATCATTATCATCATCCAAAACATCACCAACA
Organism: Lygodium microphyllum; assembly: GCF_053477565.2. NCBI lineage: Eukaryota > Viridiplantae > Streptophyta > Polypodiopsida > Schizaeales > Lygodiaceae > Lygodium > Lygodium microphyllum. The sequence continues at coordinate 99,878,904 of NC_141151.1, forward strand.
CATGTATACCAACTTCCAATCTCATCAAAGATAACATCCCTACTCACTCTGAACTCACCTGTGACAGGGTTATAACAGCGATACCCTATTTTCTCTAAAGAGTATCCAATAAAAACACATTTTTCTGCCTTTGGATCAAGCTTCTTCCGTAGGTCATTTGGCACATGAACGTATGCAACACAGCCAAATATCTTCAAGTGCGATACATCAGGCTTCTTGCCAGTAAAGCATTCTTCAAGAGTCATCCCATGACATGCAACTATGGGAGTTCTGTTCATAATGTAAACAGCAGTATGGACAACCTCATACCAAAAATGTTTGGGCATATTCTTTTCAACCATTAATGCCTGTGCAACTTCTGCAATATGCTTGTTTTTTCTTTCTGCAACACCATTTTGCTGTGGGGTATACCTGCAAGTAAATTGCCTCTTTATCCCATGAGTCCTCAAGAAGCCACTGAACTCATTAGAAAGGTACTCTCCCCCTCCATCTAATCTCAAGCACTTTACTTTTAAGCCTATTTCCATTTCAACAACTGCCTTAAAAGATTTGAAGTGCTCAAACACATCACTTTTTTCCTTCATGAAGTATACCCATAACTTCCTTGAACAGTCATCAATAAATTTGACAAAGTATTTGCTACCACCAAGAGATACATTTTGTGTAGGCCCCCAAACATCTGTATGCACTACATCAAGTATTTTTCTACTCACTTCTCTATCATGGGAGAAGGGTTGTCTTGCCTGCTTACCAAATTGGCATGCTTCACAGACTTTATGCAATTCTGCAACTCTAAAAGAAGGCAACCCTATAACCAAACCTCTGGACTGCATTAATTTCAGCCTTTGCACATTTGCATGTCCAATACGTTTATGTCATATTTTAATATCTACAACTACTCCTTTTCCTTTAGCATGCATAGCAGCATCCATTGCAGGAATTCCAGCATCTAAAGTGAACATTCGGCCAACTCTACTTCCTTTTGCAACCAACCTGCACTTATCGTTAAAGTCTTCTACAAAATAGCCTTTTGCATTGAATCGGACCTACAACCCCTACTCTACCATTTGGCCAATAGATACTAGATTCTTTGTAATTTTTTATAGCACATGTAATACATCTATCAGACTCTTTGTATGGCCATCATACAAGGACAAGGGAACCTTTTCAATGTGTGAAATTGGGTGGCATGAATCATCACCCGTCTGCATATAACTTGGGTTTTGTAAGTCCTGCATCTCTCCAAACCATTCAACATGATTGGTCATATGATTAGATGCACCTGAATCAACATACGATACATCATCATGTGTCCCCTTTCCTGTAACTGCATTCATCATATGTTGCATAACCAACAGACGCTCATTTTTGTCTTCATTCTGTCATGAAGACAATGCATAGTTTCCTTGCTGCAATTTACCACTACGAATATCATCCTTCTTTGCATAGCAATGGCCTGCAATATGGCATGTTTTGCCACAATAATGGCAAACAATAGCAGAATTTCCACAACCTCTATTCTGCCATCCACCTCTTCCTCTAGAGCTCCCCCTGCCTCTAAAGTTTCCTCTGCCTCCAGAAACATGCATTTCACCAAACTGTTGATTGAACCTATTTTGCTGGTTATCACCAGCACGTTCCATACCACGGCCTCTCAAGAGGATCTACCATGTCCCCTTCCTAAACTCGAGTAAAATGCTTGTTCCTATTCACCGTTTCTTTCAGATGAATCACCCTTTATATTGTTCTCTTCAATAATCATAAGAGAGATCAGTTCATCAAAATCTAAAAATGGCTTCCGTACATATACTGACGTAACAAATGATTTCCATGCCTTTTCATTGTTAAGGCCACTCAAAGTGGATGAAACCAAATCATCATCATCTGACATTGCATCAATCGCTGCTAAAGCATCTGCAATGCTCCTCACCTTCAACACATACTCACTGACATACATTTTTCCTTTCTTCAAGGCATTCAACTCTTGCTTGAGTTGAATCTTTCATGCCTTTGTATTTACTGAAAACATACTCTCAAAATTTTTCCAAGCTGCATGTGAAGTTTTTGCATTCCTGATATGTCCCAGCATAGTATTATCAATGACTGCAAATAGCCAATACATCACCTTTTTGTCTTTCGCATTCCACTCTTTCCATGCTTTTAACTCATCTTCTGCAATCGGAGAGATACCCAGCTCTGGCTCCTTTTCTTCACCTGAAACAAACTCATAGAGGCCCTTTCCAATGAGGAAGTTTGTCACACGGAACTTCCATGTAATATCTCCCCCCCCCTCCCCCCGTAACCCCCGTGCCTCCCCCATGAGAATCCCCCCTTCCTTAGAATTTTTCTAAAAAAAGTACACAATTTTTTATATTCCTCTCTCTCTCCCCGCCGATAACACATTGAGAGTGGAATTGAGGTGCCAGGAAGTGCTTAAAAATAGCTAAAAATTATGAATACCAAGGGAAAAATATTCACCGTCAAAGGCGGCGACTCGATCTAGGACGATTTTAAGCGCCAAAGCGCTTTAAAGGTGCCCGAGCCACACTTGTTGATTTTTCATAATTTTTCAAACAGCCGTGTGGGTTGGCAAGAGTTGCTGGCCAATGGGGGATGCCAAGCCGAACGCCCAGGATTTTTCAGAGCTCAATTCGGAGTCCGGACAGGGAAATGGCCACAAAATGGTCAAGAGATGAAAAGGTGGACACTTGGGAGGCCAAATTTGAGCATGCCTTTTGAGTTTGGACCCCCCCCCCCAAAAATTGTATGCAGCTTATGAAGCAAAAAACGTGGAGAGAGAATGAAGATGGATGAAAAAACGTGGAAGAAGATGGCGCCCGAAAAATGCGCCATGAATGGATGAGAGGCATCATGGCTGCTGCAAACAACCCCCCCAATGGATTATGGGGCTTCATTCCCCTCTGTCTGTGGACTCTATTGTTGCCTCTCGCCCGAGAAATGGTGGTCTCTATGAAGAATTCTGATTTCAGTCTTTCTCTCTCCTCCCTCTCTCTCTTCTAAGAGGGAATCCATGTGGGAAGAAGAATGAAGAAGAAAGAATGGTGGAAGCTTGTCCGGCATGGATCGGATTGCTCCACGGGCTGGAAATGATGATTTGTGATTGTGCTGGACATGAAGTGCTGCTGATTTTGAGATTTGCAGCCATGGACATGAAACCCGAAACACGCAAATAAAGGGTAATTCAATTTTGCAAAGGAAATTTGAGATTTCATGGCTTTTGATTGATAAAATGTTGTTCATGTGGGCTAAAAATTATTTATGTTGCTGTTTTCCATGAGTACTTGTTGATCATAATCAGAAAATCAGAAAAATATGCATCTTGTGGTTCAAAATAATACACTAAAACACGTAAAATATGGAAAATCAAGGAAAAATGATGTTTTTGGGCATAAAAATGGAAGAATGAATAGGAACACCAACTATATTTTCATTTTTGCTGCAAGAAGGAACTAAGGGCCATAGCCCATAATCTATTTTGAATTTTTAGTAATTAAATAATGCAGAAAATAAGGGAAACTACAAGGAAAATAGAGGAAAATCACTAAAAATAGGAAAAAAAATGCATTTTGGGTGCGGAAAATTAATGAAAATTAAGAACAATGTTTGTGAATGTTTGTGGGGACTGAAGCATGAGGATTTGCCTTAGTTCATCCCCACCTTCTTGTTCTAGTGTGTCTTTCCCGCTTTTTACACATAAAATGATGGCAAAACGCCGTATAAATCCATACAATAATACAACATTTGATCGATGGGAGGGTAGAGTGGTTAAAGTGGGTCTAAATGTGGAGTCAAATGATGAAAAGATTGCTATTTTTGTTTGCATGCCATATAGGTCAGTGAATAATTATAAAATAAGAGCCTAGTAGCACGAGGGTTTCCTCGGTGCTAGGTTCGTGCAACGCCGCATAAGAACGGTAGTTAAAAATCATTGAAAGGATGTTTTCCACATGTGCACAACATTGATTTCATAATTGTTTGAGCACTTAGCATCCACAATATGCATAAATCATGGAAATATTTAAAGGTATCAGAAATCCTGGATGCACAGCAATTGCTTTCATTAGGACCTTGACCCACGTTGAGTGAGAGACAGGATACCCTAAGCCATAGGCTAGTCGTGGGGTCTGGGGAAAAGAGAAGTAAGGACAATGGTACATTCCTATATACGATTAAATGGTACCTTGAGTGGATTTTGTGCGAAATGTTTATATGTTGAGCGACGCATCGAGGGGCCAATCCCCAAGGTGTAGGAGAGTCGCAGAGGGGTGGCGGCATTCAGCCGTTGGAGGACCCCCTATGTCTGTGCTTCGTGCCATTAGGCAATGTGTAAGGGACTCCCTCTGAGGAGTAGTGGGTGAGAGAAGAATGGACTACAAACGACGTAATACAAACGCAAGATATTTAGGAAGGCAATGTATGTGTCATCAGCGCTCCTGGCCGCGAGGCCGTGGGGTTGTTGAGCGCGTGAGATAGAGGTCCGGCTAGTGCACAAGCGAGTGCCGGTCCCTTCTAGGTTCCATCAGTGGTGCGTCTTCCGGGAGCCACTTAAACGTGGCAGTCCTTGAATCCTGGTTGTCTAGGGAGCAACTAGCAGTTTATGCCAAAGGATACTGAGATTGATCCGTTATTTATCGATAAGCATCATCTAGTAGAAATCCAAAAGCAAGAGAGAGACGAAAGAGCCAGGCGACGTGCTGAAATTTTTAGGAGATATTCTCCTAAGCGTAGCGGTACTGAACCCTTACGAGGGAGTGGATCTAGTGGTCTTGGAGCCACAAGCAGTAAGTTAGGAGAAGGTGGAAGCCCTAGTGCTCCCCTTTCTTCCATAAGCCAGTCTATATCAAGTGCGGGAGGTGCAACCCCACCGCCCCCTATTCCGAGTGCAAATCCAATCCTCGTCATGGCGCAGCCTATTGCAATTCCAGCAAGAACGACGGATTTGCCGGCCCTAGGTTACCCGCTACCCATTTTTAATGGGCTAGTTGAGGAAGATGCGGAACTCCACATTAGGGAGTTTCAAAAGCTGATGTTTAACTGTCGCATTCAAGAAGAAGGACATTTAATGATGTTCTTCAATATGACTCTCAAAGGAAGAGCCGCTATATGGTATCATGGTTTAGAAGCCGGAACCATATTGAATATTGATTCATTTTATGGAGCTTTTCGAAGGGAGTTTGCCCCTGAAAGGGGTGGGCAATATTGGTTGCGTGTACTCAACGTGACCCGCCAAGAACCACACGAGGATATTCATGCTTATGCGAAGAAGATAAAATAGGTTTTCCGTAAGTTGGACACCTCTATTCCTATCCCCACAGCTGCCCAATTGCAATATTTCCTACATGGTTTGGACTTTAATATCCAATTGCAGTTGAGTAGTGTTCCCTTGGGGGATATAGATACTGCCATTACACGAGCGCAAGAGGTGGAATCCCGACTACAAGCAGCCTATGCTTCTCGAGGCAATTCGAATATGGGTTTAGTATTGGGAAACAATACGGCGATGGCCAATGGCAGTAGTGGCCAAGGGATAGCGATGGCTAACCCTAATGGGAGAGGAAACATGATGCAGAATGTCCCTTTATTACCAGCTCCCCCTAGCATATCGATGCCTACGAGCAGTCAAATGGCTCCAAATGGTGGAGGCCAGGCGGTCAATTCTAATACTATGCCTGTGGCTCAACAATCAGTGCCTAATCGAATTGTTAGGCCGATGGAACGACATGGTAATGACCAAGGCTATGAGTCGAAGCGCTTCCAATGTTCTTGGCGAGGTTAAGGACATGATGAAGCATTATACCGATATGATTACGGAGCAGTATCGGCAAATAGCCGTTGATGTCAACTTCCTTAAAAAACAACAAAATTTGATAGGAAGTAGATACCCAGATGAGGGTGCACCTTCGAGGTTTAGTTGCAAATGGTGTGGCGGGCAGCACTATCCAAGAAATTGCCCAAATGTTAAGTGCGACATTTGTGGAAAATCCGGCCATTTAGCAGCTACTTGCTGGAGTAAGATCAGTTCCCTCTAGCGAGGTAGTCGGCAACTAGGGCATGTTAATCATCGTGTGCCAGGAAATGATTCCCAGCGAGAAGATGGGCCTAAACAAATACTTCAACGACCAAAGACTACAGTGGAGGAGCTACCTAGTGGTAGTGGGGTTAGTTTGATTGAGGCTGTATGCGTTAATGATGCTAAAACCTCTAATCTGCGAGCTGTTCTTACAAGAGGTCAAAAGGGTAGAGAAGCCGACAAGGTTAAGCCTTTTGGTTATAGGAATGGTAGTCATAGGAATTATTTGGAGGACTTCGTAAGTTTTCTTTTGGTTATATTCACTTTCTTATTTCCTGTACTACTTCTACTAATAATCTTATTTTCAATAATACTACTTTGTTTTTCTTGTAGCACTCAATCATAAACCGTCACCCTAGATGATTGGAGACTTGGTTTGCAGAGAGACATGATCTCACTACACTCATCGATAGATTGTATGCACACAAATTCTGAGATTTTATCAGTAGAAGAGCAGAATGCAGTGTGTCAAGAGACACAGTTAGTGACAGTGTGAAAACACACTATGTCAGTGTTGATGTTGAGCTTGATTCTTCTTGTTCGGGATCGTTCGGTCGTTCTTCAATCTTCTCAGATCCTTCCCCTCCTTGATTTGATGCTGGGTCAATGGATTAGAGTGACAGAGGCTTGGGTTGAGTGTCAGGAGAAAGAAAAACTGAGGAAAAAAAAGCTTGAGAAATTTTGGCTATGGTGGAATTAGGGTTTCTGAGACAGGGGCCTGGTTTTTCTCAGATTGCAGGAGCTATACTTGATCATTTTCAAAAATTTTTATATGCCTAGGAAACTGACTTCATGAGCTATCAAAGCCCCATGATAATCGTCAAGATCGTGGACTGTATGAAGCACGCAGGCAGCTCGAATAGATTCGGCGCAGTTCAGGACAACGATGACGAATTTGTGCAATGCCGGGGTCAGGGCGCAGCAATGTGATCGATTTTCATGCCAAGATGAAGCGCCTTGAGTATAAGAACAACTCCCTAGAAGAAATCAAGAGCTGAAATGGCCTATTTGAGAAGTTATTGAAGCTCCAAGTAAGGTAGGTCATGTCTGGCTATGGCAGACACAGAGCAGAGATTGAGAATTTTCACAATGCTGAGCTTCAGATGGTCAAATCTCCTAGATTGATGTGATACAGGGAAGCTTTGTGAGTTGGGGAATACTTTTCCAGAAGGAAGCTCCAAGAGATTTGACCTGTGGAGTGAGATATAAGCAGCTCAATCTGACAGGGTGCTGCTGGCTATGGCTGCCATGGAAGCTTCAGTGAGAGTAGAGTTGGGAGATGAAGTCATGAGCTGGCATTGAGCTAGATTGAGGTTGAGAGGAATCAAGAGAGGCTGGAGAAGCAATGCCATGCCTAACTGTGCTCTGATACCATGTGAGAAATGCAGGATCTAGAGCATGGCAAAGGCTTAAGCTATGGAGGATGGAAGGAGAAGTGTGGACTCGTGATGGAAAAGACATTGTTTGTTACACAAGTGAATTAGGTTCCAAGATTGAGACTTAGACTCATAAACACAATCTTGTGTATGTGGACGATGACATTGACACTTCACTGAAAAGAAAAGAGTACTATCATTGCCTTTTGAAAAGGAAGCAAGTACAATGCTTTATAGGAAAGTAGGAAACTGCAGTAGGCACCATTGTGCATATGGGATAGGTTAGCCTGCATATCCTTGACCCTGAAGCTCCATACAAAGAGGCTGTTTAGTGAGTGTGATTGCTAAATCTCAACACCTAGTCATCCATCGAAATTTTTCACCATATTACCCACAGGCAAACAATCAAGATGAATCAACAAATAAAATCCTAGTGAACATCCTGAGACCAAGGTCATCTCCGCATCACCCAATGATAGGAATAACAAAGTGATGGCGGCCTTGTGGGCCTATCGCATGGCTTACAAGACAATGGTAGGACATACCTTATCAAGAATCCCGTGGTGGGGGGACTTGCTTGAGGTGTTGCGCCAAACACACACTGTATACACAAGAGGAAGCTCACTCAAGAACACAAGAAGAGAGATGGAGGCCAAAACGTTTTCTTGCTAGTTTTTTCTTCTTCTTCTACACACTATACAATGTACACAAAGTATAGATAAGATACAACATAAAGGAAAGTGGCCTACTAAGTCAAACAGTGCATAACCAACTGCACTAATTGACTGGTGCTATGTCTTTGCCAGCTGTAGGTAGGTGTAACAAACTAAATCTAATAAGTGATAAGTCAGTGGCCATGTGAGTATCATAATGACCACCAATGTGCTAAGTGTAGACATGCGGACCCATCTAGCCGGGCAGTCCATCATCAATGTCCGCATGTGTTGAGCTTGCCATCTCAACACTCCCCCTCAAGCTCAACTCTATCTCTGCAACTCCAAGTAAGCTTCGGAACTTTCGAAGCTTCTCTACACCCAATGCCTTTGTGAAAATGTCAGCTATCTGATCTTGTGTACTGACATATAGCAAGTCAATCTCTCCTGCAAGTACCTTCTCTCTCACAAAGTGGTAGTGCACCTCAATGTGTTTTGTCCTAGCATGGAACACTGGATTCCTAGCTAACTGTATACTGTTCATGTTGTCACAATGAATGATAATTGGACCATCTCCCTGCATGTCCAAATCACCTAATAACTTTTGCAGCCATACCACCTCACATGTTTCCATAGCAGCACCTCTATACTTAGCCTTTGTACTCGATAAAGCAACTGTAGATTGCTTTTTTCTGCTCCATCTAACTGCTGCACTACCAAGGAAAAACATGAATCCACTTGTAGATCTTCTGTCTGACATGCTACCAGCCCAATCTGTATCTGTGTATCCAAATACATGTACATCCTTACCTGCCTCATAAAAAAGTCCATAATATAAAGTGGACTTCACATACCTCAATATACGTCTAACTACATCCAAATGAGGCTTTCTAGGTATCTGCATAAATTGACTGACAAGGCCAACAGCATAGCTCAAGTCTGGCCTTGTGATAGTCATGTAAATCAAACTCCCTACTATCCTCCTGAACATAGTAGGGTCTTCTATCTCATCCCCAACATCAGTACTCACCTTCACATTTTGCTCCAATGGTACTGAAAGAGGCTTACATATTGTCATACCATACTTGGATAACATATCCAAGCCATATTGCCTTTAGGACAGCCATATAGCATCATCACATCTTATCACCTCAATACCAAGAAAGTATCTCAGCTCACCCAAATCTTTCATCTCAAACTTCTTCTTCAAGAAGTCCTTAACTTCAGCAATCCCATTGTCACTGTCACTTGTAATAATCAAGTCATCCACATAGATGACTATGATGACCAAACCTGCATCTCCCTTTCTCACATAAAGTGAGTGATCATCATCAGAAATACAAAATCTAATATTGGCAAGATACTCTCCAATCTTGTCAGACCATGCTCTAGGTGCTTGCTTCAGCCCCCATAGAGTGCCTTCTTTAACATGCACACATATGTGGGATGCTCTAAATCCTCATAACCTACTGGTTGCTCCATATACACTTCTTCTTGCAATTCACCATGCACGAAGGAATTCTTAACATCCATTTGCTGCAAACTCCAACCTTTGGCTACTGCCAAGGCAATCACACACCTAACAGTTGCCGTCCCAGCAACTGGACTAAATGTCTCTTCATAATCTATGCCATATGTTTGAGCATAGCCTTTTGCAACCAGCCTAGCCTTATACCTGCTAACTAAACCATCTGCATTATGCTTGACTTTGTAAACCCACTTACAGCCAATAGCTTTCTTACCCTTAGGTAAGGGTACCAAATCCCAAGTCTTATTGACTTCTAATGCAACCATCTCCTCATCCATTGCTGTATCCCAATGAGCATGACCAACAGCATCCTCAAAACAAGTGGGCTCAACATCCTCAACTAGTTTCACCATATAAGTATAGTGATGAGTTGCATAACCTTCAAAACCAAATCTTTTAACAGGATATCTGACCCTGCTAGATCTGCGTACCCTTGGATCACTCAATGGAGCCTTTACATTACTATGAGCTCTCTGTACACTTGGCATCCTGATTGAAGGAATGCCAAGCTTATCATCCAAACTCTCCGAACCACTAGAATCTCCATCAAATCCCAAATGACTGGTAAGGTGCCCGAGCCACACTTGTTGATTTTTCATAATTTTTCAGACAGTCGTGTGGGTTGGCAAGAGTTACTGGCCAATGGGGGATGCCAAGCCGAACGCCCATGATTTTTCAGAGCTCAATTCGGAGTCCGGACAGGGAAATGGCCACAAAATGGTCAAGATATGAAAAGGTGGACACTTGGGAGGCCAAATTTGAGCATGCCTTTTGAGTTTGGACCCCCCCCCCCCCCCCCAAAAAAAATTGTATGCACCTTATGAAGCAAAAAATGTGGAGAGAGAATGAAGAGGGATGAAAAAACGTGGAAGATGATGGCGCCCGAAAAATGCGCCATGAATGGATGAGAGGCATCATGGCTGCTGCAAACAACCCCCCCAATGGATTATGGGGCTTCATTCCCCTCTGTCTGTGGGCCGCCTCTCGCCCGAGAAATGGTGGTCTCTATGAAGAATTCTGATTTCAGTCTTTCTCTCTCCTCCCTCTCTCTCTTCTAAGAGGGAATCCATGTGGAGGCTTGTCCAGCATGGATCGGATTGCTCCACGGGCTGGAAATGATGATTTGTGATTGTGCTGGACATGAAGTGCTGCTGATTTTGAGATTTGCAGCCATGGACATGAAACCTGAAACACGCAAATAAAGGGTAATTCAATTTTTTCAAAGGAAATTTGAGATTTCATGGCTTTTGATTGATAAAATGTTGTTCATGTGGGCTAAAAATTATTTATGTTGTTGTTTTCCATGAGTACTTGTTGATCATAATCAGAAAATCAGAAAAATATCCATCTTGTGGTTCAAAATAATACACTAAAACACGTAAAATATGGAAAATCAAGGAAAAATGATGTTTTTGGGCATAAAAATGGAAGAATGAATAGGAACACCAACTATATTTTCATTTTTGCTGCAAGAAGGAACTAAGGGCCACAGGCCATAATCTATTTTGAATTTTTAATAATTAAATAATGCAAAAAATAAGGGAAACTACAAGGAAAATAGAGGAAAATCACTAAAAATAGGAAAAAAAATGCATTTTGGGTGCGGAAAATTAATGAAAATTAAGAACAATGTTTGTGAATGCTTGTGGGGACTGAAGCATGAGGATTTGCCTCAGTTCATCCCCACCTTCTTGTTCTAGTGTGTCTTTCTCGCTTTTTACACATAAAATGATGGCAAAACGTCATATAAATCCATACAATAATACAACATTTGATCGATGGGAGGGTAGAGTGGTTAAAGTGGGTCTAAATGCGGAGTCAAATGATGAAAAGATTGCTATTTTTGTTTGCATGCCATATAGGTCGGTGAATAATTATAAAATAAGAGCCTAGTAGCACGAGGGTTTCCTCGGTGCTAGGTTCGTGCAACGCCGCATAAGAACGGTAGTTAAAAATCATTGAAAGGATGTTTTCCACATGTGCACAACATTGATTTCATAATTGTTTGAGCACTTAGCATCCACAATATGCATAAATCATGGAAATATTTAAAGGTATCAGAAATCCTGGATGCACAGCAATTGCTTTCATTAGGACCTTGACCCACGTTGAGTGAGAGACAGGATACCCTAAGCCATAGGCTAGTCGTGGGGTCTGGGGAAAAGAGAAGTAAGGACAATGGTACATTCCTGTATACGATTAAATGGTACCTTGAGTGGATTTTGTGCGAAATGTTTATATGTTGAGCGACGCATCGAGGGGCCAATCCCCAAGGTGTAGGAGAGTCGCAGAGGGGTGGCGGCATTCAGCCATTGGAGGACCCCCTATGTCTGTGCTTCGTGCCATTAGGCAATGTGTAAGGAACTCCCTCTGAGGAGTAGTGGGTGAGAGAAGAGTGGACTACAAACGACGTAATACAAACGCAAGATATTTAGGAAGGCAATGTATGTGTCATCAGCGCTCCTGGCCGCGAGGCCGTGGGGTTGTTGAGCGCGTGAGATAGAGGTCCGGCTAGTGTACAAGCGAGTGCCGGCCCCTTCTAGGTTCCATCAGTGGTGCGTCTGCCGGGAGCCACTTAAACGTGGCAGTCCTTGAATCCTGGTTGTCTAGGGACCAACTAGCAGTTTATGCCAAAGGATACTGAGATTGATCCGTTATTTATTGATAAGCATCATCTAGCAGAAATCCAAAAGCAAGAGAGAGACGAAAGAGCTAGGCGACGTGCTGAAATTTTTAGGAGATATTCTCCTAAGCGTAGCGGTACTGAACCCTTACGAGGGAGTGGATCTAGTGGTCTTGGAGCCACAAGCAGTAAGTTAGGAGAAGGTGGAAGCCCTAGTGCTCCCCTTTCTTCCATAAGCCAGTCTATATCAAGTGCGGGAGGTGCAACCCCACCGCCCCCTATTCCGAGTGCAAATCCAATCCTCGTCATGGCGCAGCCTATTGCAATTCCAGCAGTAACGACGGATTTTCCGGCCCTAGGTTACCCGCTACCCATTTTTAATGGGCTAGTTGAGGAAGATGCGGAACTCCACATTAGGGAGTTTCAAAAGCTGATGTTTAACTGTTGCATTCAAGAAGAAGGACATTTAATGATGTTCGTCAATATGACTCTCAAAGGAAGAGCCGCTATATGGTATTATGGTTTAGAAGCCGGAACCATATTGAATATTGATTCATTTTATGGAGCTTTTCGAAGGGAGTTTGCCCCTGAAAGGGGTGGGCAATATTGGTTGCGTGTACTCAACGTGACCCGCCAAGAACCACACGAGGATATTCGTGCTTATGCGAAGAAGATAAAATAGGTTTTCCGTAAGTTGGACACCTCTATTCCTATCCCCACAGCTGCCCAATTGCAATATTTCCTACATGGTTTGGACTTTAATATCCAATTGCAGTTGAGTAGTGTTCCCTTGGGGGATATAGATACTGCCATTACACGAGCGCAAGAGGTGGAATCCCGACTACAAGCATCCTATGCTTCTCGAGACAATTCAAATATGGGTTTAGTATTGGGAAACAATACGGCGATGGCCAATGGCAGTAGTGGCCAAGGGATAGCGATGGCTAACCCTAATGGGAGAGGAAACATGATGCAGAATGTCCCTTTATTACCAGCTCCCCCTAGCATATCGATGCCTACGAGCAGTCAAATGGCTCCAAATGGTGGAGGCCAGGCGGTCAATTCTAATACTATGCATGTGGCTCAACAACCAGTGCCTAATCGAATTGTTAGGCCGATGGAACGACATGGTAATGACCAAGGCTATGAGTCGAAGCGCTTCCAATGTTCTTGGTGAGGTTAAGGACATGATGAAGCATTATACCGATATGATTACGGAGCAGTATCGGCAAATAGCCGTTGATGTCAACTTCCTTAAAAAATAACAAAATTTGATAGGAAGTAGATACCCAGATGAGGGTGCACCTTCGAGGTTTAGTTGCAAATGGTGTGGCGGGCAGCACTATCCAAGAAATTGCCCAAATGTTAAGTGCGACATTTGTGGAAAATCCGGCCATTTAGCAGCTACTTGCTGGAGTAAGATCAGTTCCCTCCAATGAGGTAGTCGGCAACCAGGGCATGTTAATCATCGTGTGCCAGGAAATGATTCCCAGCGAGAAGATGGGCCTAAACAAATACTTCAACGACCAATGACTACAGTGGAGGAGCTACCTAGTGGTAGTGGGGTTAGTTTGATTGAGGCTGTATGCGTTAATGATGCTAAAACCTCTAATTTGCGAGCTGTTCTTACAAGAGGTCAAAAGGGTAGAGAAGCCGACAAGGTTAAGCCTATCGACGGAAACCCTAAACAAGGTGACAAAGGAACGCAAGTTTTGGATCCTACCATGGAAGGGGGACCTTTGAATCCCGTGGAAAGTAAAGCTGATAAGGAACCACCAAAGAAGAAGGTGAAAGTTAAAAAAGAGGCAATAAAGCCGGTTCAATGACCTAAAGAGCGGATGGTTTGGCATGAAAAGCGAGCTGTATCGAACTATCATGAATTCGATTTGGCGAGCTCTCTTTGCGAAGTCAAGCTGGATGTGAATCTTTTACAGCTTATTAAGCTTTCCCCAGCAGTACGCAAGGAATTTAGAAAGATCCTATGTACCGGGTATATCATAGAATCTTTGGGTATTGCGCGAGTTGGTGATGACTAGTTCGAGCATGCTAAGAAGCATTGCCCAAGGGTTGCAGCCTATGTCGATGGGATATTAGTAGATTATGCCATTGTCGACATGGGATCATCTGTTAACATTATGAGTTCTGAACTGATGGAAAGGTTGGGTCTTGCGATCCAGAAAGATACCTCCACAATTCTCAGAATGGCAGATGATAGTTTGAGACAGCCGGAAAGCTGCATTACTAAGGTCCATGTCACTATTGCAAATGTAGAATGCCTATTGTACTTTAGGGTGATTCGTTTTGTAGGTCGTCCAAGTTACCAAGTATTACTCGGACGACCTTGGATCTTGCAAGCGGACTGCCAAGTAGATATACCCGCCGGTCGACTAATATTCGGCAGAGGTGCCCAGCGTGTGGTGGTTGATGCTTATCCTGAGTCCCCGCAGAGTGAGAGAGCTCCTCTATCTTCTACAGAATTGGAGACATTAGAAGATTTATCTGCCAGTGAGACATCATCAAGTATGCCTTTCGAACTGAGGGACGGGCTGTTTGAAGAGTTACAGAAGCTTCGAAAAGCAGGTTTGATTTTTCCTGTGCAACACACGGAATGGTGTTTGCCAGTTGTGATCAGAAAGAAGAAGAATAATCAAATCCGATTATGTGTAGACTTTAGAGAGCTGAATAAGCAGACAGTTAAGGACTACTACCCGTTGCCATTTATTGACCAGATTTTGGATCAATTAGCAGGTAGGGAGATATATTCGTTTATGGATTGCTTTGCAGGATACAACCAAATGGCAATTGCAGAAGAGGACAAGTTGAAAACAACTTTTATCACTGTATTTGGTACTTTTGCGTACCATGTGATGGCCTTTGGTTTATGCAATGCGCATGGTTCGTGGCAACGAACAGCAGATAAGACATTCGGTGACATATCCCCTGAAGAGTTGAAGGTGTTTATTGATGACTTAGGGGCCGCCACCGTGAGAGGAAGGTAGTTGATCATTTTAAGAAAATGCTTTGAGCGCTATAGACAATTCTGCATTGCTCTAAACCCACGGAAGTGTGTTTTTGGAGTACCTTATAGGCTATTGCAGGGTCATGTGGTCAGTTCGGTAGGAATTGCGACAGACCCCGAGAAGGTCAAAGTTATAGTTGCCATGGGTCCACCACGCACTCCGAAGGAAGTTCATAGCTTTCTGTCTTCGGTTGGTTATTACCGTAGATTCATAAACGCCTTGGCAGAAAGAACGTTGCCGCTTACAAATTTATTGTCCTTTAGCTGTTCGTTTGTATGGGGTGACCCTTGTAAGGTAGCATTCGAGGATGTGAAACAAGAGCTAGCAAGAGCTCCCGTTTTAAAAGCATCTAAAAGAGGTGAGGTGTTCTATATATTCTCAGCAGCCACCATGTATAGTATCAGCTGCTCTTTAGCCCAAATTTGGGAAGAGAAGTGGTACCACCCGATTGCTTTTGCTAGCCGGAAGCTAGGGGTATCCGAAATCAATTATACTTACATGGAGAAGTTGTGTCTAGCGATGGTCTTTGGGACCAAGAAATTCAGGCATTATATTCTCTATGAGAAAGTCGTGCTTTATACGAAGGCAGAGGGACTTCGATCATTGATGAATAAGCTGCAGCCGCCTGATCGTCTAGCAAAGTGGTTGATCACTTTGCAGGAATTTGATTATGAAATCAAGAGTAAGCCACCAAGGTTGCAAGGCATCGTGGAATGTCTAGTGGACTTTGGGGAACCGAAAGAATCTGTGGCTGAAGGTAGTGACATGGAGTTGTTATTTAAAATAGATACGGCATCTATTCCCTCCTGGTATGCTACAATAACGCATTATTTATCGACAGGAGAGGCGGGATCCAAATTATCTAAAGCTGAGAGAAGGAAAATTAAGCAGCAAGCGTTAAAGTTTGCCCTAATCGCAGGTACATTATATCGGCAAGGGGTTGATGACATCTATCGCCGATGTGTGATGCCTGACGAGGTGCCATTCATTTTGGAAAAGTGCCATGATTCTACTTGCGGAGGCCATTTTGCAGGACGGATTACAGCACAAAAGGCTTTAAGAGCAAGTTATTGGTGGCCTGCCATCTTCCAGGATGCGTTTGCATATGTCAAGAGATGCGATATTTGTCAACGACATGATAGTCGAGAGAATAGGAAATGACCACTCAACCCTATCATGGCGATACTTCCATTTGAGAAGTGGGGAATAGACTTTGTGGGTCCTATTACTCCATCGTCGACTACGCAAAAGAGGTACATCATTGTAGCAACTGACTACTTCACAAAGTGGTTAGAAGCACGTGCAACAAGGAAAGATGATGCTAAAGAAACTGCTAGTTTCCTTTTAGAGCAGATAATATGCCGTTTTGGTCCACCGAAAGAATTAGTGTCGGACCGCGGAACCCATTTCCTGAATAAGGTGATCAAAAGTTTGACAGAGATGTGGCAAATCAAGCATAACAAGACAACCCCATATAACCCGCAAGCCAATGGGCAAGTTGAAAGCACCAACAAGCAGCTTGTGGGTATCCTGTCCAAAATTGTATCGAAAAAGAAACGGGATTGGGATAAAAAGTTATACGTGGCAGTGTGGGCCTATAATACGACCTTCAAACGAGCCACTGGCCATACCCCGTTCAAGTTAGTATATGGGGAGGAGTGTGTCTTGCCTTTAGAGATTGAGCTGCCGACTATTCGGTTTGCCATCAATCATTCTTTGAGTGATGAAGACGCACTTTTTGAGCGCTTGACGACACTGGCACATTTAGATGAGCTTAAGCTGCAGAGCTTATTGCACCAAGAAGTGGCGAAGCGCCGAATGAAGCAGTTACACGACCTCAAAGCCAAGAAATACACCTTCAAGAAAGGACAGCTCGTTCTGTATTATGACGTACGACGTGAATTATTTCCAGGCAAGCTAGAGCCCAAATGGGACGGGCCCTATAGGATCGTTAGAATAGGAAAGAATAAGTCCACAGTCTTGTTAGCTGACCTTGAGGGGATAGAATTTAAAAATAAGGTTAATCTTAATAAGATTAAACCTTATTATTTATGATTGCACTAATACTATGATTGCCTTGCAGGTCTAGGCGAGATCGATCAAATATCTTCAAGGAAATCGTGGTAGAGGTTGATGGGTCGTCTGATCCCTTATTTAGAACACCCATATTTAGAACAGAGGTATCATCAGGGAAAGCTCATTTGGTGGAGCAAAGGATATAAGGTGACTGAGCAAGAAGGCGGGACATTTATTTGGGAGATCAAGGTCTTCTGCCATCACTGCCTACAAATTTTGACGAGCATCCCTGTTGAATTCAATGATGATGGAGGGATGGAGCCTATGGTCCACCCGTTGAATATGCTGAATTTCGATTACCATAATTACGAGTAGATTTCCGAATGGCGGGATATGTAAACCCTTTATGGACGTACACCTTGTACTTTGATGGGGCGTCCAGGGGTGCATGCAAAAAAGGAAGTGTAGGAGTTGTCATCCGAGACCCCCGACGACGCATTGTCATGAAGTTAGCTGCTTATCTCGGGGTGAATTTTACCAATAATATGGCAGAATACAAAGCCCTGATTATGGGTTTGAACATTGCAAAGAAGGGTGGTATTCGCCAGTTATTGGTGAAAGGGGACTCGCAGTTGGTTTTAAATCAACTCAATGGAACGTACATGGTACGAAACCCCATCCTTTGCATGTACCATCATACTGCCATAGCACTGCTAGATGAATTTGATAGAGTGTCTTTTCAGCTGATTCCACGGAATTGGAATCAGTGTGCCGATTCATTGGCTAATTTTGCGTATGAAGAAGACCTCTTCTTTAATTTTGGCCCTTGTCCCGATATATTTATTGATGGTGAGACAGGACCTGGTCGTTTGTGGGGTATGCTTTCTGAACATGCCCTCTTGGCAGATGATGGTTGATCTGGGTGATGCAGAGGGTAAGCGAGACTCATCTGCCTTTAGTATCTTGGACCCACAGACTGATTAGACGACATGTGATGCGAACACCTCTTGCGATATACGCAGGAGGGATGGGTCATAATCTAATGCACCTAGTTTAGGGCTACGAGCCTCTGTTCCCCTGGGAATGGTATGCTTTGATGTCTATCATAGTTGTTTCCAGGAGGATGTTATGCAAAGTCATGTTTGATTTCATTAGGCCAAGAGGGCCGATTCAGTTTTGTAGTGAAGTGTTTCATTTCATTAGGCCAAGAGGGCCATTTCCCTGTCTAGTGCGGGTGCGTTTAATCGGGTTTTTGTTTTAAGTGTTGTGCTGGACAGGTTTCGTGATTCGTGGAATTTGGTGGAGCGTGGAGGAGCCTTTGCTGCGATGGAAGCTTCTTGTGGCCAATCCAGGTGATATCTCTCCTTTACGAGTACCTTTCTTTCCTGTTATATGTGTATTTGTACTTGTCGAGGGGATACATTTTTTGTTGGGGACCGGCAACCAAGGCATGAAGTCCCAGGTTTAGGCTAAGTATGTTTGAGGGAGGTCGGAGTAGTCATTGCCTCCTGTAAAGACATTGTCAGGCATCGAAAGACCTGTTTTAGAAGGAAGTCCTAGTGGCTCTGTTCTGCTAGCCTGCTAGGCAGCCGTTCTAGGAGTTCTTGTTAGTAGTGAGGCAGTTAGAGAAGCCTGCCAGAAGATAATAATGATGATGCCAAGAAACCCTGAACATCCCAAAAGATGAATGTAAATATGAAGGTGTGTAAAAAGGGGTTCTAACCCCTATCAAAGAATAGGAAAGGAATGAAAATATATAAGCAGTTGATCATTGCCTTGCGAAGGCCTAGTAGGTTCTTGGGGACGAGTCAGACCCGGGGCCGATACCTTGTCTTCCTAGGGGTGGCTTCTTGCTAGAAAAAAATAATAATAAATGACAAACCAAGGAAGGTTGGAGCGAAAATAAAAGTGAGCGTTAGAAAAGGATTAAGTGTCGCCTTGCGAGGGCTTGGTAGGTTCTTGGGTGCCCAGACAGGTCCTGAGGCCAATGCCCTGTTCTCCTTGGGTCACTAGCTCCCTCCTTTTTACATGCCCAAGTATGTTCATCCAATACAAACCCTAAAAGAAGACATGTACTGAAAGGAAATACTCCTTGATCAGGCTATAGGAGTCCTCGCCTAGTAGGAGCTCCTAGTTGTGTGTCCTTAGTTGGTAAGTAGTTCAGACTACCACTTAGGGCAACCTCTTTGATAGGTTTTTTTAGTTTGGCTGTGTTGGAGCAGTTGGTCAGTGACTCGCTTCGGATCTTCTATTAGATGATGCTAGGCCTACTCCTTGTGGATGTCATGCCTTGGTTCTGTCCAGGGGTAGGGGGAGCATTGTGCTGGGTTTTATTATATATTTGTTTTGTATCAGCTTGATGCTTCTTTGGTTGTTTATGTGCAGATATGTTCGTGGATTCGACGGGCTGAGTCGCCCTATCCTGTGGTCGCCAATGAGAGCGGAATTTATGTGCCGAGAAGTGCTTAAAAATAGCTAAAAATTATGAATATCAAGGGAAAAATATTCAATGTCAAAGGCGGCGGCTCGATCTAGGACGATTTTAAGCACCAAAGTGCTTTAAAGGTGCCCGAGCGACACTTCTTGATTTTTCATAATTTTTCAGACAGTCGTGTAGGTTGACACAAGCTACTGGCCAATGCGGGATGCTAAGCCAGACGCCCAGGATTTTTCAGAGCTCGATTCCGAGTCCGGACGGGGAAATGGCCACAAAATGGTCAAGATATGAAAAGGTGGACACTTGGGAGGCCAAATTTGAGCATGCCTTTTGAGTTTGGACCCCTCCCCCCCCCCCCCAAAAAATTTTATGCACCTTATGAAGCAAAAAATGTGGAGAGAGAATGAAGAGGGATGAAAAAACGTGGAGGAAGATGGCGCCCGAAAAATGCGCCATGGAGGATGGAGAGGCAACTTGCCTGCTGCAAACAACCCCCCCAATGGATTATGGGGCTTCATTCCCCTCTGTCTGTGGACTCTATCGCCGCCCTTCGCTCGCGCAATGATGGTCTCTTTGAAGATCTCTGATTTCAGTCTTTCTCTCTCCTCCCTCTCTCTCTTCTAAGAGGGAATTCATGTGGGAAGAAGAAGGAAGAAGAAAGAATGGTGGAGGCTTGTCCGACATTGATCAGATTGCTCCACGGGCTGGAAATGGTGATTTGTGATCGGCATGAGCATGAAGTGCTGCTGATTTTCAGATTTGCAGCCATGGACATGAAACCGGAAACACGCAAATAAGCGGTAATTCAATTTTTTCAAAGGAAATTTGAGATTTCATGGCTTTTGATTGATAAAAGGTTGTTCATGTGGGCTAAAAATTGTTGATGTTGCTGTTTTCCATGAGTACTAGTTGATCATAATTAGAAAATCAAAAAAATATGCATCTTATGGCTCAAAATAATACACTAAAACACATAAAATATGAAAAATCAAGGGGAAATGATGTTTTTGGGCATAAAAATTGAAGAATAAATAGGAACACCAACTAAATTTTTATTTTGGCTACAAGAAGGAACTAAGGGCCACAACCCATAGCCTATTTTGAATTTTCAGTAAATAAATAATGCAGAAAATAAGGGAAAATACAAGGAAAATAGAGGGAAATCACTAAAAATAGGGAAAAAATGCATTTTGGGTGCGAAAAATTAATGAAAATTAAGAACAATGTTTGTGAATGTTTGTGGGGACTGAAGCATGAGGATTTGCCTCAGTTCAACCCCACCTTCTTGTTCTAGTGTGTTTTTCCCGCTTTTTACACATAAAATGATGGCAAAATGCCCTATAAATCTATACAACAATACAACATTTGATCGATGGGAGGGTAGAGTGGTTAGAATGTGTCTAAATGTGGAGTAACATGATGAAAAGATTGCTGTTTTTGTTTGCATGGCATATAGGTCGATGAATAATTATAAAATAAGGGCCTAATAGCACGAGGGTATCCTCGGTGCTAGGTTCGTGCAACACCGCATAAGAACGGTAGTTGAAAACCATTGAAAGGATGTCTTCCACATATGCACAATATTGATTTCATAATTGTTTGAGCACTTAAAATATGCATAAATCATGGAAATATTTAAAGGTATCAGAAATCTTGGATGCACAGCAATTGCTTTCATTAGGACCTTGACCCACGTTGAGTGAGAGACAGGATACCCTAAGCCATAGGCTAGTCGTGGGGTCTGGGGAAAAGAGAAGTAAGGACAATGGTACATTCCTGTATACGATTAAATGGTACCTTGAGTGGATTTTGTGCGAAATGTTTATATGTTGAGCGACGCATCGAGGGGCCAATCCCCAAGGTGTAGGAGAGTCGCAGAGGGGTGGCGGCATTCAGCCGTTGGAGGACCCCCTATGTCTGTGCTTCGTGCCATTAGGCAATGTGTAAGGGACTCCCTCTGAGGAGTAGTGGGTGAGAGAAGAGTGGACTACAAACGACGTAATACAAACGCAAGATATTTAGAAAGGCAATGTATGTGTCATCAGCGCTCCTGACCGCGAGGCCGTGGGGTTGTTGAGCGCGTGAGATAGAGGTCCGGCTAGTGCACAAGCCAGTGCCGGCCCATTCTAGGTTCCATCACACATCGGGGGGAGAGAGAGAGGGAGTGAAGTGAGAGAAGGGGGCATGCAACCCCCCTAGATGGCGGGTAGCACCGTCTCCTCCCCCCACCTTAAAAGGTAGCAGTGCCCCCTCCCTCTAGTCTGGACAGGCAGCGAGCTCCCCCCTCCATCTAGAGTACATTGTGTCCCCCCTCCAGCTTCGTCCGCGGGAAGAAACCCCCCCCTCGTCAATCTGCACAGCGCCCCCCACCTCCAGCTTCGTGGAGGGCAACAGCGCCCCCCTGTGGCCATCGTCAGAACCCCCCCTCCCCCCTGTGATCAGCACTGAGGGAGAGAGAGAACGAGAAGAAGAGAAGAAGAAGAAGAGGGAGAGAGAGAAAGGAGAAGAGGAGAAGAGAAGAAAATAAGAAGAAGAGGGAGAGAGAGGAGAAGAAGAAGAAGAGGGAAAGAGAGAATGAGAAGAAGAAGGAGAAGAAGAGGGAGAGAGAGGAGAAGAAGAAGAAGAGGGAGAGGGAGAGAAGGAAGGAGTGAAGAAGAAAGTCCATAATGTCACCTTCCCAAAGCCACGAAAGATCTCATCATGAAGAGAAGAAGCTTGAGGGTCATGAGAGATGCGTGAGCTACGAGAGCCGACAGAAGCTCAAGTGGGAATTAACACCCCAGTCCCATGGCACTAAACCAAGTTCCTTTATAGAATTATAATAGAATACTAGTCATTAATAATTATTATTTTTCTTGGGAAAGGAAGGTAAAAGTAGGATTTACACAATAAGCTCTTTGCATTGAAAGGAAAACTAGGACTATGATGAATGACCTTTATATGGTACATGTATGAGAATAGAAAAGATGGGATCTTGCACGCATAAAATGATAGATTTTGCATGGTTTTTTTTTTGCACACATAAAATAATAGGTTTTACTCACAAAGAATGATGAACAGAAGTTAGGTTTTGTTACATGAAGTAGTAGCTTTCATCTTAGAGGTTTAGTCGCATGATCATTAACAAAGGGTAATAGGTTCCATGTTGAAATTTGCATGCATTGTCATGTATAGAGTTGCATGATGAAACCATATTTAAGACACATCACATATATTGAAAAGCAAGAAAAGATAGGGTCGCGTTGGAGGTTGCATTGTAATACATAGAGGTTCGCTAAAGGCTTAATTTTTGCCATCAAACTTGGATCTTGTTCGCAATATCATAGAAAAACATAGGAATGATATAGGTAAAATTCGTTATGTAGATTTATGTCAGGAAGTTAAACAAATATGGCTTTTAGATTTCATACATAGAATAGGGGTCATGATACCCTTAGGACCCTACATGATATGAAAAGGGGGGAATGCATATCTCAAGGAATGTGTTAATGCTTTAAGTGCTCCCTGTGGAAGAGTGTTGAGTCTAACAAGAAAATTCTGCATAGTACCGCACTAAGGGAGATGGAAGGCACGCATGCATCCAGACTATATCTTGAAGGCCTAGGTTAAAAGTCTTGCTTTTCCAAGTGTGTTAACTTTACTTGGTTAAAGAGAGATGAGTAAGGAACTGGAAGAATAAAAGGCTCCTTGATGGGTTGCGAATAAGGCTTGTCTGTTGCCTTGGTTGACTAGTCAATGCTTTGAGTTAGGACTAAGTTACCACAAGGAACGCCCAAGGGGAAGAGAGCTTCAAAAGAAGTTAAGAGGTCAAGTATAATTACCTGTGAATTGTTTTATCGATCTTATTGTAGACTATCGCAAGTGGATACGTTCCTAGCTTAATAGAAGCTGGTGACCTAACTCTAAATGGATTGTTGACCCAAGTTATGCTTGGTTGTTTGAAAAGGGTATCTCCAAGTGAAAATCGATTGGTTGTGTTGGTAAGAGGAGAGAATCTTACTAAGGATAGGTAGATCATAAGCAAGGTGATTGCTTGATGTGGTTTTGGATGCTAATCCAAGTTGTTTGTGATTGATATTTTCATGGTGGGAACTGAAAGGATAAATTGCCATGGGAACAAAAGGGATGTTTTCCCTAGTAAATGTTATTAGGATGGTTGCTTCAGCTGTGGATGATTTCCTAAAGGGATAATTAAGGAAGGATGGTGCTAGATACCCCCCACGAACCGCCAAACCCTAACCAAGGGGGTTATGAATCCAAGCCGGGAATGTGGACCGAACCCACTACAAGAGGTCTCTCCGTGGAAATTACTTGGCATAGGAGGACGCTTGGGTGCCAGGGGGGCTCTGGCCATAAATCCCAATGCCTCCGGACCCTACACAAGTGTTCTACGTGACTCGAGATGGGATCTCGAGGCCTTGATACTAGTTACGAGGGAGGATCTTGGTAGGATGAACCTTCGGGTTTTTATTGCCGGGAGACAGAAGGATTTTTCTACGGAGGCAGAAAGGGACACTTAATTCTCCTGTATGGGTGGGAGACAAACATTAGTTTTAAGATAAGTTAAGGAAGTTTTTTATCTTATTTTATCTTGTCTTAGTTTTTGTGCCCTAAATTACGTAAAGGAACCTGTGATTAATAGGTTAATTAAGGAAGTTGTTTTTATGTGGCAAACATAATGTGGTAGGTAATTAGATAACTAAAACAACCCCCGAGGGAAGCGTGGTGGATGTGACCAATGGGTCTATCCTACGAAAGGGTGGTCTCGGTTAGCCGAGAGCTTTCCTTAATGGAATTTATTTGATGTGAACATTAGATAGACAAGGACCTTAGAACTTATAAGTTAAAAACCTGATTCATACCGTTTTAGGGGACCGGAATGGGACTATGCCCTATGGGCAGAGAGGTTGAGCGATGCATCCCTCTCATTTCCCATTCTCTTTGAACCAAGTGCGGTATGAGTCTGCTTTGGTCCAGTTGTATCTGTGCAAAGTGGAGCAGTTGTAGACCGACGCTAGAAGGCTATTAGGAAGACCCGACTACAAGGAACCCGGACTTCAGGTCGATCCTAGTGGGAATGGTCGGATACTTCCGTTGTGAGGCAGACTCGAGAGACCCTAGTTGGCAAACCCCGTGTCATTCCTTGGGAGTGCCGGGTGGCATTTTCTAGATATATCTCTCAATGGACTGCTAAGACGTGTCCCGCAATTTAAGGAGTAGGCACATTACATTCCATGAAGGGTAATTGTTCTTTTCGAGCTTCTCAATAATGGGATTTCCACTATTCTCTGCTATTATCACAAACAAGGATACAACATAGCAAGCTAGTCTTCTGCAATCTTTCACAACACGTGCACAGCACTACACCAAGCAACCTCTTTCACTGATTGCTTAATAATACATGTAATATGCAACCTATTTGCAAATAAACCTTATGTTTGCTTCCTGCAAACGCCTCAAAAATTACATATTCACAATCTGTAACCTGTGCACCCACTTTCGGTCAATACAGCCGAAATCACAGTGTACCCTGAAACTAATGTCTGCAACCTTGCGGCTCTAAAATGGGGCCTGAAATGGCCTCAGACGCCCAAAATAACTGCGGAAAAGCCGTAAATGGCTCATTTGCAGAATATACAGTGATTTTCTTGCACACCAAATCTCACAACAATCTAAGATTTTTTCTCGACCCTACTTCCGGTGCCTCCACAGGCACTATCCAAGAGAGAGAGTGGAAGAATGGGAGAGCTTCTTACCCGTTGCTTGCTTGCTCAAACTTTGCTTCTTCTCCTTCACTTCAGCCTTGAAATCAGCCTCTCTCAGTCGTGCGGCTCTAATACCATGTCAAGAATCGCATGGTGGGGGGATTTGCTTGAGGTGTTGCGCCAAACACACACTGTATACACAAGATGAAGCTCACTCAAGAACACAAGAAGAGAGATAGAGGCCAAAATATTTTCTTGCTAGTTTTTTCTTCTTCTTCCATATACTATACAATGTACACAAAGTATAGATAAGATACAACATAAAGGAAAGTGACCTACCATGTCAAACAGTGCATAACCAACTACACTAATCAAGTAGCGCTATGTCTTTGCCAACTGTAGGTAGGTGTAATAAACTAAATATAATAAGTGATAATTCAGTGGCCATATGAGTATCATAATGACCACCAACGTGCTAAGTGTAGACATGCAGACCCATCTAGCCAAGTGGTCCATCATCAATGTCTGCACATGTTGAGCTTGCCATCTCAACAGACCCCCTTTAGATTAACATATGGCACAAAGGCAATCCTTCCCTTGGAATTCTTCATACCAAGCCTTAGAATTGCCCTTCAAGAAAGATGGGATGGGAAGGGGGCATGGACTAAGCACTTGATTAAACTCGAATACTTAACGGAAACCTGGCTTCTAGCCACCCATGAGCTCATATGTGAGAAGGCAAGACAGAAAAAAGATAGTTCCACAAGCATGTTAAGTAGCATAACTTCAAACAAGGTGACTTAGTACTATTGTACTCAGTCAAAGGATATAAGCAAAAAATGAAATTCTGAGGGCTAGGACCTTTCAAGGCTTGAACCATTAGCCAAACTGGCAATGTAAAACTTGAAACGCTAGAGGGAGAAGGCATAGGATTCTTCAATGGTAGCCACATAAAGAAGTACTTTCCCCCCACACATCCATTGCATGAGCCCCCAACACTGCATGTCAATGTACGAGTAGCCACTATCACCGAGATGGACAGTGAGGATGAGGAAGCAATACCGCCAGCTTACCTACGCATGATAGTCAATGCCAACCACACATGCATCATCAGCACATTAATCGATGAAGGAGATGATTTTAATATGTTGACTCATGACCATTGGATCCACATTGGCAAACCCCAATTGTAGCCCACTAATGCTAGTCTCACCCCTTATGGAGGCCTTTTGGGAAAGTGCAAGGTTGCAGTTTCTATCGAGTCTGAAAGCATACTGATAGTTTTCTATGTGTTTCTCAACACTACGAATGTAGGCACATAATCGTTATTGGGATGAACTTTCAAGAAGCAAGCTCGTTATAATGTCGACTATGAGTCACAGCACATCCACCTCACCATAGGTAACATCGGCATAGCTACGGCTTTCAGCAAGGGCGGTGTGACCCTTTCCAAGTCCACAATGCCACCGGTAGAGCAACCCACTGCCAAGGCTAAGGAGGGGGATTGTGACTAGTCACAACCCACCTAGCCTCGAGGCTTGCAACCTGCTAGAACCCACACTAAAGCCCATGAACCCCAGAGCAAATGGGGGCCTAAACAGGGAGTGCCACCTAGGAATAGAAACCCTCGGCCTCACAAAACTCATTATCCGCACCCAAAACCTAGGAAGCCAAGGCCTTTCCATAAACATCAACGCACGGTCAAGCCGGAATGTGTCTCCAAGACCTTATTGCAAGTGGGAGGTTACTATACAGGTAACACCTGAATTTGGCTACCTAAAGGTAGAATGACCAAAGACCCTACTCAGATGCTGCCCCTTCAAACTTGACCAAACAAAAAATTATGCCAGAGACACTCAAAACACAAGAGAGTCAGGCTACTAAGTCTGTAGAACCTCCAAAGTCTAGCTCAATAGGACCTGAACCAATCTATCACCCAAAATTGCAGCCCGCCGCTAGCAAAATTCCCAACTCTAGCGCTGATGATACCTCTCACATCTCAAAGGCACCTAGTGGCACGACAACCGCAACTCCCACTAAACCCATCAAATGTGAGGCCAAGCTCCGACCTAAAGAACAACCCACACTGTGATTGTTGGCTACTGAACTCACTAGTCCGGTTAAGCCTCAACCCCCCACCAGCCTTTGACCCTCTTATGAGCGACGATCAAAACACGAGGGACGACTTGGTTCCTTGCCTCCGATGCCTAGACACTACTTTCATGACCCTAGCTAAAAGCTACAAACGACTAGACTTAGGTCTCTTGGATGCACCTATAGCAACGGAAGTCCAAACACTCCCGTGCTCTTGGGAAGAGTCAGAATTTGTATCTATCAAGGCTTCTGAAGCAGGTCGGGAATTAATTGCAACTAAGATATCCCACGAACAAGCCATCAAGCAATGTCTCATTACGTCATATAACAAGAATACAACCCCGGCCACAAATCAAGAAATCGCAGAGTTGGAACAGCTTGTCGACCATAACTCCTCCTTATTACGGAAATGGTACACTCTACTATTGAAATTGGAGCAAGTAGGATACCAAATAATGACCAACATTGAACAAAGATGCGCAATCAAGGCATCTGAATATGATCCAATCTATGTTGCTCCAACTTCCTATAGGGTGTTGTCTTCTATTTGTAACCGACCTCTAGAAGAGCACATTGAGGGACATCCATTTTTAGATCGCATCATCACAGAGGAGGAGTTGCAAGTCGCTAGTTGAACAGACTCCAGTGACTTCTTGCTTGACATCCTCACTTATATTACGCACATAGGCATTCGTCCTTTTGACATGGACAGCTATGCTAATCTTGAGTATAATTTGAATTTCTATGCCTGGCTCATGCAAAGGTAGCACTCTCACATTAGGTGATGAATGGTAGTCACCCTCTAACCCTTTAATCTTAAGAAGGATTCTTTTCAATTCAAAGAGGGGGAGGTATGGTAAAACAAACCAAAACACATAACAAGAACCATAAAGGAAAATAACACATGCAGGACATGAGGGACCTTAATGGTAGGATGAAGTAACTTGTGATCGAGGAATTGACAATAAAACTTGAAACCAATGGACTTAGACTATTGAAGGAAAAAGTCTAATCATGTACTAAAAATAGGTTCATCCACCTAGCATGAAGTCTTATCTTTCAGTAAAGCTAGGTGGAAAACCACTAATGGCAAAACATGGCTTATGATAGGAGTTGAAGATGTCGTAACAGGACCGATCCCATCCTTACCTTTCACAGAAGAGGAAAGAGAAAAGTATGGCCTATCCCTTGAAAATCGGGAATACAATCAGCTCAGGTTTAGGAGCATCCAAAATATCGAAGGAGTGGTGACCAACGAGGAAGCCATCAGGAGGATTGTGGATCAATGCACCCTCACCATGTATATCGAAAAGTTTAGGACCACACTAGGTGTGTGGAATTCCTAAGGACGTATGACCTTGACAAGGAGAGTGGGGCAACGCCCTTGGTGAGTAGGGAAGGAACTAAGCAGGTGCAAGTCCCACTCAGCAAGACCCTAATGGAAAAGGCATTGGGATCGGAACCAAAGGTGGAGAAGAGGCACAAAAGAGACGTCTATGCCATGTTGGGGATAAAGAAGGAAAGTGTCTCAACAAATGATGGCATAAGCATCCAAGACATCCCCAATGCAGAGATAAGATTGCAAGCAAAGGTAATTCACACCCTCTTCTCCAGCCAAAGGTACAATTTGCTCATGCATAGAATTAGCATGCCGGTGTTGGAGAAGGTGGCGACTCACTCATTGCATGAAGTGAATTGGAATGGCTATGTTAGAAAAACCATAGACCAATCAGCCAAGATGCTCAACCTCGGAAGTAGACCAGCCTGCAGGTGGGGAATCCCCAGCATCAAAGGGAACTGACAGGAAGAAGCCCTCGGCCAAGGCTGCATTCATAGGGTATGGAGGAGTCTTGACTGCCCTTATCCAAGAGGCTATAAAAGAGGCACAAGACAGAGAAGAAGGATCAGATGAAATGCCTGAGAAGTCACCTCCTCATCACGACAAAGAACCGTCAAGTGAGAGGATGATTAGTGAAGAAGAAGAAGAAGAGCAAGAAGCTCAATCTAGCAAACGAAAGGCAAAGACACCTAAAAAGAAGGAAACAAAGAAGAAGCAGGGGGAAGAGATAAAGAGAAAAGAAGAAGCAGACCTACTTAAAGCCAAGGCTAAGACAAAAAGAGCTGTGGAACAAGAAGAGGAGTTGAGAAGGAAAGAAGAGGAGGACCTAGCACAATCTGTACACATGTCCATTGAACAATAATGCAGGCAGGAGGAACTAGCAGCAATGAGCCCTCCTAGGCAGGACGGCCGAGAACCAGTGCCCAAGCGGTAGAAGACTTGCCTCCACCCATCCTTGAAGGAAAGGGCAAAGCCACACTCTACCTGACCCCACCTACCCTCTTGCCCACTACCTCAAACATTACAGCAACGCCAAGTACCCCTGCCACAGTGGATGCCAGCAACCTCATGGCATGGGTGCAATTCTTAGTTAATCAGGCACATACCCCAATGCCCACCTCCAATGTGGGCACCCCAACTACAGGAGTGAAAAGATCGGCTATTGCAGATGTCGAATCTCAATAGGGACCCAAGCGACCAAAGGTAGATGCTATCGCCACATAGAGCCACAAGCCGCACACCAAGACAAGCATGTCAAGGAGCTCTATGCTCAATTGGAAAGGGCAAAGGAGGAGAAGAGAGCGGCAGTGGCAATGCTAGAAATGAAAAGGGAAATGGCAAATGCATCCCAGCTAGAAAAGACCCACCAAGTGGCCTTGCAACACAAAGAAATCCATGCGCTAAAAGCAAAACTAAGGGCCAAGGAAGACAATGAAGAACAGTGGTGAAAAATACTAGAGGAAGAGAACCAAGAGCCAGTCATAATGCAATGGGAATACAAGCTCCTGGTTCTACAACAAGTGGAGCTTGAAGCATAGGTGAGGAAACTTCAAGTGGGCATGGAGGAGCTCACCACGCTGGAAGCAAAGAGAGCATGAGAGCAAGAAGAATGGAGAAAAGAGAAGGAAGAGCTCACTCACATAGGGAAAGAGAGAGAATCAATCATAACATCTCTAGCATGCATGTAGGAGGAGAGCTCCACGGAGATGGCAAAGAGAGCTAAGGAGTGGGCAACTCACGCTGAAGAGCGGATGAGAACCTTGGCATGCTGTCTGGCTCAATCTGAGAAAGACAAAACACTTGTGGAAAGCAGAGTAGAAGCTGCCCAAATGACCTTACAAACGCAACAATGTGCCTTCTTAAATACCCTGATGGACATCACTCAGATAGAGGAGGGAGAGCCCATGATGGCCGTAAAGAAGAAACTAGGAACGGCTCGTAGAGCACTGAAGGCCAGACTCTAGATGCCGCCACAACCTAGGGGGGGAAAGCCCAGGATAAACAACGCCATTATCTCCTATTGGCAGGCCTAACCTCGCAAGAAGTGGACACACTCGAGTTCCTCCAAGAGGAGCAGCAAGAGCCAAGCCAACAGAGGGAGGTGGAAGTGAACTTTGAAATGGGACCACATGAAGATAAACTTGTCCCACTGCCTCCTTCCCCAAAATGAACCACATGAAGACGAACTTGTCCCACCACCTCCTTCCTCGATTTGAACCACATGAAGACAAACTTATCCCACCGCCTCCTTCCCTGAGGCTTGAAGACCAATAACATGTAGACACCTCTGCAGAAAGAAAGGTGGCACTAAGAGAAAGAAGGAAGCGAATGGTGGAGGAGACACGAAAAAAATGGAATACCATGGGAGTAAGGGCGCCCCATGTAACTATCTCACCAAATGAGGATGATGACCTGACAAGTTTCGACACCAATCTTATAATCTAGAAAAGGCAAGAGATGGCCAGGAGCCCCTTCAACCTCAACTTCCAATTCCCCACCAGCCTACGAAGAGTGTTACCCATCAAGGTGGTGGAGGTGATTAACATCGGCAGTAGACTCAGACAGAGGTGGCTACAGGAGAGAGAGCAGAACCCCACCTTATGGGCTACTGAAGATGCCAAATTTTGGCAAGATAAAGCTTTTGAGGTGCCAAGGTCTGTGCCCGGCTACGAATGCCAACCTACATGGAGAAGAAGAATCTACGACACCAACCTAGACACGTGGGTGGCTTTTTGCAACACTCAACCCTTCAAGAGAAATGACCCAACCTTTATGCCCTACCCTCAAAGGGTGGGAGTAGATTTTGACCCAGTGTCCATAGCCGCTACGAACTTCCCTGTAATCTATAATCCCCCATTGTACTATATATGAAAATTCCCTCACATTCATATCCAAAAACTTGTAAGATACCCTAATCCAATTTACTAGCACATTCTCCTTGACATGCCTTGATTCACTTTCATTACCACTTGTAATTACCTTAGATTGCTTAGGATACTTCTTAGGCAAGACCCCACCCCACCCCACTGGAATGTGGTCTCCCAGTGCTCCATTTTGATCCTAACACTATAGATAGTTGCGCAATGGCTCGACTAATGATGTGTACCACTCTATTGCCTTCGTTTTGCTTAGTTGTGCTAGAGGATATGAATGATAGCCACTTCACCCGCTGCAATCATTAGTTCCTCTCCTCCACCACCCTTCAAGTCCACCTAAACCTCAAGGGGTATCTCCAAAGCCACCAATTCCTTAGTAAATCTATTAAGCCTTCTTCTCCACTTCACTCCAATGACGAAAAAGCACCGGGCTTTGACCTGTGCAAATTGTAAATGTAGATGGGCAGTAGGAGGGAAACTAGGAAGATAGAAGGACAATGGAAAAAGGGTCTATGACCGACCATGTAAAAAGGGGATGATCGCCCAAATGGAATTTAGAGCTTTGTATATAAAGTTCAAAAAGTGGATGTGAGAGCTCATTCATTGGTGTGTGGCAAAGTGGACTCTTCTTCTTCTCTCCTTCTCTTCTCTTTACTTGCTTGTGTGTGCTTGAGGGAGGGACTATGAGAGTGTGAGGGAGTGAGTGGGTGAGGGTGAGGGACTGTGGAGAAGAAGCTCTCCATCTTCTCCTCTTTTCTTCTCTTCTCCTCTCTTCTCTTGTCTCGCATGTGGATATGGAGGATGGATCTTGGAGGAAGAGACTTGAAGATGCTTAAGCTTGCATCATGAATCATGGAGCTATTGGCGTGCTTGAGAGATGAAACAACTCAATCAGGTATCAAGGTAAGCTCACTACATGTGTAGAGAGGCAAGGCGCATCGGCTATGTGAGAGGTAGCCATTGGTGCTCGCTTGGAACACTTGAAGAATAAGCAATCCGTGGGTCTTGGCGGTAGAGCTTGTGCTTGCTACTACAGCACTCATCACAATGCTTCACGAATCGCATAGCTTCTCAGAAGAGGATAGGCCACCAAAGCTGGGAGTGTAGCACCTTGCGGGCTATCGCATCTCCACTAAAATGTCCTCCTACAATTCCACTGTGTGCCTCTATCAGTACATCATGCATCTCATGCTCACACATGCATCTATGTAGCAACCCGTCTTGCCCTAGCTTGTAAAGTTGGCAAGCTATCAACTGATAGGGTTGGATTTTTAGGATAAGCCACCTAAGGTGGGCCTTTTCTCTATTGGTCATTCTGGTAGTCCATGTTGAAACACTTGAACTATGTCGTCTGCCCAATATGGCGTCAAGTTAGCTTTAAAAAAATCTTTTTCCCTAAACAAGCGGAATAGGTGCACATCTAGCAGTTCATCATCAATGCCTTGTCCAACTACTTCTCCAGTGGGGGATACGCGGTAGATGGTCAACCATGTAATGTTGCTTTCCCTTTATGCACTACTACGGAGAAGTCAAATTCCAAAAGTAGAAGAAGCCATCTGTCAATGCATCCTGTGGTGCATGGTTTATTAACCAGATACAGCAAGGCTTGATGGTCAACAAAGAAATTAAAGGGCATAGCCAAAAGATAATGTCAGAATTTCTTCATGGCAAATACCATGGCCAAGCCCTCTCTTTCTATTGTCGAGTAATGTTGGAAGAGAGGGAGAGAGACATAGTGGAGCGAAAGATGAGCCTCAACTCATTATTGTTCTTATTCCATTATTCTTCCATCATACTAAGTGAAAGAGACTTACACACATAGGTATGACTAACCAAGACTAATTGTGGTTAAGTCATTGACTACACCCACTTACTGAATGTCACACACATGTGCAACTGTATCCAGCTAATGTTGGTCATACGTATAAAGATATACTGACTGAAGAGTAACAGGAGCTTGATATTCTAACACTCCCCCTCAAGATCAAACCATCTAATAAACTCCAAGTAGCTGTCTAAAGTATATGAACTTTTCTTTACCAAGTGACTTGGTAAATATGTCTGCTACATGGTCTTCAATCTTCACATGAATCAAGTCAATCCACCATGTAAGAACCATACCTTTGATGAAATGGTAGTGAACCTCAATATGTTTTGACCTAGCATGGTCGACAGGATTGCTAGACAACATAACACTGCTGAGATTATCACAATGCAATCTCACTCTACTTTCCAATTGTATTCCCAAGTCTTTCAATAGTTTCATCAACCAAACTACTTTGCAAGCTGCTAAGGCAGCTCCTCTATACTCAGCTTCTATACTAAATAATGCAATAGTAGGCTGTTTCTTACTCTGCTAACTAATCATATTGTTGTCCAATCCAAATGCATAACCACTGGTTGACCTCCTATCACAGGCACAACTAACCCAATCAGCATCAATAAACCCTGTCAAGTCAAGATATTTTCCATATGCATAAAACAGCCCATAATCTATAGTACCCTTTACATATCTCATGATCCTCCTAACTGCATCTAAATGTGGTTTGTAAGGCTTCTGCATGAATTGACTAATCAGTCCCACTGCATAACATAAGTCAAGACAGGTAATAGTCAAGTATATCAAGCTGCCCACCATCTGTCGATACATGGTCACATTCTCTATGTCATTCCCAACATCAATTTGCAGCTTGACATTCTAATCAAGAGGTGTCTTCATAGGCTTGCATTCAGCCATACCATACTTCTGTAACATGTCATGAGCATACTGCTTATGTAGCAACCATATACCTTGAGGCGTAGAGACTACCTCACTCCCAAGAAAATACTTTAGTTCACCAAGGCCTTTGACTCTGAATTCAGCCTATAAACATGATTTAATTTCAACAATGCCATCTTCATCATCTCCAATGATGATAAGATCATCTACATAAACCACTCGAAACACATATCCATGATCTGTCTTCTTCGTGAACAGACTATGATCTACATCACCCGATCTAAATCCATGTTGCTGTAAATAACTGCTGATCCAAGCATTCCATGATCTAGGTGCCTATTTCAATCCATATAAAGCATTTTTCAGCTTACATACATGTGTAGCAAAGTAGAGGTGAACATAGCCTTTAGGCTACTCCATATATACTTCCTCAACCAAATCACCATTCAAGAAAGCATTCTTGACATCCATTTGCCATAATTTCCCATCTTTGCATGCTACCAAAGAAATGACAATTCTGGCTGTTGCCATTTTAGCCACCAGATTGAAAGTCTCATCATAGTCAAGGTCATATTGCTATGCATACCCTTTTGCAACCAGCCTGGCCTTATAGCCTTCTAACAAACCATCTGACTTGCGCTTAACCTTGTACACCCATTTTCATCCAATGGGTACTTTGCCTTCAGGCAACTCAACCAATTCCCATGTCTCATTTTTAGCCAGGGCTGCATACTCCTCATCCATGACAGCACACCAGATATCATCTGTAACTGCATCATCAAACTTTGTAGGTTCTTTGTAACCTGTCACACTAGTCATATGTGCATAATGGCAGGCTAACTAGTGTATGTAAACCTGTCAACCGGTTTTCTAACTCTCTCAGATCTCCATAATTGTGGCTCACTTTGAGCTGAGGTGGTACATAACGACTTTGCCTTACTCCAGGAGTCATAATAGAAGGAATGCCCAACTCACTATCCAAACTTTTGCTGTTAGATGACTCATAATCTGTTGTAAGTGGACACGTCACATCCTCAAGAATCTTTTATTTTCCCTTATTCAATCTCCCTCTCATTGACATATATGTGTTAGTGGACACATCACATCCTCAAGCATCTTTTCTTTTCCCTTATCCAATCTCCCCCTCATTGACATATATGTGTTAGTGGACGTAGGAGTATGACTTCACAAGCATCCTGACCAAGGACTTACTGTAGGCGACCCACCACTCATAGACGTACTCACTGTAGGTGTATTTTCAGCTGTAAGTGGACACGTCACATCCTCAAGCATCTTTTCTTTTCCCTTATCCGATCTCCCCCTCATTGATATATCTGTGTTAGTGTTGTAAGTGGACACATCACATCCTCAAGCATCTTTTCTTTTCCCTTATCCAATCTCCCCCTCATTGACATATCTGTATTAGTGGATGTAGGAGTACAACTTCGCAAGGATCCTGACCAAGGACTTACTGTAGGCAACCCATCACCTGTAGGACCACTCATAGATGTACTCATTGTAGGTGTATTTTCAGCTTTACTAGTGCTAGCCAATCCATCAGTAGCCGTTGCAATAGGATTACCATACCACGATGCTAGCTCATCAAAAACAACATCTTTGCTAATCAATGTCTCATGTGTAGACAGTACATAACACTTGTAAGCTTTTCGGTCTTGTACATAACCAAGGAACACACTCTTGACAACTTTAGGATCCAATTTCTTCCTCTTTTCATCAGGAACATGCACATATGCAATGTTGCCAAATACTTTCAAGTGTGAAATGTCAGGTTTATGACCATACAACCTCTCATATGGAGTTACATCATTATGAATCCCTGCTGTAGGAGTTCTATTCAGCACATAGACAGCAATCACTACTGCTTCAGCCCAATAACCGTTTGGCAAAATCTTCTCATTCACCATAGCTCTTGTTGATTCCATCAGTACCCTATTTTTCCTTTCTACTACACCATTTTGCTGCGGTGTATAGTTGCAAGTTAACTGTCTTCTGATCCCATATTTAGTAAGGTACCTATCAAAGTAATTAGAGACATATTCTTCACCTCCATCTGATCTAAGACATGAAATTTTATAGCTCAACTCATTTTCAGTATGCTTCTTGAAGTCCTTGAATGCATCAAACACATCATCCTTATGTTTCAATATGTAAAGCCAAGTGTACCTACTGAAATCATCAATGAAGGATACATAGTAACGAGCACCACCAAACGAAGCATTATGAGACGAACCCCATACATCTAAATGTACCAACTGCAAGGGTCGTGAGCTATTCCGTACATGTCTCATAAATGAAAACCATGCTTGCTTTCAAAGTGGCATGCATCACATATATGTCTAAAGTCATGATACTTGAACTTAGGCAGTCCAAGAACAATCTCCTTATGCTGCATAGATTTTAGCTTTTGTACATTCACATGGCCAATCTGCTTATGCCATATCTCAACATCCTGTATAGCATCATCATCATGTGCAAACATGGCTGCTTTCAATTTTGGAATTGACGCATTAAGAGTAAACATTCTGCCATCTCTTCGGCCTCTAGCAAATCAATTTGCAGCCATTACCATATTCTTCAACAAAGCACCCATCTCTATTAAATCTCACCTGCAGATTCTGCTCTACCATTTGTCCAACTAACAAAAGATTATTGGTTATTGTAGGTACATGTAGTACATCATGCGCGCTCTTTTTCTTGCCATCAAGCATCAACAACGAAACAATTCCTATGTGCTGAATGTCATGTTGGGTGTCATCCCCAATACACACATAACCATGTGAACCTGCAACCATCTCATCAAACTATTCTCCATGGGGTGTCATATAATTTGAAGCCCCTAAATCAATGTACCATCTCTCATCTCTATCCTGCCTAGATGCATTCTTAGACACATGTTGCATGGCAAAAAATCTGCCACCTGTACATAAGTCCCAATAACCTCTGCCAACCAAAAATTTCTTCATACGGAACTTCCATAAAGGAAAATTTGTGTTGTCCATATTTTCTCCCACAATTTAAGTGATCTTGAGCATTTTCCATAGTTGTAGCTTAGGTATTGAGTGGTTTATACAACTTGTAAGTATTTGACTCCTTTTCCTACAGTTTAGGACCAGTTTTCTGCTATTCAGGATAGTTTTCTTGACAACCTGCTTGATGCAAACTATATTCCAACAATGAAAAAACATGGTCAATTGAGCATAAATCAAGCTCAAATCAATTCAAAACATTCTATGGTAGTGGCAAAACATCCCAGCAACAAACTATATCCATATAAGTATCAATGTTTGTACTGTATGCAAGTAGTAGTACCAAATACAGCTAGCCCACTGTTATAACCAACAGTATTTTCTTTGTTAAAACAAGAGTATTCAGACCTCAAAACATCCCCAAAACATCTCATTCAGTTGCCACTCTATGCAAGAGTTGATACATGTCCAATCAGTCAA
This sequence comes from Lygodium microphyllum, assembly GCF_053477565.2. Taxonomy (NCBI): domain Eukaryota; kingdom Viridiplantae; phylum Streptophyta; class Polypodiopsida; order Schizaeales; family Lygodiaceae; genus Lygodium; species Lygodium microphyllum. The sequence goes on from NC_141151.1 coordinate 99,916,848, forward strand.
AATACATTGCATGTATGTCAAGTGAAGATGATAGGTATCCTTCCTACAGACAATAACCAGTCAATACCCTGGTATAACCAGCAACAAATCAATCCAAAATTTGGACTTTCAGCACTCACAATATCCCAAAAATCATCTACCAGTCAAGTGGTATGATCCAAGCATTCGTCACTAGCAAATAAGCATCATAGATTCTTCAACCTTGTAGGTATATTGTTTCCAAATTCAAGACATCAACCAGTTCACTGTTTTCAACCTGCAAATAAGCTCCAAAACTGAGGATTTAACACTTCAATATCATGCTCAAATTCATGATAATAAGGGCATATACATTGTTAGGATGAAAGCCACCAATGCCCTGGAATCACCTGTTGTTTACTACAGTAAACAGCGAGTCTGCACAAGTCTGTTGAATATCTCAAAATTTGTGAGGAATTTGAAAAAACTTTCTTCTGCAAAGTTGTAGATCACCTCGAAACGGTCAAAAACAAGAGCGGATTCTCCAAAAACCATTTTTGTAGCAAGATATAGATTTTATTTAAAAAATGGATGTCAAATCGCCACTGCCTAGCCTTCAAGCTTCAGGTGTTCAAGCTCTGATACCATGTTGGAAGAGAGGGAGAGAGACAAAGTGGAGCGGAAGATGAGCCTTAGCTCATTGTTGTTCTTATTCCATTATTATTCCATCATACCAACTGAAAGAGACTTACACACATAGGTATGACTAACCAAGACTAACTGTGGTTAAGTCACTGACTACACCAACTTATTGAATGCCACACACATGTATAGCTATATCCAGCTAATGTCGATCACACACATAAAGATAGATTGAATGAAGAGTAATGGGATCTTGATATTCTAACAAGTAATTCATTTAAGTCTCGGTGAGTTGTCTGCTAGCAAAGCTCACTAGATAATCCAAGTTGTATTCACCAAGTTGGCACAGCACAGCTCCTACGGCAAATTTCGAAGCATCAATGTGCACATGGAACGTGAGTGTCCAATTTGGGGCTCGTAGTATCGAAGCGGTATGGTTAGAGCCTTTTTTAGTTTCTCATACGCACGTTGGCACTCCGCGGTCCATTTGAATACAATCAACAGCTTATATAGAGGTCTACCAATCAATGTGTAATTTAACACAAATCGTCAATAGTACCCGGTATGTCCTAAGAAGCACTGAACACCCTTGTAATCAGCTCGGAGTGGAAGATCAATAATGACCTTGATCTTCAAAAAATCTATGGCAATGCCATTCTTTGACACCACATGTCCTAGGATACATCCATGCTTCACCTAGAACTGACATTTCATGGGATTCAATGAGAGGCGGTACAACCGACATCATTCAAAGACCGCTCGAGCCTGCCTAAGTGTTCTTACCAAGTAGAGTGAACGCAGGAGTCGTCCACAAAGGCTTCTAACTCCTTTCTTAGCATGTCTTTGAATATTTTACACATCAGTCGTTGGAAAGTGGCTGGAGCGTTAGTTATTCCAAAAGGCATGACTATATAGGCAAAGACTCCCCATTCGATGGCGAATGCCATCTTATGTCTATTGTTAGGATGCACTTGCACTTGATTGTATCCCGAGAAGCTATCCAGGAAACTGTAGGCCTCTTTCCTAGCCACTCTCTCTAACATGTGCTCGGTGTACGGCAGTGGGTAATTATCTATTTTTGTAGCTACATTTACCCTCTTGTAATTGACCACTCGAATCTTTCCATTTTTCTTTAGGACGATGACTATGGGTGAGACCCAGTCTGTGTGTTAAATTTTGCAGATGAATCCTGCTCTCATCAATTTTTCAATTTCTTTCTTAACAGCATGGCATGCTTTGGATTCATGGGATAAGGTCACTATTTGACCGGTGTTGCATCAGGTGTCATGGGTATGTTGTGAGTCACTACACTCGGGTCTACCCCTTTGAGATCTTCCAGGGACCAAGAAAATATGTCTACATACTCTCACAAGAGAGTAATGAGACTTGCCTCATCTTGCTCAGCCAAGTCATCGGCTATAAGGACAGGTCCCAAGGTCTCCCCTTCCCTATCTAAATTGACCTCCTTAACCTTTGCAGGTCCCTCGATGGGTTTGCTTGCTTGTCCTTGTCTTTTGGCTCCCAGCAAGATTACCACCCTATATCCCTTTTGAACTTGGCGGGTCCCTCGATGGGTTCGCTTGCTTGCCCTTGTCGTTTGGCTCCCAGCAAGATTATCACCCTATATCCCTTTTGAACTTTGTGAACCATTTTGGTCGGTCTTGCGATTTGTATTGCTCCTATGTCTGTGTTTCTTTGTTCAGTATTTGTCATTCCTCCCTTAATTGTTGGCATCGTAGGTAAATGAGTAGGTCCCCCTTAGTGCATCTAGTCTTTGGAGGCTGAGTTATTTCAGGGTCACTATCTGAGCTGACTTCCGATTCGGTATCAAACTCTCCATCTTCGCTAGAAGAGGGGCTCTCTCTTGGAGGTCGTGGCTCCGAAGGTGAGTCCATTCGCAACAGTGGCATATCACTTGGTTGGACTAGGCCTGACCACTCGCAATCAATTGCACCTATGTGCTTCAACCAATTTCGATCACAATCCTCAAATTTGACTCCATCTCTAAGTGCACTCTGCTCGTGTGGTCTGGGGTTTGCTTGTATTTGTTTGATTACATCCCCCCCAGTGTTGTACTCTAGGATATCGACTTTCTTTTTTCTCTTACTACTGAAGGAACAACAGTCCTCATACTCATCTTCAGAGCTATCTTCGTTAGGTTGCTCCTAAACCTCCTGGTTCTGACTACTCCCTTCTTGTTGGTCGAGAAGTAAGGCCCAATTGTAATTCAAGTTCAAATGGTGTACCTTGGACCATCACCATTCAGGCTCATCCAGGAGATCTTTTAGTGGCTTAAGGGTCGTCACTGGATTTCCAGCCAACTTATTGGTTAAGTATCTTAAGACCTCCTGGAGCTCACGTCCATGCAACATGAGTGGGTCTTCCATGTAGACTCCCAGTCATCATGCAGACTAGTACTGAAGGTGTGTCCATGAACTGATCAGTTGCCTTGACGGCCTATTTGTACTTCTCAGTATCTGAGAATGGTAGGTCGATGGTAGCCAGAATGTGCATCCAGTCCCGTTTGTCCTCTGGGCATGGGATATACTTGGTAAGGGCTCCATAGGATCCCCTAATCTGTTTGTCGCCCTTCAGCATGGTGGAGATGGTGTCTAGGTCAACTAGGATAGTCTTCTCCATCTCTACTCTTGCAAATTCTATTCTATTGCCCAAGAAGATAAGACCGTTGCCCTAGTTCTCTAACTCTCGTGTTGCGCATGCAAGGTCGGCCTAGTAGGATGTCGTAGTCCACTCCCTTCATGACAATGAAGTCAACAGAGAACTAGATTCCATTTGCCAGTGTGACGTTAAATCTAGCAATCTCAACCAGTGGGTTGCCCCAAGTTTGGAGTATCACATGGCTTAGTACACTCACTCCTACCCCTGTGTCCACAATCCCCTTTCTGTTGACGTCTCTCAGTGCTAGAACTGGCAAGACTGTATGCATTTCCATGCCTTCCCAAAAGGCATTAACGTGCAAGGATTTAGGTAGCGAGTGTAAAGTCAGGCTCAGTATTTGGGTTTTTGCATCATGCTCAGGTCAATCCATGAAAATTGGCTCATTTGGTTCTTCAACCCACTGCTTAAGCTCCCACCATAGCACTGGGTACTACCTAAGCAGCATGCATAAGCTCAAAGTTACCGGGGTGGTCACTAGTGTATTGAGGAGGTTTGCTAGTCACTTGCCTCTCTTCTAGGTCTATGATTCTTGACCATTGGCCTTGATTATTTTGCCAGCTTGAGGTGATTAGATTTTTTCCAGTAGGCGGTACAACTTGTGGTTTCATTGCCTCCCTTGGTTTTGATTGTGGGGGAGAGATTGGGGCATCTATGCTTGAGAGATCGTCAATCTCGTTCTCCAGTATGGGCTCAGTGTCCTTTAGGTGCTCTTGGGCCTTGCTTACCCATTCTTTCACCTTCTTGATGGCTTCAAGTTGGCACTTTGGGTTGGGGTACTCCCCAACCTTAGCACTTTTCATTTCAATCGTCTGAGGCACCGACGTCTCTTCTTTTGCATCAATGGCTTTCCCTCCAACTGGCAAAGTCGTGGAACTTTTGATTTTGAGGGTGGTCTTAGCATCTAGTCTCCTCTTCCTTCATCTCCGGCTCCTCTTTCTCCAACTGAGGTTGCCTCAAGGTTGCTAGGCCCTGGAAGGGCCTGCTTCATTTGTGCATGGGTCATGACACGCAACGGGATAGGTGTGGCCTCCCCGTTGAGTGTCTCGACACCAAACAACCCCACTGGAACCAATGGCTCATTTGTCGAACTAGAGGATGGTCTCCGCCTAGGGCAATCAATAAAGAGATGAGAGATTCCACACTCAACGCATCTCTGGTTAGCCTTATCTCTGTTTGTTTGTTCCCTCTCGGGGCAGCGTGGCCGACAAAGCATCCACCATAGCATCCAAAGCAATGACTAACAGACCAATGTCATTGTCCAAAGCTGCAGAATAACTCAAAGAAAGTCAAGACGAAGCCCAAATTTCCATCATACATAGCCAAGACATATAGCATCCATATCAGACATCTAACATCCAAGCGAATAGCCCAAGTATCATCCAAGGATAATAGGCATAAACTATCTCAAGTGAATGCATGTTGTAGTAAATGATAGACGATGTCAATCAAAATGAGCTTCAATCATGGCTCAAATGCGTTTCAAAATTATGACAAAGCATGTCACATCATCCATAAGCATCAATACATCACCTTGAATAGTCGCTAAGCACTCAAGAGCAATAGGCATATGCTTTCAATGATAAAATAAGCTTTAGCCATGTTATAAACATCAATAAATCACGATCCAGACTGAGCAAATGAAGTGCTCTAATCAGCCCAAAATGCTCTCCAATGCATTAACATGACATCCACAAGTGATCCAATACCAATGGGCATTAGTAGAAGCATCACATAGGCATGTAGAGGCATTGTAGAACTTAGGATAGGCTGTCCCAAAACTATGAACAACAATGACAATGAATGTAGAGTTTAAGATTGATTCTAAATTCCAAATACAAGACGGGAGGTGTTGTCAATGATCACCATGGTTGCCAAGAGCCTTTTAGAGGCTGGAGGAGTAGTTGAGTTGATCTAGGAAGATTAGCAGGCGCAAATCATGCAACCTATCCTGGGGGTGCTCCAAGGTGTGCTGAGGAAAATGGGGAGCCAAGCAAGCTCCAAGGGTTGCCAAGGAAGGCCTGGAAGAGGTCCAATGTAGCTGGAAGTAGCCTAGAAGACACGAAGTATCAAAAGCATACCTTCCAATGAGAAGCCATGGCTACCAATGAAGAAACCTTTAAATGCAAGTTGAGGCAATGTTGGACACCAAGCTCAAGCTCACAAAGAAGAAATGCAAGTTGAGGCAATGTCGGGAACCAAGCTCGAGCTCATGGAGAAGAAAGCTCTGATACTAGTTAAAGGGAGTGATCCCTGAAGTGAAAGCACGGAGCGAAAGCAAGAGCTATGGTGGAAGGAGCAAGAGCATGAGGGAGACACACACAATGTGGAAACTCCAATGGTCACAATGTGTGATCGGCCTTCCCTTTATTCAAATTTCACTAAAAGAGCAAAGAATGAAGTGAAAGTGATGGGCACCCACCACCTACAATGTACAGGTGTCCGAGTATGCGGATATTGTCAGTGTAACTAATACACGAGCGGCTAGGCACAGGTGCCTTTACCCCCAACCTAAGTATGATCTTGTTTGCATTTGACATGATAGTGGAGACATAGAGCACCTTCAAGAGTGCTTTGAGGATCCTAAGCTAGGCATGAGCATCAAGGGTGAAGTCATTGTGAACCATAGCAATGAAACAAGGGGGGATACACTCTATGTATTGAACTAGGGTGGTATCTCTTGCAAAAGTCCATCGGACCTCTTGTTTGTTGTAGCAAACTCATCAATATCTAGCACAACTTGCAATAATTTTTTTTAATAAGAAAATTCGAATTAACTAAATAAAGACACATAAGCAATTAAATTTACCTCTCGAGCTTCATTAGCCTTGACCCAGTGATTAGGTCTAGGCTAGATTTCATTTCATCAATCGAGGGGGGGAGGAGGATAGTTATACCCTAGGGGTGACATCTACCCTAGTGTGAGTAGCCTTGAATTCTTTAGCTTTACTCATGGCTATTCTAAATGTGTCACATGATGCAAGCAAAGGAGATAGCAAAAAGATTACCTTAACGTCATCTTTAAACTTCAACTTTTGAGCCTAAAACTAATTGAATATGATGCTGAGTTCCTTAAGGTGAAATGTGATAGTCAAGCCCTCCATCTATATGTCAAATAACTTTTTCATGAGATACATATTGCTAGAGAGTTTCTTTCTCATAAGTATCACATAGCTTCTTCCATAAGTCATGTATAGTAGTCTCATTCACAATTGCAAAATACATAGATTCTAGCACGTGCAACCAAATAGTGGATTTGTCCAATGCATCAAGCTCTAACCTATCATCTTTAGACATGTCTATTGGTTTTGTATTTACGTCCCTTATAGGCCTCAATAGTTTCTTCTGGTACCATCAAACTTCCTAATGTTATATAGTTCACTAGTATTACATATGATGAAGCCATTTTGCAAAACAACAACTAACTATCAAGTAACAACAACCAAAAGATTAACAAACTGCACCACAAAACTACCAGACTTTCTAAAATATCTATTCAATATAACCAAAACTAGAAGAATATAGAAAATGAACTATTGCTCATCAATAATGCATATATAGGTCTAAATGCTATGAAAATCACTATACATAGTCAAAACCATAGTATTGCAACATCAATGCTTCCTCAAGAATATATCAGCATGGCAACATCCAACTATTCAATAGATTGATCTCCCTAAAACCATTATAATACATCAAGAAGCAGTCTTCTTACTCATCCATGAATAAATATTCATGGATACTATGACAATATATGTAGCTCAAGAATTATCACATCATATACATCAAAGTCTCTACTCCAATAACAATTGCTACATACTTAAGCAACCAATAACAAACTCTAAAATTGTGAAATCTATAATCTACAAGCTATTCAAATGTAACATACCCGTCTATTTGCTGTCTAAGCACATTTTTGGTAGCCCTTTGGGAACGAATCTAAGCGTTGCCGCCTGGAACTCCCAGGAATGTCACGGGATTTGTCACCTAGGTTTTTCCAAGTCCGCCTCAAACGGAATGTTCACGGCCGAACCCACTAGGATCAGCCTGAACCTTGAATTCCTGGTGGTCAAGGTTTTCCGGTCACTCTACTATATGCGGAGTTACCCAATCCAAAGAAAGTCCATACCTCTCTGGTTTCAAGGAGAAGTAGAAACAAGAGGGATGCATCGCTCCACCTCTCTGTCTATATGGCATAATCCCCTTCCGGTTTCCAAAACGGTATGAATTCGGGAATTAACCCACACTGCCCAAAGGTCTAACGATGGTAAAATCTTGTGAGAAGCCTCCCAATTCTCTGGGATCACCCTGCCGTAGGACAAACCCGTTCAGGGTTTTGCCCTTCCACTTCCCTCATTCGGCGTACTTTAGTTATCTAATTAGCCCTATCACTTTTAGGTGTGACATGTAAAAGCAGCTTCCTTAATTAGCCTCTTAAAGGACAGGGTTCGTTCATGTAATCTTATGGCACTAACACGAAAACAAATTCAAACAGGTTCCTTGGAAGTAAACTTAATATGAGTAATTTATTAGAGATACAAGTCTTGTTCAACAAGGAACAACATCCGCAATCCGTAAAGAAGCACTTTATTTCCACCGAGTTTCCGCCTTGCACTATTAACAAGGGCCCCTCGAGAATCTGTCCCGAGTCACACAAATCCTTTGAGTAGGACCCAGAGGCAGGGAATTTATAGCCAGATCCCCCTTGGCATCCAGGCATCCTCCTACATTCAAACCAACCTACAAATGAGACCTCTCGTGGAGGGTTCGGTCCACATTTCCATCATGCCTATTTAGAACCCCCTTGGCTAGGGTTGGTGGCCAACTGGGGGTGGTTTGGTGAGCCCTCCAAAAGTTCAACCTAATTCATTATTCTCATTTATGAGCTTGGGGTTACACAATCTTTTTTTTTTGAAGTAGTGTTCCTAATTTGACAAGCACAAACAAAGGTGCAGATGAGTACTCGAGACATTTGCTAAGGTGGGGGTCCCTATCTTGACGTTTAGCATTTGACCTTCTTGCCTTGGCGGCAATTTCCAATATCCTCCGAGGTTTAGGGAATACCTTCTTTCCGACTCGACTCCTGTGTGATAGGAGCGAGCAATTATGCAATTGGATCTATATCCGATAGTTCTCGAATTTGGAAGCTATCCCAGCTTGCTAGCCTTTAATCCAGGGTTCTTGCCATTGGAAGAAACAACACTCGAACCTCTTGTATTAACGACAGATTGCGTCATGGTTAAAGGTGATATCTTCAAAGTTGTTTTAGCTTTATCAAGGCTTGATTTGGAATAGAGGCCAGTGAGTGTTTTACTTGTCTCATGGTCCATTTTATGAAGTAACAATAGATTTGCTCAATTACCTTTAATTCCTAAAGAAGTCGAGTTAAGCCCCATATAGGATTTATTTCACTGAACTACCTGAGCAATTAAGGTTAACGCTTCATATGCGTGTCTTATTACTATTTTTAAGATGAATTGCTAACACTGCCAGAAATCGTCTGCGATACCTGCGAGTCTTTCCTAGGATGATGATGCAATGTGGAATTCTACTCTTGGGAATTTCTTTTCAATGTACTTACGCAAATTATAAATAAAGACTTGTATTTTTCTTTTGTACGAGAGGAACATGAAGTCATCAGGCCTAATGCATGTGCGAGCTACATCTCTCTAAAGGATTATAGGAGCCCAAAACCTAGCTTATTGCTGCAATGGCCTAAACAAACTTAGCCCAATTATTGTAGCACTCACAATTCTCATGGACTTGATTCAAGCTTTTACCCCTACCTTTTCAGTTTAACCAATTTCACGATGCAAAAAAAAAAAAAACAATTTCCACTTAATGACGAATATGCATAAGTGTTCTAGCAAGCCATTTTTCAGTACCTTCAAGCATGCCAATGTTAATGCATAATCTAAAGCATTACGAGCACAATCAATAAGGTCCTTGATTTTTTTAGCGTGCATGAATGCAAAATATATTCATTCAAAACATGCCAAAGTGCAAATAAACACAATTTCCAACATGATAGAATGATGCAACCTAAATGGTGGTTAGTTATCATAGACTTTTGTCGAATGCTTCTCCCTTCCCAATGAAGTCGACCTATGTTCTTAAGGCCTCCCATCAAGATAGTATTTATGGGATGCACCGGATTATCAAGTGACACGGTTCCCTGATTCGCAGCTCCATCGGTTGAAGCAGGATTCGCGTTCAATTGGACTTTTCTTCGCTTGGGAGGCATCATATAATTTTGGTTTTTCCTTCGTGGCTACACGCCTAGGCTACGAGAGAGACGAATCCTCATGGAGGGACTTCGTCTGTGGGAACCTTCTCAAAGAGGGGGGAAAAGAAAGACGACAAGCTCAGAAGTCTTCAAAGAGAGAGAAATTCCCTCTCTCTCTCTCTCTCTCTCTCTCTCTCTCTCTCTCTCTCTCTCTCTCTCTCTCTCTCTCTCTCTCTCTCTCTCTCTCTCTCTCTCTCTCTCTCTCTTTCTCTTTTCTCTTACTCTCCCTTCTCCCCCCCCTCTCTCTCTCTCTCTCTCTCTCTCTCTCTCTCTCTCTCTCTCTCTCTCTCTCTCTCTCTCTCTCTCTCTCTCTCTCTCTCTCTCTCTCTCTCTCTCTCTCTCTCTCTCTCTCTCTCTCTCTCTCTCTCTCTCTCTCTAGTGACCAGACGGGCAGCAACGAACCTCCTTTTTCATTTCTTCTCTTTCAACGCCCCAGGCCCTTTTATAGAGGGGGGAAGCTTGGGTAGGGTCTGGAGGCCCTCCCCCTCTACTCCCTCTTCCCCTCTCCCCCTCCCATCACTTGCATGGCGGCCTCCAGCTGGTCCACCCCCTCCTAACCACATCATCTCCCCTCCCCGGAGCTCCCTCAACAACACGCGGCAACCCCCCCTACTGCCCCGTTGACACACGGCAGTCCCCCCCTCCCGCCATCCGCCAGTTGGCGGCGTGAGTAGGGGGGAATTATTCCCTTTTTTTTCTTTTTTCTTTTCCAAAAGAAATCATTTAATTGGGGGGGGAGGTCATACGACAGGAGGGAAAATGTTACATTCTTCCCCCTTAAGGAATCGAGATGTCCTCATCTCGAAAGGAATTGGAGGTATTGTTTGTTGAGAGTACTCTTGTCAATCCATGTGGCGTTTTCTTCTGGAAAGTCCTTCCACTGGATGAGGTACTCCTTGAGGATTCTACTCCTCAATCTTTTTTCTTGAATGTCAAGGATTCTAGCTGGCCAAAGCTCAAGGACTCCTTGGCTTGGCATTACAACTTGTTGATCATCGAGTACATGGCTAGGATTGGATACGTATTTCTTTAGTAGGCTAACATGAAATACATTCTGAACCTTTAGATTCTCAAGGAGTTGGATTTTGTAGGCATTGGGCCCTAGGCATTTGAGGATCTTGTAGGGTCCACAATACCTTGGACTCAATTTTTTTAACTCCCCCAACGATAGGAAACTCCTCTTGGGCCATACACAAATAAAAACCATGTCTCCTTCATTGAAGAGTCGATCTTGTCTATTTAGATCTTCATAGGCTTTCTGCCTATCCTTGGCGGCTCTAATGTGTTGTCTGATGGTCTTAACCTACTCATCCATTTCCTCGAGCATTTCCTTAAAAGATTTTACCCTTAAAAGTAGGATCTGAAAATTTCAATGGGGTACAGCAATCATGCCCATACAATGCTTGAAAAGGTTTCATTTGGATGCTTTGTTGGTAGGAAGTATCATAGGTGAACTCTACTAATGGTAGATATTGAATCCATTTCTTAGGTTCGTGATAGCAATAAGCTCTAAGGATATCTTCAATGACTTGATTGACCCTCTCTGTTTGGCCGTCAGTTTGAGGGTGATAGGATGTGCTAAAACAGAGTTGAGTCCCAATGGCCTCGAATATCCTTCTCTAGAAGTGACATGTGGAGAGGGAGTTGCAGTCACTAATGACCCTTCTGGGAAACCCATGGAGCCTAAAAATCTCCTTGATGAACAGTCTGGAAATATCTGAAGCTTTAAAATTTGTCTTGACTGGAATGAGGTGCGCAACCTTGGTGAGCATATCTATTATAACCATAATTGAGTTGTAGCCCCCTTGCACTGAGGGTAACCCAACAACAAAATCCATGCTGATAAATTCCCACTTCATTTGGGGGATGTCGAGAGGTTGCAGCTTCCCAAGCATCTTGACATGTTCCGCATTAATGCGCTAGCAAGACAAACATTCCATGACATATTTGAGCATGTCTCCCTTAAGCCTTCCCCAATGGTAGCTCTTTCTAACTGTATTGAGGGTCTTGACATATCCTGGATGGCCTGAAAAAGGGGAGTCATGTGCTTCCCAAAGTATTCTCTTGCTCGAGGGTATACATAATCTTATCCTAAAATAGACAAGTCCCTCATTGACGGAGAATTCTTGATATTTGACCTTGAATCTGGGGTTTTGGTCCTTCTCCAAAATTCCCTTTATCATCTCCAAATATTTTGGATCATGGCTAGAATCTTCCTTAGCTAGTTTGAGGATAGGGTTGCTAGGCATTGACACCATAGTTGTGCCAAAGATTCGGCCATTGAGGGTTCCTCCATGATAAGAGAGTTGAGGAACGCCTTGCGACTTAGAGCATAAATGACCAATTTTCTTTGTCGGGTCAATACCTGATCTCAAAATCATATTCCTGTAGAACTTCTATCCAACGACGTTGCCTCATGTTGAGCTCGGTCTGGGTGAAGATCCATTTAAGGCTTTTATGGTCTATGACCAAAGAAAACTTGTTACCAAGCAAGTAATGTCACCAAAGTTTGAGGGTGTGGATCACTGCTAGCAGTTCCAAGTCATGGGTGGCATAATTCCTCTCATGGGTTTTTAGCTTCTGCGAGGAATAGGCTATGGGATGACCTTCTTGCATTAGTACATAGCCCAGTGCAAGTGCGCTAGCATCCATGACAACTTCAAATTCCTTGCTTAAGTCAGGGAGCTTTAGAATTGGTGCTGTCACCAAGCTATGCTTGAGTTGATCAAAACTTGCTTATTCAGAGGGCGTCCATGCTATGGCAACTTGCTTTTTCAGCAAATTTGTGAGGGGTGTTGCGATTAAAGCATAGTCCTTAATGAAGATCCTGTAGCAACCTGTTAATCCAAGAAAGCTACACACTTCTTTAATAGTAGCCGGTGGGGCCCACTCTTGGACATCCTTAACCTTGGTAGGATCTACAGAAATCCCTTCACTTGACACAATAAATCCAATATATCCAATCTGCCTTTTGAGGAAGGCACACTTTTTCTTCTTAGCATATAGCTTATGAGTCCTCATGGTCTCAAGGACGATGTCAACTTGGGACTCATGATCCGCCTCTTCTTTGGAATAAACCAAGGTGTCATCAAAGAAGACGAGTATGAAATCATCGAGGTATGGTCTAAAAATGTCCTGCATTAGCCTGTTAAAGGTGGCAAGGGCATTAGTCAATCCAAAAGACATTACTATGAATTCAAAATGACCATATCTGGTATTGAATGCTGTCTTTGGAATATCCTCATCCTTGATGCAGATTTGATAATACCCAACCTCAAATCAATCTTGGAAAAGATTTTTGCTCCCTACAATCGATCGAGTAACTCGTCTATCCTTAGAATGGGGTATTTATTCTTGATGGTTACTTGGTTCAGGCCTCTATAATTGATGCAAAGTCGAAGTGTACCATCCTTCTTCTTTTGGAACTGGATTGGAGCTCCCCAAGGAGAACTGTTGGGACGTATGTACCCTTGGTCCAGTAGCTGTTTGAGTTATTCCTTTAACTCAATGGCTTCAGGAATGGACATCTTGTAGGGCCTTTTTGCAACTGGCACAAGACTTGGGATTAGCTTAATCTCTTGATCCACTTCCCTAGGCAATGATAATTCGATCAATTCTTTTGGGAACACATCCACATATTCCTTTCGCCATGATGGTTCTTCATTGGTGTCCTCTACCTGATCTGGTTTGTTTAGCTTGATCAAGTAGACGAGTAACCCCTTCCTTATTCCTTGAACTACTCATGTTGCCTTAGCTAGCTAGATCTTTGGTTTACCTACTTCACCTTGTATGGTAACTAGCTCATCCTTAGGATTCCAAAAAGAGACTTGACCCTTTCCACAATGAATGTGAGCACCATTGGGAATTAGCCAATCCATTCCGAGTAGACATTCATGGACACCTAGATTCATTACTCTGAACTTAACAGTTGTGGGCCCATTTCCGAGTAGGAATTCCACCTTAGCAGTTTGTCTAGTGCAAGTGATTTCTTGCCCATTTGCTAGTTCGACAAGCAAAGTGGGTGTAGCTACAGTGGCTATCCCTAACCTTATTGCACATGTCAGTGAGTGAAATGAAAGAATGAGAGCTGCCACACTCAATCAAGGTTTTGAACTCCTTATCTCGGTAGTCCGATGGTGTTTGAATCACCCAGAATTGGCGGTTCGGGCCCTTCTTATGGAGAGTGGCATGAACGGTTGCCCTCTCAATCTCAGCTTCCATGCATGGATCTTCTTCTTTATCTAATCCTTTAGTGGTAATATTGGAAGTTTTTGCCCTTCCCAATGATGCACAACCCCGGCCACAGGTAGCCCTGGCTTGGCCTCCGAATTTCCCTTGATGGTGGTCTTCACCAAGTTTGGGACATTCCCTTTTGAAGTGCCTAGGTTCATTCCAATGGAAACAACACAGGTTTTGATCACTTCTTTGAGTGGGGAAAAATTCATTGATTGCATTTGCTCTTAGCTTCTTCCATTGGCCATGACTCTGTCCTTGCGCCCTTTTAATTTGAGTTCTCGACATCCCCAAGCACTGGTCTCTGTTAAGCCCCAAGGTCTTTGGCTGGACTTCTTGGGCAAAAGTTCCTCCTCTTATCAAAAGCATCTCGCAAGTCCGAAGGACGCATTGACTCCAACTGAGTGTTTATTGGCGGATTCAGCCCATCACAAAACTTCGAGACTTGTTGGGGGATACTCATTGTCAGGGCATATTTCAGCAAGGAAACAAATTTCGAGTAGTACGCCTCCAGAGACAGGTCCCCCAATTGTTTCAACTTAAAGAACTCATTCATTTTCTGAGTTCTGTATGCAAGTGGCATATACCTTCCCTGCACTGCTTCCTTTAGTTTTTTCCAAGTTATTATGCTTTCAGTGTGACTGCTTGGTCTTTACACCATTGCTTCCAACATAGCCTAGCTTGGTCTTTCAGTGTGACTGCTTGGTCTTTACACCATTGCTTCCAACACAGCCTAGGTTCACCGGTTCGCTTGAGCTTACCAATCATGGCTTGGTTCACAGGTGTTGTCCCAGTTGCACTAAAATAGTCCTCCATGGATTCAATCCATATTTCAGCATCAACTTCAACAGTCTTCCCTTTTCCATCAAATTTTGGTGGTTTAATTTGTTTGAGAAGAAACTTCTTCTCTTGTACCTCTGCTGGGCTTAGTGCGGAAACATGATTCTGGATCTGTGCTTGGGGTTGTATCTAATTACCATTTAAACTTTCCCGTGTTAGGATTGCATTTACACATCCCTATACAACTTAAATCAATGCACATATATTTTCCGTTGCAACTATGCAACCATTCAAATGAACATAAAATTCTTATTTAACCATAGGGAGGTGTAAGCCTCGAGTACAATTATTCGATAATAGAAAGGGTTTGACTGAGATGATCTTCTTTTCAGGAGTTACATTAATGCCAGGTTAATAATTCCCTATTGGAATCAGCTACAGGGACAGAATAGTAGTATGGATTGGGGGAATGGATTCTCAGGAAGCAATAAGTCGTGGGAAGTTCAGGAAATCCCTATTTTTGATAGCCATGACGTTCATTTCACCCATTACTTTAATTTTGTCAGTTGGTAAAATTTTAACCACCTCCTCGTAGATGTAGCGGTTCTAATCTACTTGCCAGTGTCTGATGTGTAGGGACAAGTTCACACGGGCCTCATGGAATATGAATAACTTGATAATCTTCAAGTCTTCCAACCACTTTAACCTCTTTAGATTGTTTTGAAGATAGGTGAGTCAGTTGGTGTCTATGTACCAGTATCCCACGTTCCAAGTCCAACGCCTTTCTACATACAGCGGTGAGGGGTTGTAGAGTCGATCCAGGATCCCCATCATGTTGGACCATCTACGATATCTTATAGAGGTCATAGCTGTCCTAAACATGATATGAAATACGAGGAACCTGCTCCATGCCTCGTAAGTCTGGAAGCGGCAGCAATCCACAAGTGAGAAAAAAAAAGAAAAACATTTTCTAATGAACACATCGCCTCACTCTTCTTGATTTTTCTCCCTAATTGTTTTAGTTATGGGTCGGCTTTGATACCACCAACTGTAACGTACCCGTCTATTGGCTGTCTAAGCACGTTTTTGGCAGCCCTTCGAAAATGAATCTAAGCGTCGCCGCCCAGCACTCCCACGAAATGTCATGGGGTTTGTCGCCTAGGTCTTCCCGCCTCTGCATTGCAACGGAATGTTCACGGCCGAACCCACTAGGATCGACCTGAATCTTGAATTCCTAGTTGTCAAGGTTTTTTTATCACTCTACTATATGCAAAGTTACCCAATCTGAAGCAAGTCCATACCCCTCTAGGTTTAAAGAGAAGTAGGAACGAGAGGGATGTGTCACTCCACTTCTCTATCCGTAGGGCATAATCCCCTTCCGGTTCCCAAAATGGTATGAATTCGAGAATTAACCCGCGTTGCCCAAAGGTCTAACAACGGTAAAATCTTGTGACAAGCCTCCCAGCTCTCTGGGACCACCCTGCCGTAGGACAAACCTGTCAGGGGTTTCGCCCTCCCACTTCCCTCATTCAGCATACTTTAGTTATTTAATTAGCCCTATCACTTTTAAGTGTGACATATAAAAGCAGCTTTGTTAATTAGCCTCTTAAAGGACAGGGTTCATTCATGTAATATTATGGGACTGACACGAAAACAAATTCAAACAGGTTCCTTGGAAGTAAACTTAATGTTAGCAATTTATCAGAGATACAAGCCTTTTTCAACAAGGGACAATATCCGCAATCCATAAGGAAGCACTTTATTTCCACCAAGTTTCCGCCTTGCACTAGTAACAAGGACCCCTCGAGAATCTATCCCGAGTCACACAAATCCTTTGAGTAGGACTTGGAGGCAGGGAATTTAGAGCCAAAGTCCCCCCTTAGCATCCAAGCATCCTCCTACATTCAAACCAACTTGCGGTAAGACCTCTCGTGACAGGTTCGGTCCATGTTCCCGTCACAACTATTTAGAATCCCCTTAGCTAGGGTTGGCGGCTAGCTAGGGGTGGTTTGATGCACCGTCCAAAAGTTCGACCTAATTCATTATTCTCATTTATGAGCTTGGGGTTACACAATCTTTATTTTTGAAGCGATGTTCCTAATTTGACAAGCACAAACAAAGGTGCAGATGAGTACTCGAGACATTTGCTAAGGTGGGGATCCCTATCTTGACGTTTAGCATTTGACCTTCTTGCCTTGGCAGCAATTTCCAATATCCTCCGAGGGTTAGGGAATACCTTCTTTTCGACCCCACTCCTATGTGATAGGAGCGAGCGATTACGCAATTGGATCTATATCTGATAGTTCTCGGATGGAAGCTGTCCCAGCTTGCTAGTCTTTAATCCAGGGTTCTTGCCATTGGAAGAAGCAACACTCAAACCTCTTGTATTAACAACAGATTGCATCATGGTTAAAGGTGATATCTTCAAAGGTTTTTCAGCTTTATTGAGGTCAGATTTGGAATAGAGGCCAATGAGTGTTTTACTTGTCTCATGGTCCACTTTATGAAGTAACAATAGATTGGCTCAATTACCTTTAATTCCTAAAGAAGTCGAGTTAAGCCCCATATAGGATTTATTTTACTAAACTACCTAAGCAATTAAGGTTAACGCTCATATGCGTGTCTTATTACTATTTTTAAGATGAATCGCTAGCAATGCCGCTGAAACCGTCCGTGATACCTACGAGTCTTTTCTAGGATGATGATGCAATGTGGAATTCTACTCTTTGGAATTTCTTTTCAATGTAGTTATGCAAATTATAAATAAAGACTTGTATTTTTCTTTTGTACAAGGAACACGAAGTCATCAGGCCTAATGCATGTGCGAGCTACATCTCTCTAAAGGATTATAGGAGCCCAAAACCCAGCTTATTGTTGCAATGACCTAAACAAACTTAGCCCAATTATCATAGCACTCATGATTCTCATGGACTTGATTCAAGCTTTTACCCTTACCTTTTCAATTTAACCAGTTTGCAAAGCAAAAAAAAAAAAGTACTATTTTCGCTTAATGACGAATATGCATAAGTGTCCAAACAACCCATTTTTCAGTACCTTCAAGCATGCCAATGTTAGTGCATAATCTAAAGCATTACGAGCACAATCAATAAGATCCTTGATTTTTTTAACGTGCATGAATGCAAAATCTTTCGTGCAATTTATTCGTTCAAAACATGCCAAAGTGCAAATAAACACAATTTCCAACATGATAGAATGATGCAACCTAAATGGTAGTTAGTTATCATAGACTTTCATCAAATACTTCTCCCTTCCCAATGAAGTCGGCCTATGTTCTTAAGGCCTCCCATCAAGGTAGGATTTATGGGATGCACCTGATTACAAAGTGACGCGGTTCCCTGACCCATAGCTCCATCGATTGAAGCAGGATTCACGTTCGATTGGACTTTTCTTCGCTTGGGAGGCATCATATAATTTTGGTTTTTCCTTCGTGGCTACACGCCTAGGCTACAAGAGAGACGACTCCTCGTGGAGTGACTTCGTCCGTGAGAACCTTCTCGAAGAGGGGGAAAAAGAAAGACAGCAAGCTTAGAAGTATTCAAAGAGAGAGAAATTCCCTCTCTCTCTCTTTCTTTCTTTCTCTTTTCTCTTACTCTCCCCTTCCCTCTCTCTCTCTCTCTCTCTCTCTCTCTCTCTCTCTCTCTCTCTCTCTCTCTCTCTCTCTCTCTCTCTCTCTCTCTTCTTTCTTTCTCTTTTCTCTTACTCCCTCCCTCACTCTCCCTCCAATCACCAGACGGGCAACAACGAACCTCCTTTTTCCTTTCTTCTCTTTCAACGCCCCAAACCCTTTTATAGAGGGGGGGAAGCTTGGGTAGGGTATGGAGGCCCTCCCCCTCTACTCCCTCCTCCCCTCCCCCCCTCCCATCGCTTGCATGGCGGCGGCTAGCTAGTCCACCCCCTCCTCACCATGTCGTCCCCCCTCCTTGAACCTCCTCAACAACACACGACAGCCCCCCCAACCGTCCGCCAAAATTGGCAGCGTGAGTGGGGGGGGCGAGGATTATTCCCTTTTTTTATTTTTTTCTTTTCCAAAAAAAATCATTTAATCGATGGGGGAGGTCATATGGCAGGAGGGAAGATGTTACATCACATAACATGCAATCTGAAACTACTTGTTTTTAACAGTCTATCACACAAGTTACCAATGCTCAATAACCTATATACAATGTGCCACTACTAAATGGATACTATAATCTTAAACCTATTTTGTAGTTTCTAAATAACATGTGCAAATTTGTAGAAAAAGATGAAAAAATCATGTACAGCACTTATAGGCATCAAGATTAGAGCCTAAAACAACTTCAAATCGAAGAAGAAGGAAATTCAGCCTATATGGGCTATCCTCGAGAATTTATTGACCTCTTTGTGAACATCGAATCTCATTCATAACAAAAAATGTAAAAATTCCTACTGGCAATTCTAGTTGGAGACTCCCTCTCACTTTGATGCCAATTATTAAAGCTGCAAGGAGAATTAAGATTGCACAGAGATGGAAAGAGGGTTGTGTGTGTGTGTGTGTGTGCGTGTGCGTGTGCATGTGCGTGTGCGTGTGCGTGTGCGTGTGCGTGTGCGTGTGCGTGTGCGTGTGTGTGTGTGTGAGAACAAAGAGGAGACATTGTGTGGTGTGCTTCCAAGCACTCTCTTGTGAGCAGCACCTTATTGTCTTATCACTTCAAGAATAAAGAATGAGTATGTACGTATATATTTAGGGTTAGTAAGTAAGATGGGCAACTAACCACATTGACCTTTATCCCAATGTTCTCCACATCAATTATGACTTTGCTCTCAAGATATATTTACTTCCATTACTTTTGGTTCTTTTGCATCAGTATTGCTTTTTAGGACAATGTACCAACACTAATTGACATATAGAAAGGGTCATCTCCAATTAGGGTCTCTAAGTTATTATCTCATGTGGTTGAACATGTGGTTGAACATATTGCCCCCAATTCCAAATAAACCTAGACAAGTACCTTAGGTTGTGAATGAAGGTTGGTGCCTTAGAGACCTATTGAAGAGAGACCATTAAAACTAATGCCCTTCATTCACCTTCTCTATATCTAGGTCTACATTATTATAGGAAACTATATATTCCAATAGCAATGCCCTAGATGGATCTAGTTTGCTTTTTGTGAAATTCAATTAACCCCCTATACTATCCAAGAGTCTGAAATACCAATTTTTATTTACAAAGTGTGAAATCTCATAACTATAAATATGCATATCGTTCCAATAAAACTCTTATAAATTTGTCAAAATATGGAGCAAATATCCAATCTATATATCCCTGAAATGTAACACAAATATTTAGCAAACCAAAGAGCATCCTTTTGTATGCAAAACATCCCCATGATCACAAAGGTAGTCTTCAATCGATCCTCCTCTATGATAGCTATTTGGAGAAAACATGAGAAACTAATCTCCTCTACAATAGCTATTTGGGAATAACCATCAATCATTAAGTACCCCCTCTAAGTTTGCTATTGGGTAGATATAGCCAGCTTCAACTTTTGAACTTACATAAGTGAATCGTGTTACATCACTCGCAATCTCCTCAACCTTCATGCTCTTGATCTACATCTTTATTTGAGTTCAATATGGTTCTCTATTCATTTATCCCTTCTTAGTTTAAAACACTCAAAAGCAAACATTTTGCAAATCCTGCACACATTTGGACACATTCCTATATTTCATTTTCCATAAGATCTCCCCCCCCCCCCCCCCCCCCCAAAGTTTACTACCATGCAATGTATTTACGTACACTTTAGATCCATTAAAGCTAGTCTCATGTATTCTAAACAAATCAAGGCTCAAATTAAGTGATTCGACATTATCATCAAAGTTGGATTCCTCCATGATTGAGCTAGAGTTTTTCAGTCACATATCTTGAGCCCGATGATTCCTCCTCCCTATAACTCTCTACATTGGCCATAATCTCTCTAACATAGCACATAGTTTTTGCATGCCTTTGATCCTAGTTTGAAATTATATCTACCTTCCACTCTTGAATGGAATCAATTGCTAGGAGTTAATGCATATCAAGGATGATGGAATATGCTTGCCTTTATGCAGCCCTCACAAAAACATCCATCAAACACTCCATCACCATAATTTCCACTCCAAATCTTGCAAGTATTCCAAGGCACCTAGCATTTTATAATTTTCCAATCACAAATTGATCTAATTCTATCCTCAAACCAAGTTACCCAAGGTACCTATGTGAGAGTGTGCAACGGAAGAAGGAACACGAACATAGAGGAAGAGATAGGGAGAGAGAGAAAGCAGAAAATGAAGGAAGAAAATCTGCACCGATTGAAATGAATGTTGAATACACCGAAATGGACTGATCAGTCCCTTCACGTAGCCCGAAGCGTTAGTGAGGGCACCAGATCAGGCTGGAAACAATGGCAACACCAATGCTGGAGTGGGAGAGGAGGGAGAGTGTGCTGAAATCTACAAGACAGTATATGGGACTGATGGGGGGGCTGCTATATATAGCCCCCCAACCCAAAAAGTGGCCGACCTGGCCTGAATATGGCTGACCTGCCCTAAAAATGGCCGCCATCCCATAAAGGGCACAAAATGGCAAAGAGCCACCTGAGAAGGGAATGCAAAACAAAAATCAGCAACACATAAACTGACAGAGCTCCTCTGTCTCCTGCCAGACTCTAACAGGAGCTCACAACCAGGAGATGACAGATTGACAATGAAATAGAGTAGGCTAACACCCCTCTCAGATCCTGGGAGGGTCTGAAGACCTAACATCCGCATGTGATGAAGCAAAGAAGCCTGAGGCAAAGGCTTCGTGAAGAGATCAACCGCATTGTCCACCATGGGACAGTAGGCCACCGCCAGCTCCGAATCAACGATCCACTCTCTCGAACATAGTGGTACTGAACCTCAATGTGCTTCATGCGAGCATGAAACACCGGGTTCTTTGCCAAAGCAAGGGTACTCTGGTTGTCCACGCGCAGCTTCGTAGGTCATGTCTGGGGAAAGTCAATCTCCGCCATCAAGTGACGGAGTCAAACTGCCTCCATAGCGGTTGAACATAAGGCCCGATACTCAACCTCTATAGAAGAAAGTGCCACAATAGGCTGCTTCTTGCTGCTCCAAGAGACAGCACCGAATCCAAGGGTGAAAGCATAACCGGTACTGGATCGTCTCAAATCCACATCACCTGCCCAATTAGAATCACTCCATCTAGAAAGAGTGATCCCGTAGGATCGAGACCCCTGCAAATACCAAAGAGCACGCAAGGCTGCCCTCCAATGATCCTATGTAGAAGTCTTCATGAAAGAAGACAACAAGGCCACCACAAAAGAGATATCTAGCCGAGTGTGAATAAGCCAGATAAGTGAGCCAACAAGGCACTTGTAACGGGTGGCATCAGAAAGGGAAATGCCATTTGCCAAAATCTTGGACTCAGGGTCCATGGGGCATGAAATAGGCCAATACTCGGCCATAGCAAACTCCGAAAGAAGCTCGGAGATGTACCTGTGTTGCGAGATAAAGATGCCCTGTGCCAACTAATAGATCTCCAGACCTAGAAAGAAGTGAAGGATCCATAGATCCATCATGTCAAACTCCTGTCAAAGAATAGACCGAGCATGCTCCACCTGCTGAGTGTCGCTCCCTGTAATAATAAGATCATACATACAAGATAAGCAAAACAAAAAGATCACCCGCAACCCTAAAATAGAGGTTGGGGTCATGATCGGAGCACTGAAAACCACTCTAAAGAAAGAAGTGATCAATCCTCTGGTACCAAGCACGAGGAGCCTACTTCGGGTCATAAAGGGCCTTCGCAGCCTATAGGCATGATCCTCCTTCCCCTGCACAAGAAAACCTAGAGGCTATGAAACATAGATCTCCTCCTCAAGGACGCCATTTAGAAAGGCTGACTTGATGTCCATCTGGTAAACAGGCCAACGGTGGTGAGCTGCAAGAGCCAAAATAACTTGAATGATAGACATCCGAATGGTAGGAGTAAAAGTCTCAAAGTAATCCAAACCTGCCCGTTGTGCAAAACCCTTGGCAACAAGCCTAGCTTTATGCTTGTCCAAGGAGCCATCAGCAAGATACTTGGTCTTAAAGACCCATTTCACACCTATCACCTTCCGTTGCTTGGGACGCGGTACAAGCTCCCAAGTATGATTTCGCTCGATGGAATCGAGCTCTGCCTGCATAGCCTGTCTCCAAACATCCTGTACAAGAGCCTCCTCCACTGTGAAAGGCTCGGAATCCTGAAGAATCTGAGACATAAGAGCATACTTCACACAAAGTGAACTATCCCGCTGAGCTTGTAATCAGGCTGATCTGCGTGGGCCTGTAGAAGAAGCAGGAAAGTGAGTAATACCTAAATCCTGCATAAGCCGGCGATACTACAAATGAATCCTAAGAGACTCCTCCTGCTGCGAGGGAGACCGAGTAGCCTCCAGAACCTGCAAAGCACGTCTCTGAAAGGGATGCCCCCTCACCAAGGGAAGGTAGATCCTCCTCATCTGAAGAAGGCTCCCCATCGAATGGTATGGATCCCTAGAAGACTCCTGATGAGAGTTTGAAGGGGTCGAAGTACTCGAAGAAGGAGTCACATCTGCCAAAGGGGGAGGGGAATCCGAAGTAGAGGAAACAGAAGGAGGAATAGGAGGGGGAGGAGCCGAAGAAGGAGGGGTGCTAAGAGGCATCCGGGAAGGAAGAGTAGGGAGAGAAGGTGGGGGAAGGTCTGTTGAGGTCAAAGAAGAACCTGTAAGAGAACCATCAACCGGATCCTCCGAGGTTGAAGCCTCATTGAAGATCACATCCCTGCTCACCTCAACCTGCCGTGTCATCGGATCGTAGAGCTGATATCCCTTCGTGGTCATGCTATAGCCCACGAAGATAAGCTGTCTCGGCTTAGAGTCGAGCTTCGTCTTCCTCTTCTTCTTGTCCACATGGACAAAAGCATCACATCCAAAGATGCGACAGTGGGACACAAAAGGCTTCCTCCCAAAGAAAGCCTCAAAAGGATTCATGTCCTGCAATGCCAAAGTTGGAGAGCGGTTGCGAATATGCACCGCCGTAGCCACCACCTCACCCCAAAGTAGTGAGGAAGACTCCTATGCTCCAACATGGATCGGGCCATCTCCACCATGGTCCAATTCGCACGCTCCACACCATTCTTTGATGGTGTGTTCAGATGGGAATACTCCACCCGAATGACGTGATCCTTGCAAAATTGAGAGAAAAGGTGAGAAGTAAACTCGCCACCATGATCAGCTCGAACACCACGAACTTTGGAAGTAGTTTGTGTCTCCACAAACACCTTCCACTCGCAGAAACGGGAGTACGCCTCGCTCTTGTACTCAAGAAGTAAGGCCACACATAACGACTAAAGTCATCCACAATCAGCATTAGATACTTGGCCTTCCCAAGGGAGGCCGTGCCCATATGTCCGCAAAGGTCGGTGTAAACCAACTCAAGCGGTGAAGAAGCCCTCCTGGAAGCAACCTGTGAGTGAGGCTGCCTATGCTACTTGCCCCTCAAGCAGCTGGGGCATAAAGTGTGAAGAGGAGGGAAATCTAGAAGTCCCTCCACCATCTTCCTCTGAGAATCCCGCCGAATCGAATCAAGGTTCAGATGCCCATAACGAGCATGCCAAAGCAGCCCAAGCTCATGGGAAGCCCTCGCAACCAAGGCTGTGAGCTTGTACAGCCCACCCTCTTGTGTACCTGTCCAAAGAGCATCACTTGTAGAAGCATCCTCCACTGTGACAGCATCCTAAGTAAAAATGACTCGGGTACCAAGCTGAGTAAGACCATGCACAGACAATAGGTTAAAGCCCAAATCAGATACATAAAAAACTTTGGCGGAAGAAGACCACCTGTCAAAAAACATAGGCAAAGTCCCCATGCCTCGAACAGGAACTATAGAGTTGTCACCAATGGTGACAATGCCCCCTCTCGAACGAAGATCCTGAAGCCAATCCTGTCTAAAGGTCATGTGAGAAGATGCTCTGCTGTCTACGAGCCAAGGCTTCTCCTGAGTAGTAGAAGCTAGGGTTGTATCCTCCTCAACAAAGACATGGACAAAAGCAGGCTCTGTCGTGGCTGGGGCCGCCTTCGAGTCTTGCTTGGGCTTCAAATGGGGGTACTTTTGCCAACACTTCTCCTCGGGATGAGTGCCCTTCCCACAATGTGGGCACTTGGGCTTCTTCTCCGTCGCATCCTTCTTGCCCTCCTTCTTGTCCTTGGCCTTCTCCTTCTATTGCTTCTTCTTCTTGCTGCCATCGGTACCTGTAGTAAAAGCCTTGGTGGAGCCACTGGCACCCACCTCTCTGAGACGCTCGTCATGCTCCAAGACAAGCGGGGAAAGCTCCTCCCATAGGAGTTTCTCGCGGATCCTCGAGGTGATGAGGCTGGTATAGAAGACATCATACCGAGGTGAGGGCAGCTGAGTCAAGAGAATCATCGCCATATCCTCAGACGAAATCACCCGACCAAGAGAGGCTAGCTCGCCTCGCATGTCCTCCATCTTCGTGATGTGCTCCTTCATAGAAGAAGAATCATCAAGACTGAGCATCCGCAACTTCCTTCCAAAGAAATCTTGTGGGCGAACATCTTATACTGGTACAAAGACGCAAGCTTCTTCCACACTTCCGCCACGGTCTTTAACCTATGAACATGAACAAGAACAGAGTCGTGAAGACTCATAAAGAGAAAGGAACGGGCTCGAGAGTTGAGCCTATCCCACAAGGTTGCATGGTCCATAGAAGCTCCATCTGACGGATCCACGAGGGGACGGTCGATGGGTGAAGAAACAAGCTCCCATATGTTGAATGTATCGAGGATGCACTCCACCTTGCACGACCAAAGGGAGTAGTTGGAACCATCCAACTTGTCTTCCTTCGGAAAGGAAGGGAGTATGGGCACCTATATCGAGGGAATCAAGGAAGGCATCCGAACATCTGAAGCAGTCTTCACTGATGGAACCTTCACTGTAGATGGAACCCTCTGAGATGCATGGACTAAAGAAGGATGGGTGCGAGGAGTCTCCTCCCATCGTCGATCACGAAACTCCTGATAATCCGGTCTCCGCTCAAAGGAATGATGAGAAAGGAGCTCATCCTCTGAGTCATCAAAGCTTGAAAACTAGTAAGACATCTTCCAAATCTGCAAACACCAAACACACCAAAGAAAATTTGCCGATGCCGAATGATCACCACCATAGGAGTCACCAACCACCAAGCAGACCACCAAAATGCAGGGTTTTGAGGTCACCCAACACCTAGAGCTGCAAAACGCAAGTATGGATGATGAAGATCACAGAAGCAAAAGCCGCCAAACACCAAAACGTAGCCTGGGATGATGAAGTCGCCAGCAAGAGGAGGGCTAACAGAGGGTGAGAGAACCTCCGAAATAGCAAAACACTAGCAGGAGTGTCGCCCAGCTATGGGAAAGGCCGCCTTGCAGAAAACGCACCCAGGAGTGAGATGATGGCATGGCAGCCTCAAAAACTACCGCCTGCAGCAAACGCAAGAGTGTGGACCACCAAAATGAGCCGCCTTGGCTATTGGAGAAGATATGGCAGCAACAAGGAAGGGAATGGTGTCTCTCTGTCGATGGAAGCTCCTCCGTTCTCTCAGTTAGGCTCTGATACCATGTGAGAGTGCGCAACGGAAGAAGGAACACGAACACAGAGGAAGAGAGAGAGAGAAACCAGAAAATGAAGGAAGATAATCTGCACTGACTGAAATAAATGTTGAATACACCGAAGTGGACTGATCAGTCCCTGCACGCAGCCCGAAGCGTCAGTGAGGACACCAAATCAGGTTGAAAACAATGGCAGTACCAATGTTGGAGTGGGAGAGGAGGGAGAGTGTGCTGAAATCTACAAGACAGTATATGGGACTGATTGGTGGGGGGGGGGGGGGGGGTATATATAGCCCCCCAACCCAAAAAGTGGCCGACCTGCCCTAAAAATGGCCGCCAACCCATAATGGGCAAAACTGGCAAAGAGCCACCCGAGAAGGAAATGCAAAACAAAAATCAGCAACACATAAACTGACAAAGCTCCTCTGTCTCTTGCCAGACTCTAACAGGAGCTCACAACCAGGAGATGACAGACTGACAATGAAATAGAGCAGGCTAACATAACAACCTAGCCTTTTATATTTTTCCAATCACAATTTGATCTAAGACTATTCTCAAACGAAGTTATCCAAGGTACCCTTTATCATGACACGTACTTGAGTACCTTCATCCACATATACATGCATTGATCTCCTTAAGTAGAATTCAAGTTTCGAACTAAATCCTTCACTTGCCTAACGTTAACCATCATAGAAGTTTTACCAACCTTAGCCTTTCTTCCAATCCTAGCCCTTCACACCATGTCCATTGCCTTTTCAGCCTTGACATTAGTGCTAGCATTTGCCCAAATATTAAAATTGCCCTTCAATTCTGTAAGTCCTTAATATTATATCATACTTCTCAATACCTCGCCCCAAGAGTTATCTTGTCAAGCTATAGCCCTCCTTGTCTTTCTATGACTTATTTGAAGTACACCTTGGTCTTTTGATGCTACATTTTTTTCCTTTCTTCGTGGACTTTTACGTAGCTGCTTTGGTTTCCCTTTTTGTAGCTCTCTCATTGGCCAATGCATCAACTTCAGAGTCATCAATAGATATGCCATGCAAACCATTGTCGCTCCCTCTAGTGCAGAGGCTTAGGCCTTGCATCAAAATTCGTTAGACTGTCTCACCACATCTCTATCCTACCATAATCCCTTCTAACACCACATTGCATTTTGACCTGCTCTCGACCTTTCTGCGAAGACCAGAAGGGCATCAAAATCTGAATCCTTCTACGATCGTGTCCCTTTGAATGCTGCGATCTTGGCTTGCTCGATTGCTGTGCAAAAGAACCGACCAAGAATCCATCGCCTATGCGCAAAGATGATGTCAAAACCACATCACATTCTCTCCATTAGATCTCCAATCCTCTAAGTCTGCAATACAAACATTAGGCCAGAAAGAGACGCGAACGCACCAGCTTGACAGCAGGTCACCGCCTCGAGTAACTCACTAAGAGGTCCGGGACAAGACTTATCTACAAACAATGGTAACGATATCCATGGCTAACGTAATGCTAGTTTGTGTGGACAGACGAAAATTTCATAGTGGAGAGGAAGACGTAAGCTGGAAATGGAGCATCATATTCCAGATGCTGCTCGCAAGTGGCCTTTACTATTATCAATACGGAACAGTCCGTACTCCATAGCACAATGGCTCATATAATGCTTACTAGGTTCGTAGGAACAGACGAAGATCTTCAGAGGGGGAGCGGGGGCGTAAGTTGACAAAAGACCATCATATTCAAGCCCATAATATCCGTCAGTGGAGGAGCCGTCAGTTGACAAAATATCCCTACGTACCTTCACTGTATATGAGCTGACAGCAGGCTTCTGTTCTGGCTATGCTGTATATAAGGAGAGTTGGGTTCACGCTGAACTTCTTCCACTGGAGTCGTATGAAAGCTTTCCTCTATTATGTAATGAAATTTACGGTTTTCCGTGTATATATATGTATATATATATATGTCCCCTTCACCAAAAGTCTAGGATTGACAGTGATATCCGAGAGAGATGAGTTGACAAAAGAGCATACTCCAAGTGAGATCCGGCCCACAATAGACTTTTTCCCCATCCAATTACAAGAAAGGAAGAGGCGGCCCAGGGCCAGTGGGGTGAAGGAGACCCCACAGTCACACGCTAAGGGTGAACAGGGGAGGGGGGTTTATATCTTAGTTCTCCATTCTCCCTGCTAGCGCTTGTGAGAAACACAGTTTTATCACAATGCTAGCAGGACTAAACGCATGCGATTGGTGGGGGGAAAGCTGCAGAGCCTAAAGCGAAAGAAACTACCATGTCTGATAACGTAATAGCCTTTTTCTTAATGGTCTTGTCCAAATCCTGCGTCTGGAATACTTGGGTGCAACCGCTTTGGAAAGACCCAAAAAGCCCCACTCACCCCATTGCCCCTGGGTGTGACAGGGCTCTAAACTAACTGAAAGGAAGAGGCTTAACCTCAGCCGGTTTTGGGAGGAAAATAACTGGTTTTAACTAAAAACCAAAAAAAATAGCCAGTTTTCATCGAGACAAACATCAATCAGCCGTTTTTTCTGGAAATCTTGCCTGGAAAAATTACACTAAAGAATTGTTTTATGTAAACAATGAAGTTGAACACATCCATGTCTCTATTGCACATGCACATTTGACTCAAAACCTGCACGCTCTGTTGGCACAAACAGACGCTGATCCTTGAAGTAGAAAAAAGCAGGAAAGGAAACCTGAAAGAGGACCCCTTTAACAACACATATAAGTAAAAATTTTATATTTAAAACAATTTTTCCCATTGCTCATGAACATCATTCATATTTTCTCCGATGGCAATTTCATTGCCTTGACAAGGCTGCTTTTGGCCATATTCTCAAGATGTCCAAGATAAACAGTAATTCAACAGCAAAATATATATTGGGTGAGCTATGGAAGTTGTCCTAAGAGCCAGAAAGACAACGAGGTAAGACCGGCGGTTTTCAAGGTCAAAGCAAAAGTGCCTAAGTTTAATAGCGATAGTGTGCTGGCTTGTAAGGCCCCTCCAAAGGTACATCAATGTATGCAGCTTGATCTGG
The DNA here is from genome assembly GCF_053477565.2 of Lygodium microphyllum. Lineage (NCBI taxonomy): Eukaryota > Viridiplantae > Streptophyta > Polypodiopsida > Schizaeales > Lygodiaceae > Lygodium > Lygodium microphyllum. The sequence goes on from NC_141151.1 coordinate 99,946,110, forward strand.
GGAGAGCTTCGTTAGCTTGGCACCCAGCTTGTCTAAGTGCAAAGCTGCAACTTTCTCGTCCAATTGCTTGGGGAGCACATACACCTGCTTGGCATACTTGCCCGACTTTCTTTCCTTCCACAACTCCAACTGCGCAATGACCTGTTTGACAAGACAAGCATTCAATGATCAATAGGGCAATGAAAATCTGAGATAAATGTGGAACAGCATCGGATGTTAATCTGACTCTGACCTGATTGGTAAAAGAACAAGACATCACAAAACTGGGGTGACCAGTGGCACAACCCAAGTTCATCAGCCTTCCTTCAGCCAAAACAATGATGCCAGTCTTGGTCTCAGGGAACACCCAACGATCAGTTTGAGGCTTGATAGTGATTTTCTTTACACCAGGGTAAGTCTCCAAACCATGCATGTCAATCTCATTGTCAAAATGGCCAATGTTGCAAACAATAGCATTGTTTTTCATCCTTTTCATGTGGCTAACCATAATGATGTCCTTGTTGCCAGTGGTTGTTACAAAAATGTCAGCAGTTTCCACAACATCCTCCAAGGTCAAGACAGGAATACCTTCCATCAAGGCTTGCAATGCACAGATTGGATCAACCTCTGTGACAATTACTCGAGCCCCTGCAGCCTTCATGGCAGCAGCACAGCCTTTGCCAACATCACCATAACCACAGACAACTGCAACTTTTCCAGCAATCATTATATCAGTGGCCCTCATGAGTCCATCGGGCAGTGAGTGGCGGCACCCATACAGGTTGTCAAACTGCAGCCATTAGGATAGTGAGTTGAAAGCCCATACCAGAGTAAAATGCATAATCCAGTTCAAAATGAAGTAAAAGAATGTGTTCCCATGACACATGGAAACAAACAAGAAATTGTAGAACTCATTCACCATACTGAATTCCAACAAATAAAACTGCAAAGTACCAGTCTGGCATTAGCAGAGCAATGGAGCAAAGGCAATACGTTCTCACAACTATAGGATATCAATGAAATCAGACTTTACTTTTGAATTGCACGCATATCACTTCAAAATCATGCGTGGTATTTGCTGTCAGGAAGGAGAAGAATGAACAAATGTAAAGACAGACATCATTCATACCTTACTCTTAGTCACTGAATCATTGACATTAATGGCTGGAAAAAGCAAGGAACCATTGGCCTGCATCTGATACAGACGATGGACCCCAGTGGTGGTCTCTTCAGAGACACCAACCAACCTCTCCTTCATTCTGTGATACTTCTTAGGAACTTGTTTGATACCATCCCGCAAAATAGACAAGACGATTAGAAACTCTTGGTTGTCAGTAGAAGCTGGGTCTGGTAATGTGCCATCCTTGGCATAAACCTCCTCGGCCTTCACACCTTCGTGGATCAGCAAAGTAGCATCCCCACCATCATCGACAATCAAGTCTGGGCCACCACCAGGACCCCAGTCAAGAGCTCTCTCAGTACACCACCAGTACTCCTGAAGAGTTTCACCTTTCCAAGCAAATACAGATGCACTGTCCCGGGCAATAGCAGCTGCTGCATGATCTTGGGTAGAGAAGATGTTACAGGAGCACCAGCGGACCTCAGCACCAAGAGCTGTAAGGGTCTCAATTAAGACAGCAGTTTGGATAGTCATGTGCAATGATCCAGTAATGCGAGCACCCTTCAGAGGCTGAGAAGGACCAAACTCTGTGCGGCAAGCCATAAGCCCAGGCATCTCAACCTCTGCAAGCTCAATCTCTAGGCGACCAAAGTCAGCTTGAGACATGTCCTTCACCTTGAACTCAAAACCCTTAGCGCCTTTCTGGACGTTGAGATCCATTGCAGCTCACAGTCTTGAGCTGCAGTTTCACAAGAAGTCATAGATCCAAGCACAAACTTAGACTTCAACCAAGAACTCCAGCGAATGGATGGAGATGCAGAGATCTAAAACGATGGCTAAAAAGTCTACTAGCCCAATGTCATGAAATGCACGGATCTACTCTTCACAGCATCCTCTGGAGGATTCGAACACAGATCTAAGCAACGAAATCAGCCGCATCTACATTTTATTGCACAATGCAGCGAATGTTTTCCACACAACCCCTGAAACATTCGAAACCCATGGAATAATTTAGATTTGCGAATGCAAACTTTAACAAGAGTATGCCACATGCCATGTCCCTTAATCCTCGGCGGAGCGGTAAAATCCATGCCAAATGCGGGGATGCGGAAGCCGGAAGCCTTACAGAAAGCCTCAAAAAATCAGCGGATACTGCAGAATGTATGGCTGATACGGAGTCGCAGACCCTAATAAGCATCACACTGAACCTAAGAACTGGGAAATGCACGTCGATAGCAGGGATGCACCAGAGGGAAGTCTTGCATGACACCTGAAACGCCAGCAACGCTGCAAAATGCAAGGCGAATGCGGGGATGCAGAAGCAAAAAAACAGGCTGGTGGCAAGAATCTGCGACACGACACGAGAGACAAACCTGGTGGTACCTCGGTTATGACAGACTCGAGTCGCAGCGAGCTGAGGTCGAGGAGGAGGGAGAGACAGGCACAAGGAAGGGGGCGAGAGCGGCCTTTAAAACCCTACCGAGACTGGCGCAGATCACAAAATGTGACTGACTGGAGAGGCCTGCGTGCGACGGAGCCCCTCCATCCGCCGATTTGATCCTTAATACGTCCACAGTTTTCGGTTTGGGTTTGTTGGTGGTGGTCGTTCCATTGTGACCTCCATTACCTAACATGTATGTGCTTGTGTCAACTCTCTCTCTCTCTCTCTCTCTCTCTCTCTCTCTCTCTCTCTCTCTCTCTCTCTCACACACATCACATGGATGGCAAATGGTTCACAATGCACCCATCATCTCCACAAGGGTGATCAAAGATTCTTGTGAGACCCAATTTTGTTGTCGCATTGCATTTACCCCCCGCCGCCCCCCCCCCCTTTATTTTTCGATAGACTAAGAGAATGCCATGTCTCATCTTCTTCAACTTCCTAACCTACCTATTGCTCTACCACTCATGTGCCCTCATCACCTCTGTAGCCCTTCCGTAGATAAGAAACGTGTGCCTAGAATATAGGTCACGATAGAGTCCATAACCCTATTTTATCAATGGCGCAACATGGTCACCAACTCTCCTCCTAGGGTAAAGAAGCCAAAACAGTATCACCAAAATAGAGATGCCTAGATCTCACTAAAGCTAGGATCGATCAAGGCTTTCATTATTTGCAAGGATGTGCCTATGAAATAATGTCTCATCAAAAGAAAATTTTAGATCATGTTATCGCATGGTCAAGGCAGAATAAACGAAAAGCTGCCTAAATCTCACTAAAGCTAGGATTGATCGCGCCTTTCATTATTTGCAAGGATGTGCCTATGAAATAATGTCTCATCAAAAGAAAATTTTAGATCCTGTTATCGCATAGTCAAGGCAGAATAAATGAAAAGCTACATGCATAACAAACATGAAATGCACTCATAGATCCAAAATGTCACACAAGAGACTAGAAGAGTGTAGGACTTGAACCCATGCCAAGGTAATAGGCGCTTAACACATTTTCAAAACCATATCACCAAGCCCAACCTTTTTATGAGGTTCTATTTGCCCTTTACAATTTTCTTTTCAAGAGTTGTCACCTTATTGGCCCCCTTACCCTATAACCCAACCAATTCTGCCAACACAAGCCTCTACTACACATGGGGATAAGGTCCATAGAAAGATTAACACCCACCTATAATTATCAAGGTCAAGTGTACTAATCCATTTACGTGTGAATTAACTTCTAACATCTTAAGTTAAGGAAAGTCTTGGAAGAGGTGATACTTATTAGGACACATAAAGCATGGGATATCTCTCACAATTAAAAAACAAGTGCTAACATCCACCTATAATTAGTAAGCTCAACCTTACTAGTCCATTTACGTGTGAATTAACTTCGAACATCTTAGGTTAGGGAAAGTCTTGGAAGAGGTGATACTTATTAGGACACATGAAGCATGGGATGTCTCACAGAATAAAAAACTAGCACTAACAAACAAAACAAGAGCACACTTTGTATGTAAGAGCATTGCCCTTTTTTTTGCATGAGAAAGAGAGAGAGAGAGAGAGAGAGAAAGCACATTTTTAGTTTAATTTTCTAAAATCAATTTTTATTTCTCAAATAACAAGATATCCACACATTTCAAGGCTAGGTGAACCACCGAACTAACGTTAACAATTAGTAATCTTTTTGGGACCTACACCACCTTGTCACTAAACCATTTTATAAGCATATGCCCTAAACAACAATGCTAACAAGAATCTATCAAGGCCCATGTCCATAATCTAACGTAAACCACATTTGAACTCACCTCTTATTCTAATGAATACAAATGCAAAAGCTCCAACTAAGTAAGGGTGCTGGGGGGGTGGGCCAGTGGGTGTGTGTGCATGCACTTGTTGTGAGTGTGAAAACTACTTCTACTTACTTCTTTCTAGTAAAAGTAAGGGTGCAAGCTCCTATAGATACACGTGACCATTATACTAGAGTGTATTGGGCACCTAGAGTCTTGCATGCAAAGTGATTATTCTCTCAAGTAAGAGCCATAATTGTTTTCTAGAAGTTTCCACATTAAATAAACACATACTTGTGGCCACAAAGTTATGTTACACATGTGGAAACAACCATAACCAATGCTATGGGGTCAATGTGGTAGCCACCAGAGGCAAACCATAAGTGTAATGAGACTTATACAATGTTAGAAGAAGAAAATTATTATAACATACAAATTTTGTAAAATTAGCATTCTAGGGTGATTCTTCCTTCCAAAGAACCTCCCTATGATTTTGTGGTATGTGTGTACTATAGCCGTGTTTATGCTTATACATGTATTCCACAAAGCTTTGTGCCAATCTATAGATTTTACTCATGTATTCAAACATGTGTACATGCAACAATATTTGTTTGAATGGCTTGGCATGGAAGGTAAAGCCTTTTCACTAGCTATAGACTCAAAGAGCAGTTTTCTATGTGCAAGTCTCTCATTTGTTCATTAATACTTGCATGTCATATATGTGCACCAATGTATGTGTGTACCTATCTATTTAGCTATCCACATTGATCTATACCTTGCTAGATTATACCAAAAGCATTTTGTTATGCCTAGGGAATGAAAATGTATTGTTTGCTTTTTAAAAGGCAAACCTCCTTTGAAAAAATGCATAACATGTAGCCATAGTTTACTATACTATCTGTTACTTAATCCTTAGATTGGTGATGCAAACATGACATAAGAATCTTAACTTATGAGGTAAGTCTTAGATCTATTGGTTTTTATTTGTAGTTGGTAGGGTGTGATAGTTTTACAATCTTCCATCAAGACATCATAGTGGAAAACTTTGCTTGTACGCCATCAAACATCCACCAAATTGCTTTTAAGATTGTGACTACTTTAAAGGTTGGGGATTGTTATTGATTCAGCAAAGGTTGATATTTTATGAATATACAAAATAGTGTCGATGTTTGTGGTCTTGTATGGATACAACAAATGTTGTCTCTATATTTTAGAAGATAGCAAAGAATATCTAAATATTTTTAGTTCCTAACAACTTTTTTATCATTGAACATGATGAAAGTTTTAATTTTATATACAAAAGGCCAAATATAATGATAGACATTCTCTAGATACTTGTACTTATTGGAATTCTATTGTGATTTCGGCTTATTTCATTTGTAATACTTGTAAGACCTCTAGGTGTAGTGTAATGTGTTTTTCATGATTTATTGACTTGTCTATATTAATTGAAAAACATGTCTTCCCAATCTTGAATGGGTTGGATAACATAGATAATAGGTTGTTTGTTTCCTTTTAGATGTCTGTATTGCAATTTTCAAAGATCAAGCTATGGTTTTAAGATATAGATATGAAATCCATATTTCAAGACACTTTTCATAGAAGATGTAACCAATGTTGAAACCAAACCCAATAATAGTTAACAATCCAACCTACAATTGATATTTGGTCAAAAGAGAATCCTTCAATGTTGTATCATTATAGCACAAGAGAGTTTCCAAAAAGCATCCCTATAAGCATGACATGATGTTGAAGATAACCAAGAGGATTCAATAGGAGTTCAATGGTTCCTCCTAATGATGTGGAACAATGACAACACATGTAAAAATTCAACACATGGAAAAATTCTTAGGTCAAGTATTGCATAAGCAACACGAAAAAAGGCTTGTTTGAAGTAGAGAAAAATCAAAATTCACAAGGACCACATGATAAGCCACTAATCCATAGAAGGCATTTCGGAAGGATATATCATGAATTGTTTGGATTGAATATAAAATGTGATGATCTACCCAAGTGACCAAAATGCGTGCCAAAGTCATGCGAGAAGTTGAAATGTTGGTTCTAGAGAGAAAGACGATGAACTTCCATGAGATTTATCAATCAAAGTCTTGGGCACAATTACATTGATCCATACACACTATTAGAGGATCAAATGTCCATAAGTGACCAAATCATGATGCTTAATCAACTTAGTGAGACTCCTAATGTTGTGTGTCAAAAAAAAGGTAACTCACTAAAAAGTGGGATCGGTATTATCCCTATAATGATTGATATGAAAAAACGAATGTGTGCAAAAAGCAAGCTTTTTTTGGCAACCTCCAATTCTATTCCACATAGTCCACTTGGTCCTCTTTTTCTTGTCGATATATATCAAATACCAATGCTGCTTATCCATTGCCACCACTACCTTCTCCACCACCACCACAGTGGCACTACCACCACCTTCATTGTTGCTCCTCCACTACTACCATTATCACCACCACCACCAGCACATCTTACTCACCCCCTCCTCACATCAGTACCACAACCAATAACACCACCAACATTTGATCTATTTCTACCTCCCCTTTTGACTACCTTAAGTACCAATCTCTCTCTCTCTCTCTCTCTCTCTCTCTCTCTCTCTCTCTCTCTCTCTCTCTCTCTCTCTCTCTCTCTCTCTCTCTCTCTCTCTCTCTCTCTCTCTCTCTCTCTCTCTCTCTCTCTCTCTCACACACACACACACACACACACACACACACACACACACACACACACACACACACACACACACACACACACACACACACACACACACATTTATAGTTTTCTCTCCTTAACTTCCTCACATCACAAAATTAAGCTCATGTGCTTATTTTTTATAATATTATCCCAATGCTAGTGGTTCAATTGTGCATACAAAAGTGATGTCACACTCATATATACATTCACAATCTCCCTCTTTCAATTATTTAATTGTATTTTATAATTACATACTGATGTATTAATACTTCAATTGTGCACACATAAGCGAAACCACATACACTTACACATTCCTCTCTCTTCCTCATTTGATTAGGGTTACATATGGATTAAAGTTATGCATACCTTTACAATAGAACCTCTCTCTCTCTCTCTCTCTCTCTCTCTCTCTCTCTCTCTCTCTCTCTCTCTCTCTCTCTCTCTCTCTCTCTCTCTCTCTCTCTCTCTCTCTCTCTCTCTCTCTCTCTCTCTCTCATGCTAGCTTGAGACATCCTTGGTGACACGATTTAGTTGTCCATCGAGATGATTTTTCTAGACAACACCACTCAGTACTCTTCCAAATAACACAAGGTTTGCTACCTAAGCTCTCTCAAGTCCACTTCACATGGAAGGTCCTAGCTGTTCCCCACAAGAATCAACTTGAGTTTCAGTTTCTGGGTGAGCTAAAGTGTGAATTTTATAAGAGTTGAGATTAGGATGGTAGTAAACAATGGCACTCTTGTAGCACTCATAATTTCTTTAAGAGTCAAGGATGGCGAGGGTGTTTCTAGATGCGTCGGGTGGGAGGACCCAACACTATGGGCTCCTTCAAATCCTCAAAGTGTCCACTGAGGAGATTAAGCTAGCATTCACATTAGATATTAGGAGTTTTCTTTTATTATGGCATGCTGTGAGATCCAAGTGCACCACATTGTTGTTGATAGGTAAGATATCACTATAGTGTCTAGGCTACTTTTTTTTCCTAATTACACCTAGCATGAGCCTATCTCAATATCCTCAAGCATGAGCTCAACTTGCCCAAGAAAGTGGTGGGACTCCTTACTCATCATACTCTTGTCTAGAAACAATATTCACATCCTTATAGTTGTAAAGAGATGTAACGGCTAGCTTGAGATCCTACATTTATCACTACCACCCTCATGTGAATTTTGTAAGATCTGTCTTCAAGCAACTGCTTGTCCTAGATTGCTTGAACCAATTTCAACTTGTATCACACTTGGTTCCAGGAGAATGAGAAACAAGGGGAAGTATGAATATGTTGACCCTCTACCTATAAGGTAAAGTTTCACTTTGTTTCCCTAAAACAATAAGGAGTTAAAGATCCTAGTTGATTCAAGGGTCAATTTTTCCTATACTCTAATGCAACAAATTTTTTAGAAACTCTTCACTTACCGAGACCACCCTGCTCGATGGGGTAGTTTTAGTTATCTACTTACTTAGCACATTTCAATTGTACACATAAAATCAGCTTCCTTAATTAACCCTTTTAATTTGCAATGTTCATTTACGTAATTTAAAACCACAACACACAAACAATAAAACAAACCTTTTGAAAGACATCTTTTTTATTTAATAGAAATTTGTTATATAAGTATTCACCTTTCACTCATACAAAGGAATGGCACCAAGGCCTTTATTTTTCTAAGATTTCCACCCATAGGTAGTACCGGGGCCTTAAGAAATCCATCTTGCGCCATGTAGGAGTGTGGACAGTTCTTAAGAGTCTAAGAGTTTACCAATAAGAGCCCCCTTGGCACCCTCAACTCCTTTTGTCCAAGGATTTTCTATAGAGTGACCTCTCGCCATCGGGCTCGATCCACAACTCTCCAAGGTGGCAATTTATTTTCCCTTGGAAAAGGGACCCACAACTAGCCTTGGGGGAGGTATAGCGTGCTTTTTGGAAACTTTTATCATGATTTTTTATTATTCAATCGATTTCCTAAATGCATCAAGTTAAACTTGTATACATTGCTACAAGCACAATACTCCTAACAAATAGAGAGGCAATTGAGCAGGATCTTAACTTAGAGGCAATCCCTTCTAACTCGGTTCTCTTTTAGCTCTTGGGTTTTTCCTAATTTCCCTTTGGATTTGATATTTCTGGATCTCGCTTTTTAAAGCTAAAAGAATGCAACTTCACTTATCCTAATGCTTACATAATTATAAATACAAAAGAATTATTATTAATTTAACTTTATTTATCATAATACTTTAGAATTATAAATGTAAAAAGAATTATTCTTAATATAACTTTCATATTTCCAATGTCTACATGATTTATAAATGCAAAAAGAATTATTCTTAATGCAACTTTCATCTTTCCAACATTTTCAATGCAAAAAGAATTATTTTTAATGCAACTTTCATCTTTCTAATATTTACATGATTTATAAATGCAAAAAAGATTATTCTTAATATAATTATTTACTTATAAAAAACTTAAGACAATTTACTTAATACGATGTTATGCAATTTATTCTAACTTTGTATTATGCAACTTTAATTTAATAGTCTTTACTTGTTCTATCATCACGTTCCTAACCATGTATTGAATGAGCATTAATTTGTAAAGGAACATTGTCTTGTGCTACATCGTGATCGTGTGTCGACCATGTTTGCAAGTGTGTTGTTAGCTCCTACACTCCTCACTCCAAAATATCTCCTCTTTGGGGCATCATGAGAAGACGTTTGTGGCACTAGCTCCAAGACGGTCTTGAACTCTAGATGGTTTGGCGGTTTCTTTGAAAGGGAGCAACGGATCGAAGGTTGGACTCGAGAGCTATGGCAGGAGAGCAAGAGCAAAAAAGGGAGAGACTAGAAATGGGAACTCCAACAGTCACAATGTGTGACCGGGCCTTCCTTTATTCAAACTGTCACGAAAAGAATAAAGAATAATGTGACGGTGATGGGAACTCGCCACCTGCAGTGTGCAGTGGCGGTGACTGTCAGTGTAGTAATATACGTGCGGCTAGGCAGAGGTGCCTTTACCCCCAACAACCTCCCACTTAAAGGTGAATCTGCCCCAGTGAAGAGTGAAAAGAAAAAGAAAAAAGACAATACAACATGTACACATGTACAACAGGATGAGGAAAGATGTCATCTCATTCCACGCCCATCAACCTCCTGAGGAAGGCAAAGCGCTCTGTAGAGAGGCTTTTCGTGAGCAGATCTGTAGGATTCTGATCAGTCGAGATCTTGACAAGATCAATAGACTTGTCCTCAATGACCCCACGTATGAAGTGATACCTCATCTCAATGTGTTTCATCTTCGCATGGAAGATCGGATTCTTGGCTAACTGAATAGCACTCATAGAATCCGAATGCAGTGTAGGGATAGCATCAATACCAAGGTCAGCAACTAAACGACCCAACCAAATGGCCTCCTTGCAAGCCTTAGTGGCTGCAACATACTCGGCCTCTGTAGTAGAAAGGGCCTCTGTGACAAGTACAGGAGTCCCTGATGCTTGTCGCGTCTAATGCGCATACCAAGTATGTGAGCGGCATGTCCCAGATCTTTCATCTCAAAGCTCTTCTTGAGCTGAGCCTTAAGAGCATCTAGCTCATCATGAGCGTTCCCTGCTATCAGCATATCATCCACATAGAGTACCAAAATCAATAAAGAACCATCACATGCTTTCTTCGTATAAAGACACGGATCCATAGCACTTCGGCTGTAGCCCTGTGACTACATAAAGGCATCAAACTTATGATACCACTCCCTAGGTGCCTGTTTCAAGCTATAAAGACTTTTCTTCAATTTGCACACTAGGTGCTACCTGCCAGGTTCTGCAAAGCCCTTAGGCTGCTCCATATAAATCTCATCATGCAAGTCCCCATGTAAGAAAGCCGTCTTGACATCCATTTGGTATAAATCCAGGTCAAGCTGAGCAACCAAAGCCAAGACTAAGCGCAGGGTGGTCATCTTAACCACAGGAGAAAAAACCTCGTCAAAGTCCACACCATGCTCCTGCTTAAAACCCTTTGCTACCAATCTAGCCTTGTATGCCGGGTTGGGGTGTCTAGGGGTACTATTTAGCTTGTACACCCACTTGCATGGCAAAGCCTTCTTGCACGTAGGCAAGGAAACCAAATCCCAAGTGTCATTCTTATGCAGGGAGTCTATCTCAGACTGCATAGCCCTCTCCCAGGAGTGACTGTCATCCCTATGCATAGCCACTCATCATAGGTGAAAGGATCTCCTGCATGTGTAACCAAGACATAATGCATCGATGGCTGAAATCTATCAGGTGGACGTCTGTCTCTAGTAGACCGTCTCACGGCAGGCTCTGCTGCCTGCCCAACTGCCTGTCCAACACCCTGACCATGAGTATCTGCTGTAGTTGTAGGCAATCCAACTAGCTGTGCGGGAGCTCTCGGCTCCTGAAATATGACCCTGCAGATCTCAACAACTCTCTCAGGCTACCTATGCATTTTGTCTTCATGGAATACTACATCATGACTACGGATGACTTTCTGCGCCTGCGGATCCTAGAGACAGTAACCCATCTCGCCTGCATCCCCATAACCAAGGAAAATGCATTTGACACTCTTGGGATCCATCTTACTTCTCTTGTCCCTGGGCACATGGCAAAATGCCTCACATCCAAAGACACGGAGATGCGCATAAGAGGGAGGTTTTCCAGTCCATACCTCCTCTGCAACCTAGAAATCCAAATCACTAGAGGGTGATCTGTTTATGACATGCATAGCTGTACTAACTGCCTCAGCCCAAAAGCTCTGTGGTAGGCCTGCATGGCTAAGCATACTACGTACACGCTCGTGGATGGTTCTATTTATCTACTCAGCCAAACCATTCTGGGGGGGGGGTGTAGGGGGTGGTCAACTGACGCTTAATACCCCTCTCATCACATAACTGCTCAAAAGCACGTGAGACATACTCACCCCCATTATCTGTCCTTAGGCATTTTAGCCTATACCCAGACTGGTTCTCAACCAATGCAAGCCATCTCTAAAACACAGCCAAGACATTGGATTTCAGCTTAATGGGATAAGCCCAAACTTTCTGTGAAAAATCATCTATGAACGTAACAAAATACTTTGCACCACCCATAGATTGACAAGGCATGGGCCCACAGACATCCGAATGTACCAATGCCAAGGGCTCACTCACGCGTGGCCTACCAGACTTCTTATGCGTAGACCTAGTCTACCTACCATAAAGACAATGCTCACATGAATCAAAACATGCATAATCAAGGGGCGGTAAGTACTGCAAACCAGAAAACATTTTCATTCCCTTCAAAGACATATGGCCCAAACGGGCATGCCAAAGAGATACATGTGGGATAGAACCCACATATAAAACATGATCAAGGGAAGAAGCTGATACAATCAAGGGGTAGAGACTGCCAGCCTTGGCGCAATCACAAGTCTGCCACGAGTGATCTTCCATGTAGAGTCTCCAAAACATACATGATATCCTGCGTCATCAAGCTATCCAGCTGACATGAGACTGCGTGTCAAAGCAGGTACATGACGTACATCCTGCATAACAAAACTGCTGCCAGAAGGAAACTGAAGCCTAACATCACCAATGCCCACAATATTGGTGTGCAGATCGGACGCTGTATGCTCACGTAGTGAATCCCGGAAGGTCCCCAAGAACAATGAACTCTACCTTTTTGCACAAAAAACAATGTAAAAGCATGAACGACAAGAAGCAAGAGACCAATTGGGTTCAATCTCCCCCCATGCCTTGTGTGAGCACTTCACAAAGCATGTATTTTATGTATATTTCCATCTTCATGCTCAATAATAGCCCAATTTACAAAAATATGACAAGCTTTTAGCTTTTGAGTTTGCTTTCTACAAAAATAGGAAATAAAGCTAATGGACGGTGCCCATGGAGTCTGGCACGCCCAATCTCAATGTCCAAATAGAAATAACATATCCGTGCGTATAGGCGCATACAAAATAATAATCAATAATCAATGTCTCAATAGACATAACAAAATATAGGCGTGGCGCCTATCAAAATATAATCCAAAGGTCGAATACTCGCTAGACTCCAATGCTTTCCTCCGCCACTGCTGCTATCTCTACACATCAACTGAAGCATTCACAATTGTTAGTAAAATAATACAATTAAACTGACAAAAGTGAATACCTAGCAGTCTTCAGCTACAAAAATAAATCAACTAGTTAGAAATAAATCCTAACCTTAATTTATTACGAGTGCGCACTCTAAACTCATAAACGTTTATTAATTTAATATGCATTTTGCAGAATCACCCGCTATGGAATCACCCATGTACACACTAAATTAATGAAATGCCCGAAAAGGACAGGCGTCCCCATCAACTTCTCGCACAAAGAATCCTCTTTGTGTATGAGCCCCGGTCATCTAAGTTTACGGAATCCACCGTAAAACCTCACGGAATCCACCGTGGAATATGCCTCCTGGCATCATACCCCCGGGGTGGGATAGCAATTGACCTCAATTGCTATTAGCTCAATGTGGAGCTAACAGAGTGGGGAAAGCATTTAAGTCTCTAGCGTGCATCCATTGTGCTTCCTCTACAGGATGGTTCTTAAATTTTACTAGATATCTAGAATACCTTCGGCCAGTTCTAGTGGTCATGTAGTTAGTGTCTATGATGGCTTCTGGTTCAAGTATTTCAGTCTCTTCCTCTAATAAAGGTGGGCTTTCATAAACAGGGTGGATAGGTAATTGGCCTCTAAATGGTCTCAATAAACTAATGTGAAATGTATCGTGAATTTTCCAATGAGATGGTAATTCTAACTTGAATGCATTATCATTAATCTTATGAATGATTCTAAATGGTCCATAGAATCTAGGAGCTAATTTGACAACTGGATGTCTATCTACACTTTGCAGTCTACGTTTTTCTATTCTCAGCCAAACATAATCATTAACTTTGAAATTCATGGCTTGTCTTTTCTTGTTAGCTTGTTTGGTATATGATTGCTGGGCTTTAGCAATCATATCCTTAACCTCATCAAAAATACTATTATGCATAGTAGCAATATCATCAGCACTCTGAATTCTATTAGACAAAGATGCAACAGGTGTAGATAATCTATATCCATAAATGACTTCAAAAGGTGCTTTCTTTGTAGATGTGTGCGGTGTATTGTTATATGCAAACTGTAATAAATGCAAATGAGTGTCCCATGTCTGAGGTTTAGAGATAGTATATGCACGTAAAAGATCTAAAATGGTGCTGTTTGTGGCTTCTGTTTGTCCATTTGTTTCTGGATGAAATGCAGATGAGAAATCAATCTTTGTGCCTAGATTTGCAAACAGTGTAATCCAAAAATTGTTACAAAATCTAGAATCATGATCTGAAATAATCACTTTTGGCAATCCATGGTTAGTAAAAACAGTTTTCAAAAATAACTGTGCTGCTTGTGATGCTGTTAAAGTTTTCTTACATGGAATAAAATATGCTTGCTTACTAAATCTATCTACAACTGTCCAAATCATATCATGGTTAGATTTAGTATTTGGTAAACCAGTAATGAAATCCATAGAAATATGTTCCCAAGGTTTAGATGGAATAGACAAAGGCATTAATAATCCATACTGTTTACCATGATGTCTCTTTATTCTTTGACAAATCAAACATTCAGAAACGAAATTAGATACATCTGCATCCATATGCGGCCAATAAAAATCTTCAGTTAACATGCGTAATGTAGATATGATACCTCTATGACCTTGATATGGGGGACAATGAATTTCATTCAAAAGAAAAGATCGGAGTGGAATAGTAACACACAGTCTCTTTTCATAAAACATAAATCCATCATTATATGACAATGAATCAACAGGAATGAAATTATTTTGAACTAATTTTTGCCAATCAGAATGAAAAGTAATATCCTGGTGATATGTATCTTTCATAGCAATCAAAGAATCAAAAGATATGACAGAAATATTATGAATTGCAGGTCTTCTACTCAATGCATCAGCAACTACATTTTCTTTTCCAGGTTGGTATTGAATGATAGGATGAAAACTTTGAATGAAGGAAGCCCATTTGATATGACGGTCAGAAATTTGGGGTTGGCTAAGTAAATGTCTAATGCTTTGCTGGTCGGTCTTTATCATGAATTCTGAACCCATTAAATAGTGTTTCCACTGTTTTAATGCTTGTACAACTACTAATAGTTCTTTGTCATAAGTGGAATATTTCATCTGAGAGGGTTTCAGCTTAGAACTAGAATATGCTATTGGATGATTGTCTTGCATTAGTACGGCTCCTATTCCTGATCCGCTAGCATCGGTCACAACTAGAAAAAATGGTCTATTAAAGTCATGCAACTGTAAAACAGGGGCATTGGTTAATGCATGTTTCAGTAAGTCAAAGGATTTCTGTTGATTTTCAGTCCACTGATAAACAATTTCTTTCTTAAGAAGGTTTGTTAATGGTAAAGCAAGTAATGAAAAATTACGTACAAACTTCCTATAGAAACTAGCAAGACCAAGGAATGAGCGTAATTCATGCACATTTTTAGGAACAGGCCAATGCAATATTGCATCAATTTTCTTAGGATCAACTTTAATTCCTTCTTTTGATACAATATGACCTAAATATTCTATTTCTGTCTTAAAGAATTCACTCTTTTCAGGATTTGCAAACAATTGATTTTCTTTCAGTAATTGAAAAACTAATGATAAATGCTCATAATGCTCTTTCTCACTTTGACTAAACACCAAAATATCATCAAAGAAAACAAACACACAGTACTGATATTTCAAAAAGATACGGTTCATCATTCTACTGAAAGTGGCAGGTGCATTAGTCAATCCGAATGGCATGACTAAGAATTCGTAATGGCCAAACTGTGTTCTGAATGTAGTCTTAAATATGTCAGATCTATCTAGCCTCACCTGATGATATCCAGACTTAAGGTCAATTTTACTAAATATAGAAGATCCTTGCAGTTTGTCCATAAGGTCATCAACTCTAGGTATAGGATACCTATTATTTACAGTGATCTTATTTAAAGCTCGGTAGTCAATACACATACGATAAGTATTATTCTTTTACTTGACTAAGAGTACAGGTGCACCGAATGGAGAACTGCTAGGTCGAATTAAACCTCTATTTAGTAATTCTTCAACTTGACTCTGGATTTCTTTTTGCTCTATTTGATTGTGCCTATATGGTGCTTTGCAAGGTGGTTGTGTGCCAGGTATCAAATCAATCTTATGGTCTTCTGGTCGTGAAGGTGGTAAACCTGGTGGTAGGTCTTCTGCAAAACAGTCCTTAAAATATGCAAGAAATTCCTTATGCCTAGGGTGCATATGATTTTCCTTAAAAATTAATATTCATTGTGTGTGTGGAATAATCTATATTTGGATTATGCTGGTGTCTCCAAGGCATTCCTAAAATAATGCCGCTTGACTGTAATGGAACAACTAAGAAATTTCTTCTTTCAATATATGAACCAATTTGAATCTCTAAATCTTATACTTCTTGTGTGCCATTGTACCTAGTACCTAAAAATGCAGCTTTTATGCGATAATGCGTAGGTACAGTCTGTAATTTCAATTCCTTTAAGTCATGAGTACTACCATCATCATGCAAGATAGTTCTTTCCTTTCCATGCACCAAACATTTCATAGTCAATAATGAATGTGGAGTAGGCATACCTAGTAAAGTGTCGGAAGTAGTAGTAGTATCATCTTCATCTTCAGTGAAATCAGGCATATCCTCATGCTCGTCTTCGTCCATGGCTCCAAGATAGTTGATATGTGCTGGTGGCTTCTTTGAATGACAATTTGCTGTGAGATGCCCTGGCTGGTGACACTTATAGCATACTATTGGCTTGGCTTTGGTTACATTATTTGCAATGGCTGGAAGTCTGGGTACATTTGGATTTGCTTGTGGAATAGGCTTAGGATTTGGATTGACATTGGATGGTAATGCAGGTGGTTTAGCCCAATTCTTGCAGAAAGATGATGATGAGAAACGACCTGGATTAAACCTTCTAAAATTGGAATTGAATTGTTTAGATCCATAATTACCATTGGCTTGGAATTGCTGTGGTCGTCTGTCTCTTCCGCGTAACTTATCTTCAGTGTCGTGAGCTAGTGAGATGGCGTCTTCAAGGGTAGCAGGCTTGAACATGTTCACTTCAGCGTAGTAATGTCCAAGAAGTCCAGACATATACTTCCGCTTATGCGTCGTCTCTGTACGTCTTCAAGCATGCGTAGCTGTAAGAGTGCATTCCAAAAACGCTATGTATACTGTGGAATAGGCTCACGATCCCGTTGTTGAAGTAAATCCCATTGCTTGATAGCCTTCTCATGAAATTGCAGTGGAAGGAAATTCTGCATGAACTTCTTCTTGAAATCTTCCCAAGTAGCAGGACATTCTATGCTCTTGCGTACTACAGTCCACCAAAGTGATGCTCTGTCTACCAAATGATTAGTAACACACTTGATTTTATCTTTTTCTGGATAAGTTTCCTCATGGAAATATTCATCAAACTGGCTAATGAATGATAAAACAGTCTTTCCTTCTCGTATGCCATTGAAAGTGCGAAATTTGAAACTTCGTTTACTTATCTTTGATTCCTTGCGAATGGTTTGAGCTTCAAGAGTGGCGTCGATGGTATGTCGAATCAAATCTTCAGCTTGAGGTTCTTCTTTGTCGGTGGACGTGTAAAATATTACACGGCGCAGCGAACAGAATCTGAGAAAGAGATAGAGAGTACACAACAGATAAGAGGAGAATCAGTAAATTCTTTAACTCCAAATAACTGATACAAAGATGGCTCTGTCCACCCGTGCGCTTCCACTGTGTGAAGCTTAGATGGCGATCTAGACAGAAGATAGGTGAAGAGCTTAAGGCTAGCTGGAACAACAACTCTGACTGGGTGAAAGATGAGTGAGTGATGGCTGCGAAGGGGTTTAGCTTTTATAGCCCGCGAAGGTCGTTAGGTCGGCCTGCTGACCGCCGATCTACCATATGAGCCTCCACTAGTCGGCCAGGGAATATTCCAGGGAATATTCCCTTTACAATAGGGACCCCTTTTAACTTCCTTACCACGCAACTCAATGCAATGTGCCTCGAGTTGCTACCAGCTTAACCACTCTGTCTAACCCAAAGATTAGACCCACAACAGTCACCTTTTTGCCATCCGGTCACATAGACCTCATCTGATATACAAGTCAGGACTCAACTAATGTCCGGGCTCACATTTGGCTTCTCCTCATAATGGGGGCCTTACAACTTTGAGCACCATGGATCATTGGTAGCACCTAATGAGGGTGGGGCATTGATCATATCTAACAGGACGCTCTTTGTAATTTTGTCAATTGCGCTTGCAATGCTTGCCTAGCCCTTCGTTCTTCTTCCAATTGCAGCATGATTAGATCCAGCTTTTGTTCCATGGTAGGCTCAGGTAGGTCGTCTTCAGCCATAGGATCATCCATATGTGGGGTCGTCATCCTGTAAAACTCAATAAACCTTTCTCACTCAAAATCAGGTTAGCGGGATGAGCGTAGCTCAAATTCGGGGTTACAAGGCTATGTATTTTTGGGTATTTCTTTCTCAATTTTCAGAAAATCTACAATATTTCCGTCTTCATTTGCTGAAAATACTTCAGTGAACCTGTGGATAGGTAGAACACTTTGCCACGAACAACTTTCCAGTTCAGAGTTTTTGCGCAGAAACAAGCCTTCTAGGAGTTTTGAGCACTAGTCAGTTCTGATTCCAGTTGACTAGTCTGACTTGCAGAGTTGCAGACTTAGCCGACTTACAGAGTTGCAGACTTGCAGAACTTAGGCCGACTTGATGAACTTGCAGGACTTGATTCCAGTTGACTTGCAGAACTTGGCTTCTGATGCGCAGGACCCGGAGTTTGGTGACTTTCTTGCCCTGTGTGACTTGCAGAAACCTTAGCTTTGACGTAGGAGATTAAGCTTAAAAAGCTTAAGGAAGGCGTCGACTGATTTCGTGGGGGGGGGGGGGGGCGTTTTGTTGACGGCGCGAAAAACGCGGAAGGCTCCTCAGATACCACGATATCAGATTTGAAGCAATTAAGCTTCTTAAGCTTCTTCTAAGCTTAAGTTAAGCTTAAACTTATGAGAAATAAGAGATATGAAATTTTTTTTCTCACTGTATAACCACGACTTGATGAAGGAGATGGATGCGTGGTCCTCCGCCTACACAGCCTGGTCCTTCGCGATCTGACAGTAGAAACAGGGGTTCTTGATCGCCAGAAGTCTGGCTATATCAACGGTTCGCGATGAGATTGACTGTAGAGCCCGATCGTTCCTGGAGCTCCGCCTTCGCTCGAGATGGGTAGCGATTGGAAGCTCTTGATCTCAACTCCGCTCTGATACCATTGGTGCGCAGATCGGATGCTGTATGCTCACGTAGTGAATCCGGGAAGGTCCCCAAGAACAATGAACTCTACCTTTTTGCACAAAAAACAATGTAAAAGTATGAACGACAAGAAGCAAGAGACCAATTGGGTTCAATCTCCCCCCATGCCTTGTGTGAGCGCTTCACAAAGCATGTATTTTATGAAAGGTGAGAAGGATCGAAGCTTGCACGCGAGCTATGGCGGGAGAGCAAGAGCAAGAAAGAGAGAGACAAGAAATGGGAACTCCAACAGTCACAATGTGTGACCGGGCCTTCCTTTATTCAAACTGTCACTAAAAGAATAAAGAATAAAGTGACGTGACGGGCGCCCAGCCGCCACCTGCAGTGTGCAGTGGCGGGTACTGTCAGTGTAGTAATACATGGGGCAGCACGGCGGAGGCGCCTTTACCCCCAACAACCTCCCACTTAAAGGCGAATCTGCCCTAGTGAGAGAGAAAAGAAAAAGAAAAGACAGTACAAATGTACATAGGTACAAGGGATGAGGAAAGGCGACATCTCATCCAACGCCCATCAGCCTCCTGAGGAAGGCAAAGCGCTCAGTAGTGAGGCTCTTTGTGAGTAGATCTGCAGGATTCTCGTCAGTGGAGATCTTGACAAGGTCAACAGACCTGTCCTCCACGACACCACGTATGAAGTGATACCTCACCTCAATGTGTTTCGTCTTCGCATGGAAGACCGGATTCTTAGCCAACTGAATGGCACTCGTAGAATCCGAATGCAGTGTAGGTGTAGCATCAATCCCAAGGTTAGCAACTAGACGGCCTAACCATATGGCCTCCTTGCAAGCCTCAGTGGCTGCAACATACTCGGCCTCAGTGGTAGACAAAGCCGTACACTTCTAAACCCTGGACATCCAAGAGACAGCCCCTCCAGCATAGGTGAATACATAGCTAGACGTGGACTTCCTACTATCTGCATGTCCTGCATAATCGGAGTCAGTGTACCCCACGACCCCTGTATCCTGGCTGCCATAGTAAATACACATATCTGCTGTGCCCTTCAGGTACCTCATGATACCCTTCACGGCATCCCAATGTCTGCTGCCAGGTGTAGCCATATAGCGTGCCACAACACCAACTGCATGCGCAATATCTGGACGAGTGGCTATCATGGCATACATCAAACTGCCCACGGCTGAAGCATAAGGGATCTTGGCCATCTCGGCCCTCTGCTCATCTGTCTGCGGACAATCGACCTGTGATACCTTCACATAAAAAGGTAATGGACAGCCAATAGGCTTTACGTCCTGCATGCGGAAGCGCTCAAGGACTTTATGAATGTACTCCTGCTGTGAGAGATACAAAAGCCCCTGATGCCTATCGCGCTTAATGCGCATCCCAAGTATATGTGAGGCCTGTCCCAAATCCTTCATCTCAAAGCTCTTCTTCAGCTGAGATTTAAGACCATCTAGCTCATCATGAGCTTTCCCTGCTATCAGCATATCATCAACATAGAGTACCAAGATAAGCAAACTGCCATCACGGGCTTTCTTCGTGTAAAGACACATATCCATAGCACTCCTGCTGTAGCCCTGTGACTGCATAAAGGCATCAAACTTATGATACCATTCCCTAGGTGCCTGCTTCAAGCCATACAAGCTCTTCTTCAACTTGCACACTAGGTGCTCCCTGCCAGGTTCTGCAAAGCCCTTAGACTGATCCATATAGATCTCATCATGCAAGTCCCCATGTAGAAAAGCCGTCTTGACATCCATCTGATATAGATCTAAGTCAAGCTGTGCAACCAAAGCCAAGACTAAGTGCAAGGTAGTCATCTTAACCACAGGAGAGAAGACTTCATCAAAGTCCACACCATGTTCCTGCTTAAAACCCTTTGCTACCAATCTAGCCTTGTATGCCGGCTTGGGGTGTCCAGGGGTACTTTTCAGCTTGTACACCCACTTGCATGGCAAAGCCTTCTTGCCCTTAGGCAAGGCAACCAAATCCCAAGTCTCATTCTTATGCAGGGAGTCGATCTCAGACTACATAGCCCTCTCCCAGGAGTGACTGTCACCCCTGCGCATAGCCTCATCATAAGTGAAAGGCTCTCCTGCATTTGTAACCAAAACATAATGCATAGAGGGCTGAAATCTGTCAGGTGGACGTCTGTCTCTAGCAGACCGTCTCACCGCAGGCTCTGCTGCCTGTCTAACTGCCTGTCCAACACCCTGGCCCTGTGGAGGAACTGCTGCAGGCTGTACTACTGGTTGTGCTGGAGCTCTAGGCTCCTCTTGAAAGATCACTCTACGGATCTCAACCACCTTCTCAGGCTGCCTGTGCATCTTGTCTTCATGGAAGACGACATCATGGCTGCGTACTATTTTCCACGCCTGCGGATCCCATAGGTGATAGCCCATCTCTCCTGACTCACCATAGCCAAGGAATATGCATTTAATGCTCTTTGGATCCAATTTACTCCTCTTGTCCTTGGGCACATGGCAGAATGCCTCACATCCAAAGACACGGAGATGCGCATAAGAGGGTGGCTTACTAGCCCAAACTTCCTCTGCAACCTGGAAATCCAATCCACTAGAAGGCGATCGGTTTATGACATGCACTGCCGTACTAACTGCCTCAGCCCAAAAACTCTGGGGTAGGCCTGCATGGCTAAGCATAGAGCGCACACGCTCCTGAATAGTCCTGTTCATGCGCTCAGCCAAACCATTCTAGGGTGGGGTGTAAGGGGCGGTCAACTGACGCTTAATACCCCTGTCATCACAAAACTGCTCAAAAGCATGCGAGACATATTCTCCCCCATTATCTGTCCTAAGGCATTTCAGCCTATACCCAGTCTGGTTCTCAACAAGAGCAAGCCATCTCTGAAAAACTGCCAAGACATCGGACTTCTGCTTTATGGGATAAGCCCACACTTTCCTAGAAAAATCATCAATGAAGGTAACGAAGTACTTCGCGCCACCCATAGACATTCAAGGCATAGGCCCACAAACATCGGAATGCACCAATGCCAAGGGCTCACTCATGCGTGGCCTACCCGATTTCTTATGCGTAGACCTATTCTGCTTACCATAAAGACAATGATCACACGAGTCAAAACATGCATAATCCAAAGGCGGAAGATACTGCAAACCAGATAACATTTTCATTCCCTTTAAAGACATATGCCCCAAACGGGCATGCCAAAGTGATACATGTGGGATAGAGCCCACTGCCAAAACATGGTCTACAGAAGACCCAGATACAACAAGAGGATAGAGGCTGCCAGCCTTGGCGCCTCTAGCAAGCACAAGTCTGCCTTTGGTAATTTTCCAGGCAGAATCCCCAAAACAGACATGAAACCCTGCATCATCCAACTATCCTGTAGACATAAGACTGCGCGTAAGCGCAGGTACATGACGTACATCCCTGAGCAAAAAGGAACTGCCAGTGGAAAACTGCAACTGAATATCTCCACAGCCCACAATATCAAGAGACCTGTCATCTCCAAGTCTGACTGATCCAGATACAGTACGGTAAGAGTGAAACCACTCACGGTAAGGCGTCACATGGAAGGACGCACCTGAATCCAATAACCAGCACTGTGCATATATACTAGGTGTCTCAGTCAAGTGTGAAGCATCAGAAGAACTAGCTGCAAGTATGAACTCATCACTACCATCGGAATCCTTGGTCTGCATGACATTAATTTCTTCAATCTTGACGCTGGACTTCGCAGGTACTATGCTGCGATCAGAGGACTTCTCCTACACTTTCTCTTTGCCCTTATCCTTGCGCTTCTCATTGCGCAACTCATGACACTGTGGTCTGATATGGCCCTTTTTTCCACAATGATGACAAGTGACATTAGCGTTGCGCCCACGTGACTTACTACACGACTTTCCACGAGATTTAGACCGACCCTTCTGTGAGTCACGGCCTCGGCCATTACCACGGTCATACCTGTCATTCCTGCCTCTAACTGTCAAAGCATGACTACCACGAGAGGCATCCAAGTTTTTGCGATTCACCTCTTCCTGAAGAAGAGCACTCTCAACATCTGCCAATTTTAGAGTAGCACATGGAACTGGCTCAAGTGAGCAGACATAGTCGCATTGTCCTTCATGCGCAGATCCATAAGCTGCTTCAACCAGTACATTTGACTCGCCGGACTTTTCTTATCATAAAGATTCTTGATCTTATTCCATAGATCCCATGCACTCTGTGCTTCCTCAAATACATTATAATGTACCTGTTCAGTGAGAGACAATACAATCGTGGACTTGCATAGCTCATCAAGTTCAAGCCAGTCATCATTTTCCATAGTTTCAGGCTGCTCCCCACTCAACCGAAGTGGCTTAATCTGAGATTTCTGCACCAAAACCTGCCATATTTGACTCTTCCACTAAGAGTAGTTGGTACCATCCAACTTTGTAATGTTAAAGATGGCACTATCATGCGAAGATGACACCATTATGCAGGCTGGAAATGCCCAAACAGTCCAAAACTGCTTGCTGTTTTACTGCAGAAACTGCCCAAAAATGACCAAAACGGGGTCCAAAGGGCGAGCAGAGTGTGCCAAAAGTTGCTGCCCACTTAGTACTAGGTGCGGTACACCAAATTAGGATATTTCAGCATGAAAAGTACACCTCAGTCCACCAATAACTGCTTGCTGTAATAAATTGCAGGTATGCAGTTTAGAGAGCAACTGTCCCAAAATAGGATCCAATGTCAAGCAAACAATGCTAGGTCCAAAGCCGGCATGAAATGGACATAAGCAAGGCCAATGACAGTGAAAAGAACATGATCTCAACACTGAAGCATGTCAAAATAACATCTGCCAGTGAAAGGCACACCCCCAGACACTCTAGGCAAAGTGTTCCTGTAACTGCCAAAACCTGACACAAATAGGTGTCTGCTCAAAGAGAAAGATCCAAAATATGAGACTCAGCTCATAAGCATCCTATGAACCAAGAGTACATCAATGCATATCCATAAAGATCGGAGTATGATCCCAAAGTCTCAATGCGTATGTAGCTGCTCAAGACATAAACTGCTCCAAATACATGTAAGTGCTCCAATAGCATGCAACTGTCAAAGGTCAAGCAAGCATGTAAAATGCTCCCACTGGCACAAAAGGTGTACAAAGCGAGCTCAGAAGCTCAAACAACCCAAGAGAAAGCACCAGTGATAAGTGACCCTGCCAATGCATCAAGCGCATCCAAGAGAGCATGACATACATGAAGCACCGGTCGTATTAACCATGAAGCAATACATAAGCCCAAATAAGCTCTCGGTCAACTCAATGACATCCAAATAGCAACCAAGATCAGTGATCAAGTAAGCCGGGAATGCTCAAATACATCCAAATCCAAGCTCCAAATGTTAGTATGGCATACACGAACCAAATAGCATATGTCACGAACCAAAGCATGTAATGCAAAAGCCTAACTGTCAAGCAGAGACATGAGGCATAGGCGGTCCACGAGCATGCCAAGTCGGTCCAAATGCCAGTGAAGACGGAGCTAATGCGAAGCTCAAAAGCATCCCATAATCTCATATATATGCTCCAAGCCGTCCCCAAATGTCAGAGACATCATGCCAAAGCTCAAAGCATACATCCGGTATCGGTAGGTAAGTGCCAAAGCCTGTAAAGTACCTTCAGCCCACTGTTATTCCAGCATGTATTTACTGTTCTAAATAGTAGATTTCAGCCCCGAATTCAAGCCAAAATCATGGTCAAACCAAATGCATACATCCCCAATACATCCGGGTAGGAAGTAGACCGCATACGGGCATCAAATAAGGTAACCGGAGTAGAGTATAAGCATCAAATGCCAATGCCAAGTGTGGCTGCCCTGTTTCCAGCACTGTATAACAGTAAATAACAGTCCCAAATCAGCCAATATTTCAGGCCAAAATCATGGCATAATCATGTGCATACATTCCCAAGGCACTAGGCATCATGTAGACCACATACGGCCATCAAATAGCACAACCGGAATGGAGTATAAGCAACAAATGCTAATGCCAATGGTGCTACCCTATTTTCAGCCTGTTATGACAGTTTATGACAGTCCCAAATCTGAAGAGATCAGCCCCGAATGATCAAGACCAATGCCCAAAGCTTGAATGACATCAAACATGAAGTCTATAGCCCTCTTGATCAAGGTAGAGAGCAAGAAGCAATGGCCAAGTGTGGAGCTGAAGTAGATGAGTGCTCATAGCCTGGAAAAAAATGATGCAATCTACCATGTTGGTGCTGAACTTGCTGCTGCTCCACATGGGCTAAAAAGGGGGTAATGGGGGGCTCAATGATGGCCCAAGGTAGGCACATACCAAGCCATGAAGGTCCAATGCAAAGGGGAGGGAAGATATGAGCTATGGAGCTCAAGAAGAGTGGCTGCCCTTTGTTCCTGCCCTGTTTCAATCTGAGAATACACTCAAATGCCTGCAAATGCTGAAGCAATACCTCAAGGGCAAGGCCCTGATGAAGCTCAAGAAGGCCAGGATGGAGCTCGGGAAGCCGGGGAGAGTCGGGAGCTCAAGAGGTCGGCTATGGCTGCCGGGATGGAGACCCAATGTGTGAAGCGAGTTGATGCGAAGGTCGGGAAGCACCGAGTTGAGCTCGAGCAAGAGAATGCCAAGCTCTGATACCAGTTGAAAGGTGAGAAGGATCGAAGCTTGCACGCGAGCTATGGCGGGAGAGCAAGAGCAAGAAAGAGAGAGACAAGAAATGGGAACTCCAACAGTCACAATGTGTGACCGGGCCTTCCTTTATTCAAACTGTCACTAAAAGAATAAAGAATAAAGTGACGTGACGGGCGCCCGCCACCTGCAGTGTGCAGTGGCGGGTACTGTCAGTGTAGTAATACATGGAGCGGCACGGCGGAGGCGCCTTTACCCCCAACATTTTATGCATATTTCCATCTTCATGCTCAATAATAGCCCAATTTACAAAAATATGACAAGCTTTTAGCTTTTGAGTTTGCTTTCTACAAAAATAGGAAATAAAGCTAATGGACGGTGCCCATGGAGTCTGGCACGCCCAATCTCAATGTCCAAATAGAAATAACATATCCGTGCGCATAGGCGCATACAAAATAATAATCAATAATCAATGTCTCAATAGACATAACAAAATATAGGCGTGGCGCCTATCAAAATATAATCCAAAGGTTGAATACTCGCTAGACTCCAATGCTTTCCTCCGCCACTGCTGCTATCTCTACACATCAACTGAAGCATTCACAATTGTTAGTAAAATAATACAATTAAACCGACAAAAGTGAATACCTAGCAGTCTTCAGCTACAAAAATAAATCAACTGGTTAGAAATAAATCCTAACCTTAATTTATTACGAGTGTGCACTCTAAACTCATAAACATTTATTAATTTAATATGCATTTTGCGGAATCACCCGCTATGGAATCACCCATGTACACACTAAATTAATGAAACGCCCGAAAAGGACAGGCGTCCCCATCAACTTCTCGCAAAAAGAATCCTCTTTGTGTATGAGCCCCGGTCATCTAAGTTTACGGAATCCACCGTAAAACCTCACGGAATCCACCGTGGAATATGCCTCCTGGCATCAAATATCAAGAGAGATGTCATCACCCAAGTGCATAGAACTCGAAATAGTACGGTATGAATGAAACCACTCTCAGCAAGGTGCCACATGAAAGGATGCACCTAAGTCCAAGAGCCAACACTATGCATACATAGAGTGCATCTCTGTCATCTGCGAAGCACTAGAAGAAGCTGCAAGGATATAATCATCATCATCATCAACATTCTCAGGCTGCATAACATTGATCTCTTCAATTTTAACACTGGACTTTGCAGGTACTATGCTGCGATCAGAAGTCTTATCTTGCACTTTGTCTTTCCCCTTATCTTTGTGCCTTTCATTGCGCAATTCATGGCATTGTGGCCTAATATGGCCCTTTTTCCCACAATGGTAACAAGTAACATCTGCATTCTTGCCATGGGATTTGCTACGTGACTTCCCACAAGACTTGGACCGAGATTTCTGAGAATCCCGTCCACGGCCACTACCACTGCCATGCTTTCCATATCCATCATTCCTACCTCTAACTGTCATAGCATGAGACACACGAGAGGCACCCAAATTCTTACAGTTAACCTCTTCCTGCAGAAGAGCACTCTCAATATCAGATAATTTCAAGGTAGCAGTAGAGGCACATAATGCAGTGCGGAATACATCCCATGACTCATTAAGAGTACCAAGCAAGAAAAGAGGAGTGACATCCTCTACAAAAGTGATGTCCTGCGAAGTCAAGTTCTTTAGTATAGCATGTAATTGGCTCAAGTGAGCAGACATAGTCACATTCTCCTTCATGCGCATAGATCCATAAGCTGCTTCAGCCAATACATCTGACTTGATGGACTTTTCTTGTCATAGAGATTTTTTATCTTTTCCCACAACTGCCATGCACTCTGTTCTTCCTCAAAGACATTATAGTGAACTTGTCTGTGAGAGACAATACAATAGTGGACTTGCATAACTCATCAAGCTCAAGCCATTCCTCATCTGGCATAGTTGCAGGCGGATGCCTGCTTAACCTTAAAGGTTTGATCTGCGATTTCTGCACCAACACCTGCCAAATCTGGCTCTTCCAATAAGAGTAATTCGTACCATTAAGTTTAGTGATGTTGAAAATAGCATGATCAGCGGACGAACGAACTCGCCATAATGCAGGCTGGAAGACTGTAGACAGTTCAAAACTGCTTGCTGTTTACTGTAGAAAATGACCAAAAAATCACCAAAATTGAGAAAAAATGGCAAAGAAAGTGGAACCAAAGCTATTGTCCACCAAGTACTAGTGAAAGCACATCATTTCAGAGTGTTTCACCATGAAAAATCCATGTCAATCCATACAGATATGCTTGCTATAATAAATTTCAGATTGCAATAAAAGAGAGTAACAGTGCCAAAATAGGATCCCAAGGCAATCAGATACTGCCAAGACCAAAGCCGGCATCATGCGGGCATAGCATAAGCATATGACGGTCGATAAGCATGAAAAGACCCAAGTATGTCATACAAATATCTGCCACCAGTGAGTAGGCACACCCCCCAAGCAACGGGGCAAAGTGTTCCTACCACTACCAAAACTTGACACAAGTAGGTGTCAGTTCACAAAGATATGGATCCAAAACTGAGACTTAGCTCATAAGCATATAGTGAACCAAGACATATGATGTATCATCCCAAAAGGTAAGAAGTCCCAAAGTCTCAAGTGTTTGTAGCTGCTCAATAGCATGTAACGGCTCAATGCATAAAAGTACCACTTGCTCAATGTGTGATAAGCATTCAAGAATGCTCCCACTAGCACAAAAGCCGTATGTACGAGCTCAAGAGCTCAAGTCAAGGCAAGACACAGTGCCAATGACATAAGTCCAAGATAATACATCAATAGTGCATCCCGAACATGTAGGCGGTAGAGCATCCGTATGTAGCATCCATAAGCATGTAAGACATCAAGTACATCCCAAGATACAACTCTGGCAATCCAATAAATAGCTCAAGTAAGCTCCGAGAATCCAAGGTCAAGCCAAGATCGAGCTCTAGTAGCGGTCAGACATAAGCAACATACATGCCACAAGTACATCCAAGACGGAGCATCCAAATGCTTTGCAAAGCGAGCTCAAGCTCAATCAACGATCCCGAATCAAAACCAAGCTCTATGTCGAGCCCCAAGTGTCAATACATCACCATATATGTCCGAAACATAGCCCGAAAAGCATAGGCATAAGTATACATGAGTAAAATGACTTCAGCCCAACTGTGTACAACAGTGATTTACTATTCAAAACTGAGAATTTCAGCACCAAAATCAACTCCAAATGGTTGCCAAACAATAGGCATACATTCCCCTAACATCCGGGCATCAAATGGGAACAACTGGGCATCAAATGACAATGCCAAACAAGCTGTAGC
This sequence comes from Lygodium microphyllum, assembly GCF_053477565.2. Taxonomy (NCBI): domain Eukaryota; kingdom Viridiplantae; phylum Streptophyta; class Polypodiopsida; order Schizaeales; family Lygodiaceae; genus Lygodium; species Lygodium microphyllum. The sequence goes on from NC_141151.1 coordinate 99,975,459, forward strand.
ATCAAATGTTAGTGTAACACTATCATAAACTGCCTATGGACTGTTATGACAGTCCCAAAACAGTGTTAAATCAGTCCAAATGCTATGCCAATACATCAACCATCAAAACCAAGCATCAAAGCATGTTCATATGCCCGAAATGGAGCCTTTCCAAGTGCCAATGGAGGGGGAGAGCTACTGTTGTGATTGTCAATGCTGAAGACACATATGGAAGGGCTGCGTAATTCCGCCAACTGTAAATGTTGGTCCTAGGGCTGCAAAAAATGGTGGCCAAGCTTCGGAGGGGTCCGATTAAAGCTAAGGAAGGCCTCAAACAAGCTTTAGCAAGTCTTGTTCAAAGGCAAGGAATGCCTCAAACAAGCTCTAGCAAGTCTTGTTCAAAGGCAAGTGAGATATGAAGCAAGGGAGCTTCAATGGTGGCTGTCCCAATCTTGTTTACAGCCTGTGAGACTTGAGACCTGAAGTAAACCCTGAAGAAAATGATCAAATACCTTTGATGTAATGCCTTGAAGGTGCCCAACAATGCCGAGAAGGTGCTCGGGAAGCTAGGGAGTGACGGGAGCTCAAAGGAGTCGGATATGGCTGCCAGGAAGGAGACCCAATGCAACTAGGGAGTCGATGGGATGCTAAGAATGCCACAAACCAAGGTCAAGAGTCGGAAAGCAAAGCTCTGATACCAGTTGAAAGGGAGCGACGGATTGAAGGTTGGACTCGAGAGCTATGGCGGGAGAGCAAGACCAAGAAAGGGAGAGACTAGAAATGGGAACTCCAACAATCACAATGTGTGATCGGGCCTTCCTTTATTCAAACTGTCAGTAAAAGAATAAAGAATAAAGTGACGGTGACAGGCGCCCGCCACCTGCAGTGTGCAGTGGCGGTGACTGTCAGTGTAGTAATACACGGGCGGCTAGGCAGAGGCGCCTTTACCCCCAACATTCTTGCGGCTTGAGACTTTGCTAGGGAAGAAAGGACTTGTGTCGAAGTACGAAGGATACAAAGGTAGGTGGGATTCTTGTAGGTTGGAGTGGTGCTCCTCATCATGATTGGGGATGATCTTCTCTTGCTCCCTCTCTTTCTTTACTCTCTTCCTCTCTATTATTCTCTCCTTTTCATCTATTCCTTCTCTTCTTCATCTCTACTCTCTCTCTTCCCCCTCATTCTCTCCTCTTTCTTCTTAACCCATTCTACCATCTTCCTCTTTTCTTCTCTTCTCTTATTCTTAACTTTTTCTACTTTCCTTCTTCTTCTTCTTCTTCTTCTTCTCTCTCTCTCTCTCTCTCTCTCTCTCTCTCTCTCTCTCTCTCTCTCTCTCTCTCTCTCTCTCTCTCTCTCTCTCTCTCTCTCTCTCTCTCTCTGTGTCTGTGCGATTGCAACAAACTAGTGGGGTAAAAGAAAAAATTCCCTTCGTGAGCGTCTTTGCTAAGGCTTTATAGGCATTGAAAGCCTTAATACTAAGCCTTAGTTACGGCTAGCATTACCTGTGTATGCTTCACTTCGATAGTTCTACACAATTGAGTAATGAACCACATGACATCAACAAATTTGTGGTGAGTTCGATGGGTACCCTCTTCACATGATTGACGAGATTGAGGTGAAGGCATTGTGATTGATGGCGTTGGGTTTGAGTGATGCAATCAATATGACAGCTGTGAATCAATCATCATGAATTTCTTTTCATTTTTCTTTCTTTTCTTTTTTTTTTTTTCCTTTTTGGATTCTTGCCAGAGGTTATAAACCTTAAGGCATTACCCCCATTTCATACACAGGTGCCTCGAAGGGCTGGGTGTTACATCATTTTCCCCTTAGAGAGATCAAGATGTTCGCATCTTGAAGAACTTAGGATTTGATTTTAGTAAAATGGAGATTATACTACTTGTGGGTTAGAACTCATTAATGCTTCTGTGACGCTACTTGACTACTTGTACCACCGAATCTTAAGATTATAAGGACAAGGTAGAATAGCTTTTATTTCAAGTGTAAGTTTTTTTAAATTACATCCAAGGAAGATCTTTCTAAGATTCTTATTGAGTACTAGTCCTTTGTTATCAAAGAAATTGGGGATGTTGTTTACATGGGATATCCTTGTCCATCCAAGTGGTATCCCCCTCAAGAGAGTCTTTCCATTGGACAAGATATTCCCTAATGGTCCTCCTTCTAAGGATGCATTTTCTTATATTAAGTATACTATCAGGTTGAAGCTCAAGGACTCCTTGGCTTGGCATTACAACTTATTGATAATCAAGAACATGATTAGGGTTGGGTACATAACCTTTTAGAAGGCTAACATGAAATACATTGTAAACTTTCAAGTATTCACAGAGTTGTAGCTTATAAGCATTGAGTCCTACACACTTGAGAATTTTATATGGTCCACAATATCTTGGGTGTAGCTTCTTGTATTGCCCTAAGGATAAAGAGCTCTTCTTAGGATGACATGAATGAAAACCATATCTCCTTCCTTAAAGATCCGTTCTTGTCTTCCTCGATCGGCATATGCTTTCTGTTCACTGATGTAGTAGCATTATTCAATAGGGCCCATGGTTCTACCCATTTGGTGTAGTAATCCGTTTGCCATTAAGATACACTTTTTTCTTGTGTATACCATAGCCAACAATATGGGACTAATGAAGTCCAATCCCCACTTTTGGAAAGGTTCTAGAGGTAGGATTGGTCGGTGTGGCAAGTTGTCTCTGGCTCCAGGTTGACCCAACTGTTGGTAGTAGGAATCATAGTGTTGGACCCACTTCTAGATATCACCATGCATGGTTGGCTATCCAAACTAGCCTGTTTGATTTTGTGGATTCTAACTTCAATGGTGAAGTGTTGGACCCAATTGTAGACATCACCATGCATGGTTGGCCATCCAAACTAGCTTGCTAGATTTTGCAAGTTGTAACTTTAGTGGTGGCGAGTGACCACTGTCAATTCCTTTGATGGGCTTCCTCCAAGACAATAGGCTAATCTTGAAAGCAACCCTCTCACGAACAGAAACAACCACAAAACCGAGGAGAAAGCACACAAAATCTATGTGTATGGCCATGCCATTGATCTCAAAACTAAAAAGAAACGATAAATCTCTATATTAATAATAAACAAATTCATCATCTTCATCATCTTCATCCATAGCTTCAACCATTATGCACAAAAGATAGTGCAAAAGGGAAAATAGGAATTTCTGCACAAATGACAGAGAAGAGAGGAGAGAGAAAGATTGGCACCACCCAAAAGGAGAATGTGTGTATCTTGGAAGAAAGGAGAGAAAGAGGCACATAATCAGCTATGCACTCCACCCCACCTTTTCCCCAAAAGACACACAACCCTTCATATTTTTAATTATTTCTTTGATTTTTTTGATACATTTGTATTCGTAAGGCTTTAGCCTTCACATTTCAATTCTTTCCAACCTTTTGCAAATGCATGCATGTACACTTTTGTGTGTACCATTTATTTATGATGGATGTGGATGTGGCCCCCTCATGTGAGATCTCTTTTTGGTGATTTTACAACAAAGTGAATATTATTCCCTTTACAAAAGATGAAATTGTGATATATGCATTGTTGGGGATAAAAGCCTATGTGCCTGATGCCCTGCCCAAACATTGTCGAGCACCCACCCTGCCCGCGGGTGCCCATTCTTTACAACCCTAACTATATTTTTGTGCCTTGTTTTTAAGCTTCTTTTGGTGTCATCAACTCCATAAGGAGGACCACTCTTTGCAGCATTCTAGAGAGTGTAGTAGTACAATTGTCCCATGACAATTCCAAAGCACTTGCTCTAGAGAGCGAATTGTTTTCATTGGTCATTTTGGAGATGGGACAGAAGTATGTCAATTTCCAAGAAAGTCATCGTTTCTTCATACCACAACCACAAAGGGTTTGGTGGCTTTGTAGGTCTATAGCAAATAGTTGGGCATTTGGGAAGTCATCTTCAACACTAGTTGGTGGTTCTCTAGGAATGCAGCATGAGAATCCATTAGGTGAGTCACCTAGTGACATTTTGCTACTTGAATAAGTAAACTAGTAGTGAATGATCTACATGAAAAACAAAGGAATGTTTAAGTAAATAATGCTGCAACTTCTTGATGCAGTAGGTCATGCCAAGGCACTCTCTTTCGCTTTTACCGAATAGTTTTTCTTAGCATTAGACAACCTTTTACTAGCATAGAACACTGGTTGGAACTAGCCATTGTCATCTTGCTGGATAAGCACACTTCGAATAGCAATATTAGAATTTATAAATACATGAAAAGTCTTCATCCAATTTCGTAGGATCACAATAGGAGCTTTGGATAGTAATACCCAAAGGTGTTGGAATGCCAAGTCGCCTTTTTCATTCCCTTTGTAAGTTGATTGGGCCACATGCATTAATTTGTTGAGGGGAATAGCCAAGTGAGCCAAGAGTCACAGGTGGCGACCCCATGACACCAGATTTTGCCTAAAAATTAGAGTAACATGAATGGCAGATCCAGTACTATAGCTTTCATGATTGTTATCACCTTGGTGGGGTCAACAACAATGCCATTTTGCAAAATGATGTGGCCTAGTAAAATACCACCTTGAATAGCAAATACACATTTGAGGGGATTTAAACTTAAACTTACTTCTTGGTATATTGTGAGGCAAAGCTAGAGGTGCATCAGGTGAAGCATGGCCTTTCTAAAGACATCAAAATCATCCAAAAATACCCTCATAAATTCAATAGGTAAGGCCCAAAAACTCGTGCATGTCTCTGGAAAAGGAGGCCGAAGCATTCTTGAGACTGAACCACATCATTGTAAAAACATATACTCCCCATGCAGTAATGAAAGTTGTTTTAGCTTGGTCTTCTAGAGTAAGGTGCACTTGATTGTATCCGTTGTGAAACCATTGAGAAAGGAGTACATCTCATGGCTAGCTACTTCATCCAGGATAAGATCTAAGTAAGGGATAGGGAAGGAATCCAAAATTGTAGCTGCATTGAGCTTTTTGTAATCCACCTATATTCACAGCTTCTTGTTCTTTTTTGGAATAATGACAATCAGGGAGATCCAATCCACTCAATCTACTGGAGCGATGAAACCAACTCTCAGTGTTGATCCCTTTGACTTGTTTAGCCATGTGAGGATTCATTTTGTAGGATTGCATTCGGAGTAGGATAGCCAATTTTAGAGGAATCCGATGCTGATAGAAATAATGGTCTAGCCCTTTCTTATTTAAATTTTTTGAGGCAAATACATCTTTGAATTTGATCAGCAAATTGATGAGTTGCTAATGGATGTTGGCTACAGTTTGGCACTAATCTTAATTAATTTGGACCAAGATAGAGTGTGCCTAAGTTATCTTCTTTTACTCTTATTACTTTCTGCATTTGCACTTCAAACTCACACTGTTGATTTAAGATTTCACTGATGTCAACATTAGCAATCCGGTCAATATTGGTGTTACCTTTCTATGTAGTCAGGGCACTGAGTTTTGAACTACGTAGGATTGTTTTCCTTTGTCTACACCTTTGGGACTTGAGGTTGCAGACTCTGGGGTTGCATGTACTCTTCATTGATTTAGAGAACATTTGTGAGACACTAGGGTTGCAGGTTGGCATTAGCCTTCAATAACTTCTCTACCTTATCTTCACTTAAGCCCTTGACCATATTGTTTGTTTCAACAATAACTGGTCATTGTTGCGGGGTGGGTAGGGAAAAATTGGTCAAGAAGATCATTATCTTGTATTGATTCCAATAGATTGTCAGTTTATCCTTATCCCCATTGAGATCGAAATTGAGGGTAGAGTTGGGGCTATTTTTGGGACATTGATCGGGTTGAGCGAAGCTAGGAACTGACTTGTTAGGTTTAAATGCATAGTAGGGGAAATGACAAAAAGGTCAGGTTGGTTGCCAATTGGAGAAGGGGAATGTGAATGATGCTTCTAGAATTCTAGAGAATCTTGTTTTGCTTTGGATATAGCCTCATTGAGGATCAAAATAGCCTTAGAAGGTGGTATCATTTGGCACTATCGACGTCATATGGGGCCTAATGTCAAAACTACCTTAAGCAGACCGTGGGAATGCATATGCATTCAGCTTAGCATGCGGAGGAATGGTAATTGTGGTCACCATATGTAATGGGTTGTCTAAAGACTATTGCCACAAGACAAATGATGGGCATACTCAGAATTGACACAAGCGAACACTAACATCACTTTTGATAGTCAATATTCGGGTTGCATAGTGGAACATAATCACAATAAAGAGATCAAACACCAAATGTACTCATAGATTAATCCAAAATATATTGATTAAATAAGGACAATACAACTATTAGAGAGATCGATATGATCATGACATAGGACTTTGGGAATAGCTAGTGTAGGATCACAAGTACTAAACAACTGCAATGATACAAGACCAAGGGAGTACTACTATCAAATCTAGTGACTATAGATGATACAGTATAAGCTTTATTGATAGAGAGTGCTTAGAATTCCAGTCAAGAGATACTGGTAGAAGGGACTCGAAGGAAAGAGTATGGCAGTGAAGCAAGGGAACCCTTTGATACTTGATCTCTAGGGTTATGCATATGCTCCAACAACAACAACAATGATTCACTCCTTTCCTTTATATAGGTCGTTGCCTGCAACGAGACATTCTCTCCGCCCATGTGACAGACTAGGTAGTTTTTACTACTTATGCATCCTTTGACTCCTTAATGTGCTGTTGGTGGCTCTTGGCTTTAAAGGCCACTACCTACCGCCACCTTTAACAATCTACGAAGGTAATATCTTTATGATGAAGGAAAGTATTATTTCATCTTCCTTTAATCAATTGAATTAGCGATAAGAGAACCTCGGATTGATTGATTGAAATTGGGGTATGATCCATGATCATAGGTGTTTTTGTAGCTCCAACACTTCTAGCTCCAAAGCTTCGATTCTTTGGGGGGCCATCACAGATGGATAGCTCATTATGCATGATACTTCTACCTTCGAGATAGACTTGATGATGCATTGCATGATATCAAGGGCCTTTGCAAGATAGGGCCCTTATAAGAGATGCTAGGGCCTTTGCTTGGATAGGGCCCATATAAGAGATGCTAGGGCCATCACAAGAGTTGGTAGGACCTTTGTAAGAGAGTAGATAGAACCTCCACAAGATGGGGGAAAGGTAGGTCTTTGTAAGGTGATGGAGGATTCCTTGTAGACTGAGTAGGACAAATTTTGAATAGGTGGAGGTGAACTTGATCCTCTTCTTTTCTTCTCTCTATCCTCTTCTTGTCTCTTGTATCTTCTTCCTCTCTTCTTTTCTCTACCCTCTTCTTTTCTTCTTCTCTTTATCATCTTTCTCTCTCTTTCATCTTATTTTCTCTCTCTACCCTCTCTCTCTTTCTCTCTCTCTCTCTCTCTCTCTCTCTCTCTCTCTCCTATGCTCTTCTCTTCCTCTATTTCTCCCCCTCTCTCTCGGCGTGCTATTGGTGGGCAAAAACTAACATTAAGGATATGGGTTAAGGCTTTTATAGCCTTGGGGGGGGGGGTGGGATAACCCTCCCCTACTTTGTCATTGTCATCACCATTGCAAGTTTTCTCCCTATCTCGTTGCCCTCAAGACTACTTGCAAATGACCATGCCTCTAAAGTTGTTCAATTTGATTGGGGGGAGCGGGAGAAAAATGGATCAATTGACAATGGTTTGGTGGCATGGATGGCCATGGTTCATGGAGCTAATGGTAGGATGGTGGACGTTTGATGGAGAAGTAAGTCTTTAAAACTAAAATATAAAAAAGATTTAAAACCTTTGGTTAATTTTTCCCTCCTATGCATCCATTTCACATGTGATGGGGGGAAAAGTTGCGAGATATTCCATCCTCTTACCCTTAGAGGAATCAAATGTCCTCATCTTGAAAGAACCTCGGGAGATTGCTTATATAAGACTTCTTCATTGATCTAAGTGGCATCCTCTTCAGGGTAATCCTTCAACTAGACGAGGTACTCTCTAATTGTCTTATTTCTCAGAGTTCTCTCTTTTACATCAAGTACCCTATTAGGCTCAAGCTCAAGAATTCCTTGACTTGGTATTACAACTTGTTGATCATCAAGGACATGATCTTGGCTACATAATTTTTCAATAGGCTAATATGAAACACATTGTGAACTTTCAAGTGTTTAGGGAGTTGTAACTTGTAAGCATTGAGTTCGAGACACTTGAGGATTTTGTATAGCCCACAGTATCTTGGGCTTAGTTTCTTGAATTGTTCCAAAGATAAAAAACTCTTTTTAAGGTGGAAATGGACAAAGACCATGTCTCCTTTCTTGAAGATTCACTCTGCCTTCCTAGATCAACATATGTTTTTTGTCGATCCTTAGCAGCTTGGGTATCTTGCTTGATAGCCTTAATTTGTTCATCCATTTCTTCTAATATCTTCTTAGAAGCTTCTAAATTTAGGGTAGGATTGGAGAAGCTAAGCGGTATAAGACATTCTTGCTCGTATAATGCTTGAAATGGAGTCATTTGAATGCTTTGATGATAGGATGTATTGTAGGAAAATTCAACCAAGGGTAGATACTATATCCACCATTTGGGTTCTCTGCAACAATAACCTCTAAGTATGTCCTCAATGACTTGATTTACCGGCTTAGTTTATCCATCAATTTGGAGATGGTAAGCTATAATAAAGCAAAGTTTTGTACTAATGGTCTCAAATAAGCTCTCCCAAAAATGAGAAGCGAAGAGAGAATCACAATTATTGACGATCCTTGTAGGCAATCCATGAAGCCTGAAGATCTCCTTAACAAAGAATCGTGCAATATTTGAAGCCTTATAGTTGTTCTTGATTAGTATAAGGTGAGCAACCTTTGTCAATATATATCCACAATAATTAAGATGTAGTTGTATCCTCCTTGGACTTAGGGTAACCCAACTATGAAATCCATACTAATAAGCTCCCATTTGATTTGTGGGATGTCAAGTGGCTGGAGCTTTCTTGGCATTTTGACATGTTTAGTTGGTTTGCAGCTTAGGCATTCAGTAATGTACTTAAGTACATCACATTTGAGCTTCTTTCAATGATATCTTTTCTCATGACATTGAGAGCCTTTGCATAACTAGGGTGTCTAAAGAATGGGAAGTCATGGGCTTCCCAAAGTATCTTCTTCTTGAGTTCTTGACGCGATGGTATGTATAGCCTTGTGTTGAAGTAGACAAGTCCTTCTTCAATAGAGAAGTTTTGATACTTGAGCTTGAGTTTAGGGTCTATCTCTTTGGTTAGGATCTCCCTTAGCATCTATTGATACTTCAGATCCTTAGTCATTTTCTCTTTGGCCATCTCTATGAGATCAGATTACTCAGCATTGACACCATGGTAGCTAGAGATCTTGCTTTAGAGGGTTTCTCTAAGACAAAACATTAAGAAATAATTTGTGGCTTAGGGCATTCATTATTGCATTTTCTTTACTTGGTATGTACTTGATTTCAAAATCATATTCTTGTAGCTTAGGGCATCCACTATTGCATTTTCTTTTCCTAGCATGTACTTGATTTCAAAATCATATTTTTGCAAGACTTCTATCCATTTATGGTGTCTCATGTTTAGGTCTAGCTAATTGAAGATCCATTTGAGACTTTTGTGGTCACTGACTAGAGAGAACTTGCTTCCAAGCAAATAGTGTCTCCATAGTTTGAGAGCACGAATCACAGTAAGTAGCTCCAAATCATGTGTAGCATAATTCTTCTCATGAGTCTTTGCTTTGTTAAAGAATAGGCTATTGGATGACCTTCTTGCATGAATACACAGCCTAGCATAAGAGAGCTTGCATCTATTACAACTTCAAACTCTTAGTTTAGGTCAAGTAGTTTCAAGATAGGAGTTATTATTAAGCTTTGATTAAGCTTCTCAAAACTAGAATACTCACAATAGGACTCCATACGATCACAACTTGTTTCTTGAGTAAATCAGTAAGCGGTGCAACAATCAAGGCATAGTCCTTGATAAAGACTTTGCACTATCTAGCTAGATCCAAATAACTGCTCATGATCTTTGTATCTCTTAGGATGTCATCATAGAAGACAAGGACAAAGTTGTTAAGATAGGGTTAGAAAATATCTTGCATTAACTTATTGAAGGTCGCAGGAGCATTGGTCAATTCAAAAGACATTATGAATGAACTCATAATGGCAATATCTCATGTTGAAGATAGTCTTTAGAATGTCTTCTTCCTTGATCCTTATTTGGTAGTAACATGATCTAAGATTAATTTTGGAGAAGATTTTTGCTCCCTCAAGTTGGTCAAGCAGTTCATCTATCCTTGGGATTGGATACTTATTCTTGATTGTCACTTAGTTTAGCCTATGCTAGTAGTCAATGCAAAGGTGGAGGGTTTTGTTCTTCTTCTTTTGAAACAACAGTGGGGTTCCCTATGGTGAATTACTCAATCTAATGTATTGTTGCTCCAAGAGTTGCTTGAGTTGCTCCTTTAACTCAATGGCTTCTGGGAGATAGACATTTGATATGGTCTCTTTACAATCGTAGCAGCTTCTAGTGTTAGCTTAATCTCATGATAAACTTCCCTTTGTGGTGGATGTTCAATTAGCTTTTCTAAAAATACATCAGCATATTCTTTTAATCAGAACAGATCTTCCTTGGCTTCATGACCTTGCTCAATCTTATTAAGTTTGATTATTAAATATACAAGGAGTCATTTTCTTAACCCTTTCACAATTTGAGAAGCTTTTGCTAGTGATATCCTAAGTTTTCTTGCTCCCCCTTGAGTGGCTACTTGATCTTCTTTTAGATTTTGCAAATGTTATTTGGCCTCTTCCGCAATGAATATGAGTGTCATTAGGGATCAATCAATCCATTCCTAGCAAACACTCATAAGCTCCCAAGTTCATAACTTTGAATCCCATGTTGGAAAGATTGCGTCCTAATTTAAATTCCACTTTGCTAGTTTGCTGGGCAAAAACCACTTCTTTTCCATTTGTTGATTCTACTAACAACTTCGATGTAGGTGCACTCTCTATTCCTAATCTTCTTGCACATTTTGGTGATATGAATGAGTGTGTACTTCCACACTCAATCAAAATCTTGAATGCTTTACCTCAGTAATTTTTTGTTGTATGGATCATTGAGAATTGGTGATTTGTGTCTTTTCTTATCAAAGGCATCATGTACAATTGTTCTCTCCATGTGTGTCTCAATGTAGGGTCTTCATCCTCTTCTATTCCTTTGAGGGTTATACAAAGAACAACCCTTCCCTTGGCCATAATTACTCAATTCTAGCCACAAAACTATCCTTACTCAAATTTTGCCAAGAAATTATCATTGATGAAGTTTTTGGCCAAGCTTCTTATAATGTCTCTTGAAGTGGTCTGGCTCATTATATTGGAAACATCATGGAGTTTCATTATTGCTACCTATATGTACAACGTTTCCAACTATATTTGTTTTGGCCTTTTTCCTTTGCCTAGGTTGGTGTTGTCCCTTTGGACTCTTTTTACATAGCCATAATTTCCTTTGTATGAACTTTATCCCTAAAATTTTCCACTCTCAGGTTTTCAAACATGTGTATTACATCAAGGCATATGTCCAGTGGAGGGTTCAATTCATGGCAAAACTTTCACACCTACTGGGAGATGTCCATGGGTGGGGTGTATTTATAAATTTTGAATAATAGGCCTCTAGACTTGGCCTTAGATGTTTCAAGTTGAAGAATTCCACCGATAGAAGGTATCATTTGCACACAACCTCCTTTAGCTTCTCCCAAGTGATAGTTGCCTCAGGAACCCCTGGATCTTTACACCATTGTTTCCACCAAAGCCAAACTTCACCTATCAATTTTAAATTGGTTATCATAGCATGGTTGGGAGGTGTAGTCCATGTAGCAATAAAATAATCCTCTATGAACTCAATCCAAACCTCTACCTTAGATTCAACATCCTTCCCCTTCCCATCAAACTCAGGTGGTTTGACTTGCTTGAGAAGGAATTTCTTCTCTTATGCTTCAGTAGGGCTAAGAGTAGGCATAGTACCCTGTGATTGAGAAAATTTACGTGATCAGACATGCATATCACATGCCAAAAATTTAGTCTCTCTCTGAATGTTTGTGGTACTAGATTCCACAAATTTAAGTTTACAACATGAGCTTAGTATAAATGCACATAATCTTGAAAGAAATCAAGACTCTTTTTCATTATTTGTGGTTGCGTTAATGTTAGTTGATCTTTATTATATCAAGTAGGAAATTTCATTTGTATAGATAAAAGGGACTATAGACTCCTCTATTGATAGTCCAAGGTACTTACAACTTTTCATGATAGGGAGCTACAAAATTATAAGGATGACCCCTCTTTGCTTTGTGCGGGTCTTGAGGATGGGCTGTACTTACAACCTCCCTTTCTTGAATTATGCAGGACTTGGGGGTGACCCGCACAACATGAGGGGGAGCCTTGAGATTTTTGTGCCCTCCTTGCATTGTGTGCCCCCCCCCCCCCCCCCCGTCAAGATTGTGGGAGAGAAGGAAGGAGTCTCACTTGTAGCTTTCTTGCTTGCACAATGGAGGACTACACACACAGGTGGAGGCTGAAAACAGTTTTCCTCTTCTTAGTTGTGTAAGCCAAAAAGAACTCAAGTACATAGAAATAGAAGAACCCTATATATGGGTCTCAAACCAAACTCAACTAACTAAGGTGGCATACTAACTGAGCCACGAACTAGAGTAGATAAGGATAGTTTTCATCTAGCTATTATTCATGGGCGGTGTACCAACCGCATCTGCAAAACTGACAAGTCGGTGACATAAATGCACAACGGTCACCCTGGCATATCACGAGTGGAGCTCGATATCTCAACACTCCCCCTCGAGCTTAATCCCAATTCTTGCACACCAAGCAGGTCTCTGAACTTGCGCAGCTTCTCTGCGCCCAATGCCTTCGTGAATATGTCAGCTACCTGATCCTCTGTGCTGACATAAACTAGATCAATAAGACCTAGTAAAACCCTCTCCTGCACATAGTGATAATGCACCTCAATGTGCTTTGTTCTAGCATGATAGACTGGGTTATTTGCCAAGTGTATACTGCTCATGTTGTCACAATAAATGACAACTGGCCCATCTGTAGGCTGATGCATATCATAAAGTAGCATATGCAACCAAGCTACCTCACATGCAGCCATTGCTGCACCCCTGTACTCAGCCTCTATGCTCGACAAGGCAACTATAGGCTGTTTCTTGCTGCTCCAAGTGACTGAAGCACTCCCAAAAGAGAACAATATCCATTGGTAGATCGTCTATCAGAAATACTACTAGCCCAATCAGCATCAGTGTATCCATGCAATTGTATCTGAACCCCAGTCTCATAAAGTAGTCCATACTGCAATGTGGACTTCACATACCTGAGTATGCGTTTAGCCGTATCCAAATACGGTTTCCTTGGAGCCTGCATAAACTGACTTACCAATCCAACATCATGGCTCAAATCTGGCCTGGTAATAGTCATATAAATCAAACTTCCTACTATGCGTCTGTACATAGTAGGGTCTTCCAGAAGCTAACCTGCATCTGCGCTCAGCTTCACATTCTGCTCCAAAGGAATTGAAATAGGCTTACAGCCTGTCATCCCATATTTGGACAGCATGTCCAATCCATACTGCCTCTGCAAGAGCCGTATCCCACTTGGTGATCTAATCACCTCAATGCCCAAGAAATAACGCAGCTCTCCCAAATCCTTCATCTCAAACTTTTGCTTCAGTAGCATTTTCACATGAAGGATATCTTCATCACTGTCACCTGTCATAATCAAATCATCAACATAAATGACAAGTAGCATAATACCTTTCTCTGTTTTTCTCACATAAAGTGAGAAATCTGCCTTGGAAATCTAAAAGCCAATAGTGACAAGATACTGTCCTATCTTGTCAGACCATGCTCTAGGTGCTTGCTTCAAGCCATACAATGCTTTCTTCAACCTGCAAACAAACTCAGGATGAACAGCATGCACATAACCTGGTGGCTGCTCCATATATACCTCTTCTTGCAAATCACCATGCAAGAAGGCATTCTTTACATCCATATGATGTAAAGACCATTCCTTTGATGCAGCCATAGCAATGACTGCTCTTACGGTTGCCATCCTTGCAACCGGACTGAATGTTTCTTCATAATCAATGCCATATGTTTGTGCATACCCCTTGACTACTAATCTTGCCTTGTATCTGTTCACAGAACTATCTGCATTATGCTTCACCTTATAAACCCACTTACAGCCAATTGCATTCTTACCTTTAGGCAAATGTACCAATTCCCATGTAGTATTTGCTTCCAAGGCATCCATTTCTTCATCCATGGCTTTCTCCCATTTTTCTTTTCCCATGGCTTGCTGAAAAGAAGTGGGTTCTGGTTCCTGTATCACTTTGACCATATAGGCATAGTGAATGGCTGTAAATCCATCATATTTCAGCCTATCCACAGGATACCTAGCTCTGGTAGACTTGCGCAAAGTAGGTTCACTCCCAGGTGCTCTCAAAACATCCCTGGTCTTCCTTACTCCAGGTGTAACAATAGAAGGAATACCCAACTCATCATCAATGCTCTGTTCTGAGCCACTGGATTCACCATCCACATAAGAATGACCTGCATTCACATCAAACATGGGCTGATCTACATTCTCTTTTCCTTTTCGTGATACCTAAATACCACTATCTGCATTGCTTTGAGAAGATTCTCCTGATCTCAATCTGCCTGTCCATGGCGAAGAATGTGAACCACTGCTAGAGGACGCTCCAGGTCCACTAATATTTTGTGACTGCTGCTGTGAATTCTGTGCAGCATTACCATTTTGTGCATCTATATCATCAATCACATTTGCTGGTTTATACCAGCTACTCATCTCATAAAAAACAACATCTTTGCTCACTGTAAACTTACGAGTAGAAGGGTTATAGCATCTATACCCTTTCTGCTGCAAAGAGTAACCAATAAAGATGCGCTTCTCAGCTTTTGGATCCAACTTGGATCTCACCTCATCTGGCACATGAACATAGGCAATGCAACCAAAAATTTTCAAATGAGAAATATCTGGTTTCCTACCAGTATACCTCTCCTCTGGAGTCATCCCATGTATTGCTGCAGTGGGAGTCCTATTCATTATGTAGACTGCTGTAGCAACTGCCTCAGCCCAATAAAAATCTGGCAGGTCTTTTTCATTGAGCATGGCACGAGATACCTCTCCAATATGCCTGTTTTTCCTTTCTGCAATTCCATTTTGTTGTGGGGTATGACTGCATGAATATTGCTGCTTTATGCCATGCTCCTGCAGGAACCTTGCAAACTCATTTGAGAGGTACTCTCCCCCTCCATCTGACCTTAGGCATTTTATTTGCAGGCATGTTTCTTTTTCAACCATAGCTTTAAGAGTTTTGAAATGCCCAAAAACTTCACTTTTCTTTTTCATAAAATACACCCAAACTTTTCTGCTATAGTCATCAATAAAAGTGACAAAATAATGATAGCCTCCAAGAGATGCAGCTTTAGTAGTCCACACATAAGAGTGGATTAATTCCAATGGCTTCTTACTCTCTTGAACATGTCTAGGAAATGGTTTCCTTGCCTGTTTTCCAAACAAACAGGCTTAACATACCTTATGCATTTCTGCAACCTTGAATTTAGGCAATCCTGCAACAATATTTTGGGCCTGCATTGATTTAAGTCGCTGTACATTAACATGACCAATGCGTTTATGCCATATATCAATATCTGCAACTACACTGGTCCCATGTGCAAACATTGCTGCACTCAATTCAGGCATGTCTGCATCCAACGTAAACATTCTGCCATTCTTCTTTCCTTTTGCTATCAAGTGACCTTTATTTTTCATATCCTCAACAAAGCATCCATGAGGATTAAATCTGACCTGCAAGCCCTGCTCAACCATTTGACCAACTGAAAC
This sequence comes from Lygodium microphyllum, assembly GCF_053477565.2. Classification (NCBI taxonomy): domain Eukaryota; kingdom Viridiplantae; phylum Streptophyta; class Polypodiopsida; order Schizaeales; family Lygodiaceae; genus Lygodium; species Lygodium microphyllum. The sequence continues at coordinate 99,991,366 of NC_141151.1, forward strand.
CAGATTCTTGGTGATATTCGAGACATGAAATACATCGGACATGTATTTCTTTTTCCCATCCTACATAGACAAAGGAATTTTTCCAATCTGCACATTAGGATGTGCAGTATCATCACCAATCTCCACAAATCCTGGTTTTTCCATTTTCCTTGCATCCTCCATCCATTCTGCATTACCTGTCATGTGGTTTGATGCACCTGAGTCAACATACCATACATCGTTGCTTTCTTCTGCACTTGTCACAGAATTGTTCATGTGCTGCACCATAAACAAATGCTCATTTCTGTCATCACCCTGTCTACTAGAAGATGCATAATTCCCTTGTTACAATTTTCTATTCATGATGTCATTCTGCTTTTTATAGCAGTCTTTAGCCATATGACCCATTTTACCACAGTAGTAGCATTCAACATTACTGTTTGCATTTTGGCCTCTTTGCCATCCACCACGACCTCTTTGGCTCCCCCTGCCTCTAGAGTTACCACGTCCTCCTCCATAGGACTGGTTTTCTTGAGTTTGCTGCATATTCTGATTTCTACCACGGCCTCCAGATCGGCCTCTTCTACCTCTGCCTCTACCTCTTCCAGTATTTGAGTAGAAGACAGCTTCTTTTGAAGTTCCTCCTGAAGAAGATGCACCACCATTTCTCTGCTCCTCAGAAATTAGAAGAGCAATCAACTCCTCAAAATCAGGAAATCTTTCACGGACGGAAATGGATGTTTGAAACTATGCATAATCCTTTCCTAGACCATTCAAGGTCATAGAAACTAAATCATCATCTTCCACTGGCGACCCAATGGAAGCACGTGCATCTGCAATCTTCTTCACCTTCATGTGGTAGTCATTGATGCTCATATTTTCTCTTTGCACATTATGCAACTCTTGCTTGAGCTGCATTTTCCTGGCTTGCATATTTGTGTTATACATTTTTGACAAAGTATCCCATGCCTCCTTTGGCGTACTTGCATCTTGAATATGCACAATCATAGAGTCTGAAATGCTGATAGACAGCCAATACATAACTTTCTTGGCTCTCCCATGCCATGCTTTAAATGCTTGCATTTGCTGTTGATTGGAAACATCAGGAAGAACTGGTTCTTCTTCATTTCCTGCAACGAATTCCCAATATCCTTTTCCCATAAGGAAATTCGTCATTCTAAACTTCCATGCTTGGAAGTTGTTCTTGTCAAGCTTTTCAGTGACAATCTGTGAAAGAGAATCAGACGCCATTACAGAACACTGCAAAAAATTCTGTCACTGCAAAGAACACAGCTTCAGCCTCACAAGGGCAAATCTGCAAAACTGACGAAAGTGGTATTTGACCACACAGTCACTTCCTAGTGACGATTTTGCATCAATAGGCAACAAGGATGATTCTGTAACTCCCAATGTCTCTGCGCACAGGCATACGATGCAATTTCTACAGTAACTTTTCACCGACCTGTAGAACAGTGGTCGCACAGCATAAAACTGGGCCTTTTCTTGAGTGCATGCAGAAAACTTCCGCCTCCAAAACAGGCCCCGAAATGGCCTCAAATCAAAAAAACAGAGCAACCAAGGGCTAAAGCCTTTTCCCGCAGCATATACTGCCCTGTTGCTACATCGCGAAGGGCGTCTCAATCTGAGACAATGCACTCTTGCACTTTTCGGCTGTGCTACCTGCAGAGACTTGCTCCCAAAACAGAAAAATGAAAGCAACATTGGTCCTCTTACCAGAACACCGCGAACTTGGCTTGCTTTCTTGAGCTCCTTACCACGAACAAGGCTCTGATACCATGTCAAGATTGTGGGAGAGAAGGAAGGAGTCTCACTTGTAGCTTTCTTGGTTGCACAATGGGAGAATACACACACAGGTGGAGGCTGAAAACAATTTTCCTCTTCCTAGTTGTGTAAGCCAAAAAGAACTCAAGTACATAGAAATAAAAGAACCCTATATATGGGTCTCAAACCAAACTCAACTAACTAAGGTGGCATACTAACTGAGACACAAACTAGAGTAGATAAGGATAGCTGTCATCTAGCTATTATTCATGGGCGGTGTACCAACCGCATCTGCAACTGATAAGTCGGTGACATAAATGCACAACGGTCACCCTGGCATATCACGAGTGGAGCTCGATATCTCAACACCCCCCCTTCCCCCCCCCCCCCCCCCCCCCCCAACATTCTGTGAGTCCATCTTTAGACCTAATGCCCATTGGAGTTTCTTATACAGTTATGTGTTTGCAGATAGATGCTACCAAGTTGTAGCATGTGGAGGAGGCTCAAGAGCCTAGGAGGAGTAAAGACACTCAAAATCTAATGTAGGGTTTCAAAATTCTCAGACATAAATTAGAATACACACACATTATTACAAGCATATGACACAATTACACCATTAGCATAAAACTTTCAATATAGCTATATTTCTTACCTTAAAGGACCCTAGAGAGAATATATTGTTCTTAGATTGGACACTAAAATATTTTGGATTTTGCATCAAAAGTGTTGGATCAAGTGTCTTGTTCATCAAGATGATGGTAATCCTTCCAATGATCCGACATTCATCAAGCTTGTGTACAAATCTTAGAACACCATCACACTCATATGGAGTCACCTTAAATAATTGAATAGAGTATCATTGTAGAAATGGTGGAAATGATAATAATAAGTGTGGTGGAGACTCACAACCCATAGGGGAAAGTCTTGGTCTCATATGTAATGTGGTAGTAAGTCCCATGGTCCTAATTCCTCTTTGACATATAATTATTGTGGACATTTGGGTCACATTAGGTTGCAGTGCCATAAAATGTACAATGATAGGCATAATGAGAAAGACAAGGGAAAATTATAAAAATTTGCAAACTCCACTGAGATTGTGCCTACTGTCAGTATTGGCTTCTTAATTGGGGGCTTAATTCCATGTTACCCTGCATTGCCATTGGTTCCATAGCTACCATACTATTACATGTTTTATTAGACTGGGAGATGACAATGCATTGGATGTCATTGGCATAGGTGATGTTAGACTACAATTTGGTATTGGTACTCTTTTTATGCTTTATGATATAAGTTATGTCTCTACTTTTAATGGAAATGCCTTATTTCAGTTGGACAGTTGAATGATCACAAGTACCATGTATCTTTTGGTGATTTGTGATGGAAGAGCACTTGTGACAATTTTTTGCTAGGGATGCCAAGGTTGGTAGCCTCTACACTTTACTTGTTTCTTGTTTTGTTAAAGCACGTTTTGACTATGACGGATCTTCCACATAATTCTTTATGGCATCATTGCCTTAGGCATACATCTTTGAAAGGAATGAAAATATTGACTAGTTTTGCAGTATCTCCCACCCTTCGATTATTCTTGTTTTGATTCATGTGATTTATATTTGTATGGCAAGCATACTCATAACTCATACAGGAAGTTAGGTTCTACATGTGTGGGTGAGCCTTTGGCTCTTGTGTATTTAGATGTTTATGGCCATATGCCTTGCTAGTCCTTGGGTGGCGCAAAGTATTTTGTTGCATTTATAGATAATTATGCACATAAGATTTGGGTTTATCCTATTAAGTAGAAATCAAATGTTTTGCCTACATTTTAATGCTTCCTTGCCATAGTTGAGAATCAATCTAGGTATAGGCTAAAATGCTTATGGTCTAAAAATGGGGCTAAATATATCTCTAAGGCTTTTGAGAAACTATATGATGAGAGGGGCATTAAGTATCAATTGATTGCTCCATATATCCCACCCTAGAATGGTGTTGTAGAGTGCATGAACAAGAGTATTCACGAAAGAATTCTTAGTATGCTTAGCTAGGTAGGATTACCATATTACTTTGAGATTGAGGTAGTTACTACTCCCATGCATCTCATTAATAAATCCACATGCACTAGTCTTAGTTCTAGGGTTATAAAAGAGGTATGGTCTAGTAAAATTCTCTCATATGCACATTTGTGAGTCTTTACATATGAGGCTTTCTACCATATTCTCAAAGATGAGCACAATAAGTTTGATTTGAAGTCCACCAAATGCATCTTTCTTGGTTATGGTGATGTAGGTGAGATGGGCTATATCATATTTGAGATCCACAGGCTTGGAAGGTTATTTGCAGCCATGATGTTATTTTCCTTGAGGAAAAGATGCATATGAGACCAGAGTAGATGATTGAGGTATGCAAGGTGATCTTTCAAGAGGAGTCTCTTGTCATAGTATAGCTAGCCTACTATAGTTGTTGATGATGTAGTGGCCTAGAATCTACATGTTATGTAGAATCATGGTGTTGGATAGAAAGGACATGCCATTCAAGCCCCATAGATAGTTTTGAGATGCTCTATTAGAGCTTCATGTCCTCTTGATTGCTATGAGCCCTTTATGGGCCATGTCATGGTGACACACTCTGTTGATCCACTTACCTAATAAGAAGGTTGCATAGAGGTGATTCTCATTCTTAGGAGAGGGCTATGTAGTCTAGGTTTGATTGGCTATAGAAGAATCGTACATGGGACTTAGTTTCCTTGCCTAATGGAAATCACACATTACCATGTAAGTGGATGTACAAGTTGGATAGTACCCTTGGTCACCCAAAGCCACCATATAAGGTCAGATTGTGTAACGTGCCTACCTATCAGCTGTCCAGGCACATTTTTAGCAGTCCATAAGCGATGTTGCCCAGCACTCCCATGGAATGTCACGGGGTTTGTCGCCTAGGGTTTTCCGAGTCTACCTTGCAATGGAACATCCACAGTTGAACCCACTAGGATCGACCTAAAATTTGGGTTCCTAATAGACAAGGTCTCTTGACAGCATTCTGGCATCGGGTTTTGGATATCCTACTTTACGGAGAGATACCCAAGCCAAAGCTGACCCATACCACACTTGGTTCAAAGAGAATGGGATGCGCTGTTCGACCTCTCTCTGCCCGTAGGGCATAGTCCCACTCCGGTCGCCTAAAATGGCATGAATTGAGATTCTAACCTAACAATACCTAAAGGTCAAATGTTGGTAAAACCTTGTGAGAAGCCTCCCACTCCTCTAGGACCACCCTGCCATAGGACAGACCCATCGGGGTCTGCCCACTCGCTTCCCTTGATAGCTTTAGTTTTCTAATTAGGTCCTATCACATTTATGTGTGACATTCAAAATCAGCTTCATTAATTAAGCCTTTTAGGAAACAAGGTTTGTTCGTGTAACTTATAGCATATACACGAAAATAATGCAAGCAATCCTTTTGACAAATAAGTTCCTTAACTTATTTTCCAGTCAATCTTTGTCTCTTGCCCATACAGGGGAATTATGTATCCCTTTTGTCCAAAAAAAGTACCCAGTCCAAATCACATGGCACCATAATTTCTATCCAGTATCTAGAATAGGATCTTCCAACGCCCTAGACATTGGACTCATGGCAATCTACAACTCCGTTCCGGACTCGGCAAGGGGTGTCTAGAGCTCCACTGACCCCAAGCAACCTAGAAGTGAGACACACTTTCCGTGGTTGGCCTTTTCACCACTTGACCTTCGGCCCGTGAATCGAGCAGTGCCCTCTCAAGGTAATCCGCGATGTGATTTTTGGAGATGATCCACCCATGAAAATATCCTTCCTTAAGTAATCCAATTAAGAATCAAGCACAAACAAGGCAATCAGCTAAATATCATCTTCCAAGGAAACATTCCTTTATTTCCCATGGCAATTTGTCATCACAGACCCCTGCCATGCATTTACCATCAAACATAAGCACTTGGAATAATCATCCAAATCACATCCCACAATCAGTTTAATGCAAAAGCATTTAGGATGTTATTTGATCAATCCACAAAACAATGGTATCCTTTTCCAAACATTGTAGGAATAGTCGTGATAACCTTCTATCGTGTGTTTGCTCTTCCCCTTGGGATCTAAGTGATTCTATGTAAAAATTACTTAACACTTCCTCCATTCAGCTAGGACATTGTCCAAGACATGAGTTTTACTTTGGTTAATGACCAAACCTTCATTCAGCTAGGACATTGTCCAAGACATGAGTTTTCCTCCATTCAGCTTCTAGGACATTGTCCAAGAGATGAGTTTTAATAATCCTTTACTTTGGTTAATGACCAAACCTTCTTCCTAACGAGTACAAAAGCATCGGTCTTTCCTTTGACTTAGGGTTTCCTAATCCTTGAGCTCTTTGCTTGCCCTAGATTTGTTGTTGCATCTAACCCAATCCCCGAATAGGATTAATAAACATAGCCACTATCGAACAGATTTCAAGGCATCTAAGTCCTAACCCTTATGGTCGTTGCTTGTGTTAACTATGCACCAGAGTTTCGAGATTGATTTTTCTCTAGGATAGACTGCCTACCATGTGATCTGTCAAGTGTGCAAGCTCTACATACTTCCGGTGTGGTAAGATACTTTATCTAATAATTTCCAGGAGGGGAGAGTTGACAATACCTTGGAACCTATTATGTCATTCATACTACATATGGATTTGTCGCATAACATCTAGGTGCAACTAACTTCCTTAGATACATGTGCTTCATAAAATCCATCTTTCAATTCTTGTGATAAACTTACCCTTTTCAATAATCCCTTCCCGTGCGGCTTAGCATGGGGTCTAACACATCTTACATGTGAATCAAAGCAAGAATTCATTAACTTGGAAATATGTTACTTATGTTCGGTACCGCAGTTGGATGGGCAATGATGTCCTTGCCCGAGGCTTTGTTGCTCGTTGTGGGGTTTCCATTTGCGCATGTCATTTTCCGCTTGGGGGCCAGCCCCAATCTTTGCGAGTCGCACAAGACTTCTACACCTTGTGCTCGAGTAGTGGAGCCATTTGCAAGTGATGGATAATCTTGCCAAACAAGTATAGGTCCGCATCCATGGGGGAAGGTGTTGCATGTGGCCACCCTCTTCTGAGGGTAAGGAAAAGAATCTCTCTCCCTCTCTCTCTGTCTCTCTCTCTTTTTCCCTCTTCTTCTTCTCTCTCTCTCTCTCTCTCCCTTCCTCTTCTTCTCCTCCTTCTCTTCTTCTCTCCTCTCTCTCTCCCTCTCTCTTACTCCCCCTCTCTTCTTCTCCCTCTCTCTCCCTCTCTTCTTCTTCTTCTCTTTTCCTTCTCTTCTTCTCTCCTCTCTCTCTCTCCCTCTCTCATGCTGCTCAGCGCCCAGGCCCTTCCATTGCAAATACATGCCTTACCTCTTACGATGGGGGATTTTTATAAGGGAGAGGGGATTATAATTTGGGGGGGGGACGCGGGGAGAAGGTGGTGTGGTGGTGGCCTAACCCACCCACCACCTATCTCTGTGGTGGCATGCTGGCCAAAGGGGGGGAAAAGAGCTAGTGGGGGGAAAGGTGGCACATGTGTGCCCCTTCCCCCCATAATTTTCATTGTTGTCTCCAGCATCCCGCTCGTCTCCAGCTTCCTCCCTTTCACCGACTCCACTCCCTCTTTTTGTCGGCGGCGACAACAGGGGAGGGGTGGTAAATTTTTTTTGATTACTTTATAAAAATTAGGGGGGGCGATTCTTATGGTGGCGGCGAGTAGGGATGTTAGAGATTGGTTGCTAAGCACTTTATGCAGGACAGGAGAGTTGATTTTGATGAGATCTTTTCTCTCGTGTGGTCAAGATGACTATCCTATGCTTGGTCTTGGCCTTGGTTGCTCAATTAGATTTGGATATTTATTAGATGGATTCACCTTATTTAGCAAAGGCGACTAGTTTGGGAGCAACACATCCACATCTTATGATAATTCGTAAATAATCATGGCGATCCCGTTTTATTTTAGTACACAAGGAAGAACCAATTAATTATCTCCTTAAACCTTTATAACTAAATGTTAACAAAATGGGCTGCATGGTTTAGTTCATATATGCAATGGCAATGTAACATGTCGGCTCCTCAAATCGCGGGACACGTCTTAGCAGTCCATCGAGAGATATATCTTGAAGACGCCACCCGGCACTCCCAAGGAATGACACGGGGTTTGCCAACTAATGTCTCTCGAGTCTGCCTCGCAATGGAAGTATTCGGTTGTTCCCACTAGGATCGACCTGAAGTCCGGGTTCCTTGTAGTAGTCGGGTCTTCCTAGTAGCCTTCTAGCGTCGGTCTACAACTGCTCCACTTTGTGCAGATATAACTGGACCAAAGCAGACTCATATTGCACTTGGCTCAAAGAGAATGGGAAACGAGAGGGATGTGTCGCTCGACCTCTCTGCCCGTAGGGCATAGTCCCATTCAAGTCCCCTAAAACAAAATGAATCAGGGTCCTAACCAACATTGTCTAAGGTCATCGTCCGACTTTTTCTAACATTTCTCATTAACATTTCCTTTGAGGAAAGCTCTCAGCTAACTGAGACCACCCTTCCGTAGGATAGACCCATTGGTCACATCCACCACGCTTCCCTCGAAGGTTGTTTTAGTTATCTAATTACCCACAACATTATGTTTGACACATAAAAGCAGCTTCCTTAATTAACCCGTTAATCACAGGTTCCTTTACGTAATTTAGGGCACTGACACGAAGACAAGATAAAACAAGATCAAACACTTTCTTAACTTACCTTCAGATTAATGTTTGTCTCCCGCCCATACAGGAGATTTAAGTGTCCCTTTCTGCCTCCGCAGAAAAATCCTTCCATCTCCTGGCAATAAAAACCCAAAGGTTTATCCTACCAAGATTCTGCCTTATAACTAGTATCAAGGCCTCGAGATCCCATCTCGAGTCACGTAGAATACTTGTGTAGGGTCCAGAGGCATTGGGATTTATAGGCCAGAGCCCCCCTTGGCACCCAAGCGTCCTCCTATGCCAAGTAATTTCCACGGAGAGACCTCTCGCGGCGCGTTCGGTCCACATTCCCGATGCAGATTCATAATCCCCTTGGTTAGGGTTTGGCGGTTCGCGGGGGTAGCTAACGCCATCCTTCCTTAATTATCCCTTCAGGAAATCATCCACAGCTGAAGCAACTAGCCTAATAATATTTACTAGTGAAAACATCCCTTTTGTTCCCATGGCAATTTATCCTTACAGTTCTCGCCATGAAAATATAATCGCTTGGATATTCATCCAAAACCACAGCCAATCCTTAAGTATCCTTTCGGGAACAATTAAGCTGAAATGACCAGCCTAACATCCCTAGGAAAACATCCTTTTGGTTCCCATGGCAATCAGTCATCACAGACCCGGCCATGAAATCATCAATCACACCCCACATCCCAAAATCACTTTAACAAACAGTTGAATGCACAACCTCATGCTTCAAGGCATCGCAATGGCATTGCATGCACAATCAGAATTTAACTTGGATGTATCAAAACACTTGCTCAAGGAATTTACAACCTTTTCTAAGGTAGAAATCCTTCTAGATCCTTTAAATAATCTAAGTGGTCTTCCCCTTGATCTTGATTTGATCAAGGCTAACATTGCCCTATTGTTTCAAACATAGACAAGTTAGGTAGTTTGTACAACATTCCTGTTAAGGTGAAGTTCCTTTCCTGAATACCGTCAGCACTCTTCCTTAGGTCGATTGCAACCCGCAAGACCCGATACCTTGGGAATTGGGGTTTTCCCTAAGTATGCCTTTGCTTGTAAGGAACAAGAATCTACATAGTCGAATGCCAATTCAACTCGTACTTTTCCAGTTATGGACTGGTGATCCGCCCTTTCCAACGACCTTAGCATCAACTAGGTCTTCATAGGAATTTTTCCCTAGATAGTTTACCTATTTAACTCCTAAATGTTGTTGCGCATTGAGTCCACTAGGACATCCTTACCCTAGTATGTAAGTCTCCCCTTCCTGATTTTGATCCGCAAGTGTTGAGACATTAACAGTTCCACTTGATTCGGTCTGCTTCTTTTCCCCTTGGGCGTTTCCTTGTGGTAACTTAGTCCTAACTCAAAGCATTGACTGGTCAACCAAGGCAACTAACAAGTTCCAACCCATCCAAGAGCCTTTTATTATTCCAGTTCTTTACTCATCTCTCTCTAACCAAGTAAAGTTAACATGCTTGGCAACGCAAGGCTTTTCACCTAGGCCTTCAGGATACAATCTAGATGCATGCGTCCCTTCATTCTCTCTTAGTGCGGTACTATGCAGAATTCTCCAATCAAACTTACCCATCATGCACATGGTGCGTTTAATATATTAGTACATCCTAAACGACCTTTAACTCTCTTCATACCTGGCAATGAATACTTATTCCTAATGCACCGGATCTCATGTGACTTGCGTATATGAAAGTCTAGGATTCTACCCATCGGTGCAATTGCATCCTATGAATGGAAACTAATATTTCGTGTGTTTAATTTTGATGCAGATGCAAACTGTGATTTTGTTAATTGGTTAATTTAAGCATTGCTCTACACGAAGGTCTATTAGTTTATGTTAAAATTTATGAAAACCTTAGCATTTCATGTGCGTCAATCCATGTAGAATCCATTCTATTTGTCCACTTGACTCCCATGCAATCATCCCATATTTGCAATAGTTTGTGCAACAATATTTGATGTACTAGGCTTGTCAATATTTCATGCAACTCATGCACTTGACTTTTCATAATCATGCACTTTAAGTATGGAAGAAAAACCATGAACAATAAGCAATAAGAATAGTGGGAGGGTTAGAGGACACCCTTTTCGAGTGGGTAGTCAATGTCATCTTGCTAGGTGTCACAAGCCATCCACGGACTTCCGGTCTCATGCGTTCGTGTAACCCTGAGTGTCCTTGATTTCTCGATGGCCACGAACGAGCACTACAAGATATAGACCTTATAGCGACGTTTAAAGCGACGAAAATACAAACAACAAAATTTGCCCCCGTCGTCGCAAAAAGCGTCGTTATTGACGACGCCATAGAATCGTCGCTATATGCGTCGGTATATACGTCGCTATATGCGTCGCTATTTACGTCGCAAATGCGACGCATATAGCGACGCACATAGCGACGCACATAACGATGCATATAGCGACGGTTACAGCAATTTGCGACGCTGATAGCGACGACAATAGCGACGACTGCAATAAATTTGCGACGCAAATAGCGACGGTAACAGAGAATTTTTTTTTTGTGGCAGGGCAGCAAGCTGCCCTGCCATATATAGCACTGTGTGCTGTATGAGAGCCATACAAAATAGTTTCTGCACTGCTGCATACAAAGCGTTTGCAAACAAAAAGAATGTATACTGAAATCATAAAACTGATAGATGAAATAAATACATGATATCGCATAAAATGCGATTGGTACAATCATAAAACAATATCACTAATACATAGAAAATGTCTACATAGATCGGGCGACTAAAAACTAAAGGTATGTGAGCACTAAGGATCTAAGGACGAGCTACAAATTGTCGTCCCCCGAAAGCTCTTCCCGCTGTAAAGGAGCATCAAACGGATTCTGCAGAAAAAGAAACAACATATCAATCCACCATACAATAATGCATTCAAATATCTCATGGTAACTACGGACATGAAAGATGAGTGACTTACTGGGCCGCCGCGTCTGTACAATCGGTCGATCAATGATCTGAGACCGTGCCTCTCTGCATATCGAGTCTCAAGGCCTTGCGGATCGCGATTTGTAATGGAGTGCTGCAAAGAAAACAAAATGCTAACTGTTAGAAACATGATTGTCAGTACAAATAATATCTCAAAAAAACAAATAAGCAAAACAAAAGAGAAACTTACAAAGTCCTCCAAATATGTCCTGTGGCCGCCATTCCCAAGATGATGTACCGATCCGGCCTCGATTCGTGCCCTCGCCGCCTCCCGCTGCTGACTCCAACGTCCTGGCGAATTTGTAGCCTCCTCCCTCAGTCGGCGCCAGTCATCTGCATCTAACCACTCGGGCTTTGGAGCCCCACTCTTGATTGCCTTGCGTGCGTCGGATCGTCTATGTGACATGTATGCACGCATGCAATCCATCATCCAGCCCGTAGAGAATCTATCCACTGCGGCTGGCACCGGGAACTCCTCGTGCAAGGATGCTACTATGTACTCCTTGCTCCCCTCCGGTATGTTCCTCCAATGATCCAGGACGTTGTGCCGAAAACTTGTTGGCACAACTCCCTCATGCGAGCCATCACCCTCCTCCCCTCATCATTCATGATGATGGCTCCTGACCTGCCATCCACTAGGTATCCATAATCCCTAGGAGTGTGCCTCGTATGGGCCCTCTCCCATCTTCGTCCACGCTCCTGGGCATATCCAGGAGACCCCTGAACATCCGGTGTACCAACGGGGGTACCCTCTCCCGGAGTGCCACTCAAAGGGGTGCCACCAGAGGGGAGTGCCACCAAAAGGAGTGCCACCAGAGGGGGTGCCACCAAAAGGAGTGCCACCAAAAGGCGTGACATCTGCCGACGGCTGCGCAAAAGCCGGAGTAACTGGAGTGGACGTCCCCACAGGTGTGACAAATCTTGGAGGTGACCGAGCTCCAGCTGAACGACGAGACGGAGACACCGCGTCCATGTCTCCACAGCAGCACCCCCCTGATCCTCCTGCAGTCGCAGTCCCTCCCTCTGGCCCAAGTCGCGAGCGTCGAGATCGTCTGCTCGAAGCTGAAGCATCTGATCGCACTGAAGCTGATCTAGCAGAGCGCCCTGACGAAGAACGAGACAGCTCCTGATCTGCTATCTCTCTGAATCTCGCGAGCTGATCTGGAGACATACGTGCCATCATCTCCTGAAACTCCTCATCGCTCATCCCTCGACTCATCCTGAAAATGTCGATACTTGCATAGATAAAAAATAATGTTAGAATAATCAATTTAAACTATACAAAGCACATTAATATAAATCATTTTTGAAAAATCCCTCTTAAAATGCATATCTTATCTACCTTTATGGAAGATCTAAACAACGAATTGAGTAATACAATTCTCCAAGAATGAAGTATTCTATGGTCCCATGTTAATCTCCTGACACAACTCTGCATACACTGGAAGGTCGATAGACATGTCACCACAAAAGAACGAGTCTGCCTCGTTCTCAAAAAATTCTACGACTTCTGTATTTCCATCATTGTTAGCCGATGCGGGCTCCAAGCTTGCGGTGGCCTCCACCCCTTGTAATTTCGATCCCTCTATTTGCATATTTTCTTCATCTATGCCTGGAACATCGCTTTGATCGTATACTCTCGCACCTCGAGGAGTTGAAGGTATAACATACCACCATCGAGGTTGTCGGGGATTTGGATAGAAGATTACCTGTTCACAAACACTTACAAACCGTCTTCAAACCATTGTGACATAAACCATGTCGTATTACAATTAGCAAGCAAATGACTAGTTGTACCTGTTCACAATGTGCCGGCAACACAAAGGTGTCGCACAAATCCATCCATTTTTTTTCGGAATCTATTTCGAGAAATCCAGATGGACCTCGTCGAACTGTTGCGCCAGCTCCTCCAAGTACCACTTTGAACCATTGCACATCGAATATTATCATGGAGAAGCTACGGTAATCCACCGTAATAATACTTTGCAAATTCCCAAAATATTCCATCTCATCCACAACCGTGTTCGGATCCGTTGCTCGTCGCCGGCTCTCTTGCTCAAACCTTGCCATGACACCACAGTCCATTGTGGAGCGCATTTTGTCAATACGCTCCACCCAAAAATGCCGTCCGCGCGACCACACTGCACTATATATTTTGTACTGCACATTGAAACACTCAAATTAGATGTAGCAAACAAATTCAGATACGACACATTCTAAACCCCTCATTACCTTTGGACTACATCCCCTCGAGAACTCCCACTCCTCCATTGAGACCTCTGTCCCTTCGCTGGATGCTGCGATCAAGGCTCCATGCAACCATCATGTTGACATAAACCGCGGCATCTCCTCCATGCCTTCGGGATATCGAATCGGTCGGTGACGCGTACTGCGTCGGAATTCAGCTCGCGCTTCCTCTCGATCTTGCCTTGCAATCTGGTACTTGGCGAGCCACGTCTCCATGGAGGCATGGTGCAACATACAAAAGCGATTCACCTTCTCTTCCATTGAGGCATCCATTCTTTTTTCTACCCCATTTCCAACCACCACATCTCCAGTCAGCCTGTCATCGTCCTTGAGCGTCCATAGCATTTCATTGTTTGGTTCCACCATTGGTAGCCATTGTGAGATATGCACTAACGCCTCTGACACCAACCAACCTTCCGCCATGCTACCTTCCGGACGAGCTCGTTGTCGCACAAAGCCTTTCAGGGTTTTCATGAAGCGCTCCAGGAAGAACATCCATCGCGTATGGACAGGTCTAGCAATCTCCACTTCGTCCACAAGATGCACAAGAAGGTGAACTTGTATCGTGAGCATGCTAGTGGGCAGGTATTTCTCAAAGAGACAGACCGTCTCAACTGCTCCCCGCCTTGCGGATTCAATAGAGGACGTCTTAATCTCTTTCTGTGAGATCCATTGCACCAAAGTCGACAGCTTGTAAATGGCCCCGCAAATTTCTGGAGTTAGGCATCCCGTGATCGCGATCGGTAGGACAAACTGCCACAAATGAGAAAGCATTAAGAATAATGGTCACTTTTCAAATTTCAAAATGTCCACGCTAATTAAAATCCATTCTGTTCACAAACCTGACATATCTTATGCCAATCATGGGATTTTAGCCCAGACATTTGGTCATCTTTAGAAAATGCGGACCTGAGAGAACGCATCATACCCGTCGGAGTGCGGATAGACTTGATTACTTGCTTCACAATGCGCTCTTCTTTGGTAGACAAAACCCAGGGAGCGCGAGGAAGCTGCACTCCCCCTTCAGCACTCGACTGCGGCCAAAGCGCCTCCATCTTACCTACCTCCTTTAAATCCATTCGTGACCCTATAGTGTCTCTCTTTCCTGTGATGTGGTCCCATAGCAAGCTGCCCACATTTTTGAAAATATGCATGGGATCCAACAAGTGGTTGACCTGTAAGTGGGTCCAATATGGCAACTCGTAGAAAACTGAGAACCGTCGCATTCCATTTGGATGTGATTCCGGGTTTACCATTTTCAGCTCGTACCAGCTTGCAGCGTTCATACGTGCTGGAGGTCGTCCAAGAAAACCTTCCCTGAGTTCATGATCCTCCGGCAAGAAAGCGGCGTGTCCTTGATATACCATCTTCTTCATGGTTCGTGACCTTTGGGAGTCTAACTGTGGCCCACACAATGGACATGCATGATAACCTGAGGTAACGAGACCTGCAAGGCGATCCACGACCTAGTGAATACTTGATTGAATGAAATAAAATATAGATATTACCGGCGTGAACAAAGGTCTGCTCACCTAAGCACTCTCCCAATCCCGGAAAGTCATGCATCGTCCACATGAGAATGGCTCGAATGTTGGCTGACCGCCGACCATCGCGCCTGCTTATATCTTGCACCATGACCCCCTCCTCCCACAAAATCTTAAGCTCATCGACTAATGGACGAAGATACACGTCCATATTTTTTACTTTGTAGCGGCCCGGGACGAGCAAGCTAAGGATGAGATGTCCTTTCTTCGTAGAAAGCCATGGAGGAATGTTGTAGTTGACAAGCACTATAGGCCACACACTGTAAGAAGTCGAGCGCAGACCGAATGGGTTCACACCATCCATGGCGAGACTGAGCCGAAGATTCCTTGGCTCTCGCGCAAAGCCTGGGAAGGTAGAGTCAATGTGGCTCCATGCGCGCGAATCTGCTGATATTCGTTGCACTCCATCCGTAGACCTATTCTGCACATGCCACGTTGTCAAGCTTGCCATGGCAGACGTGCGAAACATGTGGTTTATGCGGGGGATGAGCGGAAAGTGTCTGAGGACTTTTTGAGGGATGGTCTGCCCTTGCAAGTCCTGTCGATACCTGTGAGCAGCACACTTTGGACATGTCTCCATAGTCTCGTATTCATCTCGAAACAATATGCAGTCGTTGATACATGCATGGATGTTATTGTAGTCCATGCCAAGCTTCCGTAAAACATGTCGTGCATCATCACGAGACTCAGTCATGGTGTTTGCAGGTGGCAATATATGATATTTCAATAACTTGAAAAAATCATAAAACACCTTGAAAAATCCATCCATGTTTACAATAATACTGTCTTAAAAAAAAACAATGAAGTCTGTGTGCAAGGTACCTGAATAACTCAGTCACACTCGTATCGCTCCAACCGTATTTTGCTTGCACACTTAAGAGTGCAAGCAATGTCTTCAACAGAGATACTCGGCACCCATCATATAATGGTATGGATGCTTCCTCTCTAAGCGGGTCAGATGTCTCAACATCCATGGGAATCAATGCATCGATCATTGCCTCCATCTCAGGCTCCAAGATTGTAGGCAAGTCGGGAAGGTTGTCTGTCTCCTCTGGCATTGACGATATAGATGGGCCTTGCGAGTGGTCGATTGGCTCCTGCCATCCATCCATCGCACATCCACGAACTCTTCTAATTGGCCGCAAAGGGTGCACTCCCCCTTGGGTCGAGACATCACCCCCTGGATACAAAATTTGCCAACAAGACCCAATCTTATTGTGTATGGTTTTCAATTAGCTTGAGAGTACAATGCATGAAAAATGCTAACTTCAAATTACCGTTTGCTGAAAATCTGCAATCGCCTGATCAATGATCTCAGATTGAAACTCGCCAAATCGTCGTACGTGTTCTATAGACAATCGGCGTTTTCGTCTAATTGCCAACTTGCATTGAGAGCAAGGACATGGGACACGCTGATTAAGATACGACTCGCGGTCTTGAACAATAGGACCTTCTTCGTTTGCCATCTTATCTACATTACAGCAAACGAGGCTTAAATGGATAGCTTTATGGAGATGTACGTCAAGTTGCAAGTTGACCATAAACCTTGCATTGTATATAGTAGTCGAGAGATTTTCCGATGTTATATCTCGGCCTTGTATCATGCTCAACGATTTGTTTGTCCCGGTAGATAATTTTTTGTTATATCTCGGCTTTGAGTATAAGTAATCCATTTTAAAATTAATGCGCGCCATCTATGAAATTTTATAACTATAGTAATAAAATTTATTTCAATCAATTCTACTCATAGTCATAAGACCTGAGAGAAATTATCCTATACTCAATTTAAGGGTTTCTTCTTCTATAACAATAATTTTGGGTTAATTTTGATGAAGTACGTGGCCGTATGCAAAGCACATTGCATACCATTATCAATACGTATATTATCTTAAATTTCCTTCCCTTCCCTCTCCCTCTCTTTCTCTCCCTCTCCCTCTCTTCCTCTCTTTCTCTCACCCTCTCCCTCACCCTCTCGTTCTCTTTCTCTCCCTCTCTCATTTCCTCCCTCCTCCTCCTCCTCCCTCTCCCTCTCCCTCCCTCTTTCTCCCTCTTTCTCCCTCTCCCTCTCCCTCTCCCTCTCCCTCTCCCTCGCTCCCTCTCCCTCCCCCTCCCTCTTTCTCTCTCTCTCTCATTTCCTTCCCCTCCCCCTCCCCCTCCCTCTCCCTCTCCCTCTCCCTCTCTTTCTCTTTTTCTCCCTCTCCCTCTCTATCTCTCTTTCTCTCTCATTTCCTAAACAAGCAAAAAATAAAGTGATTTAAACATCCTCCAAGCAAAAGGGAGAGGGAGAGATACAATGCACTCTCCCTCTCTTTCTCTTTCTATCCCTCTCTCATTTCCTTCCCCTTCCTCTCCCTCTCACTCTCTTTCTCTCTCATTTCCTCTCCTAAACAAGCAAAAAATAAAGTGATTCAAACATTAAGCAAGCAAAAGGGAGAGGGAGGGAGAGAGAGAATGCACTCTCCCTCCTTCTCCCTCTCTTTCTCTTTCTCTCCCTCTCCTATTTCCTCCCCCTCCCTCTCCCTCTCCCTCTATTTCTCTTTCTCTTTCTTTCTCTTTCTTTCCCTCTCCCTCTCCCTCTCCCTCTCCCTCTCCCTCTCCCTCTCCCTCTCTTTCTCTCTTACTCTCTCGTTTCCTCTCCTAAACAAGCAAAGAAGAAAGTAATTTAAACATTAAACAAGCAAAAGGGAGAGAGAGAGAGAGAATGCACTCTCACTCTCTTTCTCTCCCTCTCCCTCTCTTTCTCTCCCTCTCTCTCCCTCTCCCTCTCCCTCTCCCTCTCCTTCTCTTTCTTTTCCTCTCCTAAACAAACAAAAGAGAACGATTTAAACCTTCAACAAGTAAAAGAAAGAGAGAGGGAGACTCACCAATGAGATATGGCGAGCGTGGGCGGCTTCTCTTTGCAACGAGGGCTCCTCCTCTCCTTCGTGAACAACGACGGCGGCGGTGGCAGCGGCGGCGGTGGCAGCAAGTCTCTTCCTCCTCTTCTCTCACAAAGCCTTGGCTCTCTCCCTCGCTCTCGTTCTCAAAAGGCGAAGAAAAGAAAATGAAAACGGCGCTCTGGTTTCGGCCGCGCTTTTTTTCCCTGCGGCGTCGCTATTTGCGTCGCAAATGCGACGCCAATTGCGACGCCAGTTGCGACGCCAATAGCGACGCCTATAGCGACGCCGATATCCGCCGTCGCTAATCGGCGTCGCTATTG
Source organism: Lygodium microphyllum (assembly GCF_053477565.2). Lineage (NCBI taxonomy): Eukaryota > Viridiplantae > Streptophyta > Polypodiopsida > Schizaeales > Lygodiaceae > Lygodium > Lygodium microphyllum. The sequence continues at coordinate 100,009,814 of NC_141151.1, forward strand.
CCCCATTCCCTTGTAGTGGAGTCTTCGTGCTTGGCCTTCTGATTTCTCTTCAAGTTCTCTTCTTTCTCACCTTCTTCTTCTTCTTCTCCTCTCTCTCCCTCTTCTTCTCCTTCTCTCTCTCCCTTCCTCTTCTTCTTTTTCTTCTACTCTTCTTCTCCTTCTCCTTTCTCTTCTCTCTCTTCTTCTTCTTCTCTTCTTCTCCTTCTCTCTCTCCCTCTTCTCCCTCTCTTCTTCTCCTCTCTCTCCCTCTTCTTCTTCTTCTTCTTCTCATCTCTCCCTCTCCCTCTTCTTCTCCTTCTCTCTCTCCCTCTTCTTCTTCTTCTTCTTCTTCTTCTTCTCCTCTCTCTCTCTCTCTCTCTCTCTCTCCTTCTTCTTCTTCTCTCCCTTTCTTCTACCTCTTCTTCATCTTTTTCTCTTCTTCTCCTTCCCTTTCTTCTTCTTCTTCTTCTCCTCTCTCCCTCTTCTTCCTCTTCTCTCTCTCCCTCTTCTTCTTCTTCTTCTTCTTCTTCTTCTTCTTCTTCTTCTTCTTCTTCTTCTTCTTCTTCTTCTTCTTCTTCTTCTTCTTCTCCTCTCTCTCTCTCCCTCTCCTTCTTCTTCTTCTCTCCCTTTCACGGCCAAGGGCACTGTTCATGGGGCAGGGGAGGGTGCCGCTGCCTGCCACAAGCTGGAGGGGGGAGGTGACGAAGTATTGGGGGAGGGGAGGAACTGCCGTCAAAGCTGGAGGAGGGGGCGCACTGTGTAGATTGACAAGGGGGGGGCCATGCTGCAGTCGGAGGGGGGGAGAGCTTGCTCCCTATCCAAACGCAGGGAGGGGGGAGACTCTTATAAGGTGGGGGGGAGAAGACGGCTGTCCGCCGCCACTCACCTGGGGCTGCATGCCCCCGCCACTCATTAATCACACACACACTCTCTCTCTCCCCACCATGCACATGGTAGGAGGAGGGAGAGGGAGAGACAAAAATTTCAAAAAAATTTAAAAATAGTGAAGGGGGGGTTCTCATGGGGGGGAGGCACGGGGGAAGCATGGGGGGGGGGGACATTACATCCTCTCCCCCTTAGAGGAATCGAGATGTCATCATCTCGAGAAGACCTGGAAAGACAAGCACAATTGGGGCTTATGACCTGTGGGTTAAGACCCACTATGCATCCACTGCGCTACTCTTAATATTTCAAGTAGTGCACTCATATTATTTGAATTAACCATAGGTATAAGAGTAGGATCTATTCTCAATTGTCTTACATGTCGACTAAGCTTTTAGGAATTTAGTCCTCCTAATAAGGTTTAGTGGGCTCTAGATCTTCGTCTTTATCTGATTAGTCTCTATATCCATAGATTGCACCTGTGTAGCGTCATTTTCTTGGAGGCTCAATGTCTTCTGGACTTAGATCAGGGCAGTCTGCTTGGATGTGTCCTAACTCATTACAATGGAAGCATTGATGATAGGGACATCTCCTACGGATGTGCCCTATCCCTCCGCACATATGGCATCTTTTATCCTGATCTCCATAGTCATCTTTGCTATAATTGCCCGATTTAAGTTCTTGGATGATTGGATTCGCTCGGAGTAATGCATCTTGCAAGTCCGTTGGGCGCATTGATTCCAATCGAGTGTTTATGGGTGGATTCAACCCAACACAGAGTTTTGACACCTGTTGTGTCATATCAATTGGGGGTGCATACTTTAGGAGTGAAACGAACTTCGAATAATATGCTTCAAGGGATAATCCTAGTTGCTTCAAGTCATAGAATTCATTCATCTTTTGTGTGCCGTAGGCAGGCAGTAGATACCTCCCTCGCATAGCTTCCTTAAGCTTATCTCAAGTGACTGTCCCCTCCGAGATCGCTTGGTCTCTGCACCACTATTTTCCACCAAAGTCTGGCTTCGCTTGTAAGCTTAAGTTTGGCGAGCATGGCTTGTTTAGCAGGTGCAGTTCCTGCTGCCTCAAAATAGTCCTCCATGGACTCAATTCAGATCTCGGCGTCGGCTTCAATAGTCCTTCCTTTGCCATCAAACTCGGGTGCCTTAACTTGCTTGAGAAGAAATTTCTTCTCTTGCATGTCAGCATTCGTGGGTGCAGAAGGTGCTTGACAATCAAGCCATACCACTTAGGTTATTTCTTTTTAGGATATGTTTATGAACCGAACACTAATTAATCATGTATCATTATGAAGTTTTGCTCTGATACCAATTGTAACGTGCCCGCTCCTCAAATCGCGGGGCACGTCTTAGCAGTCCATCGAGAGATATATCTAGAAGATGCCACCCGGCACTCCCAAGGAATGACACGGGGTTTGCCAACTAGGTTCGCTCGAGTGTGCCTCGCAACAAAAGTATCCGGCTGTTCCCACCAGGATCGACCTGAAGTCCGGGTTCCTCGTAGTCGGGTCTTCCTAGCAGCCTTCTAGCGTCGGTCTACAACTGCTCCACTTTGCGCAGATACAACTGGACCAAAGCAAACTCATACTGCACTTGGTTCAAAGAGAATGGGAAACGAGAGGGATGCGTCACTCGACCTCTCTACCCATAGGGCATAGTCCCATTCAAGTTCCCTAAAACAGTATGAATCAGGGTCCTAACCAACATTGTCTAAGGTCATCGTCCGACTTTTTCTAACATTTCTTGTTAACATTTCCTTTGAGAAAAGCTCTCGGCTAACTGAGACCACCCTTCCGTAGGATAGACCCATTGGTCACATCCACCACGCTTCTCTCGGGGTTTTTTTTAGTTATCTAATTACCTACCACATTATGTTTGACACATAAAAGCAGCTTCCTTAATTAACCCGTTAATCACAGGTTTCCTTTACATAATTTAGGGCACTGACACGAAGACAAGATAAAACACTTCCTTAACTTACCTTCAGATTTATGTTTGTCTCCTGCCCATATAGGAGATTTAAGTGTCCCTTTTTGCCTTCGCAGAAAAATCCTTCCGTCTCCCGGCAATAAAAACCCGAAGGTTTATCCTACCAAGATTCTGCCTTATAACTAGTATCAAGGCCTCAAGATCCCATCTCGAGTCACGTAGAACACTTGTGTAGGGTCCAGAGGCATTGGGATTTATGGCCAGAGCCCCCCTTGGCACCCAAGCGTCCTCCTACGCCAAGTAATTTCCACAGAGAGACCTCTCGCAGCGGGTTCGGTCCACATTCTCGGCATGGATTCATAATCCCCTTGGTTAGGGTTTGGCGGTTCGCGGGGGTAGCTAACGCCATCCTTCCTTAATTATCCCTTTAGGAAATCATCCACAGCTGAAGCAACCAGCCTAATAATATCTACTAGTGAAAACATCCCTTTTGTTCCCATGGCAATTTATCCTTATAGTTCCCGCCATGAAAATATAATCGCTTGGATATTCATCCAAAACCACAGCCAATCCTTAAGTATCCTTTCGGGAACAATCAAGCTGAAACGACCAGCCTAACATCCTTTAACTAGGAAAACATCCTTTTTGTTCCCATGGCAATCAGTCATCACAGACCCGGCCATGAAATCATCAATCACACCCCACTTGGATTCACATCCCAAAACCACATTAACAAATAGTTGAATGCACAAACTCTTGCTTCAAGGCATTGCAATCGCATTGCATGCACAATCAGAATTTAACTTGGATGTATCAAAAGACTTGCTCAAGGAATTTACAACCTTTTCTAAGGTAGAAATCCTTCTAGATCCTTTAAATGATCTAAGTGGTCTTCCCCTTGATCTTGATTTGATCAAGGCTAACATTGCCCTATTGTTTCAAACATAGACAAGTTAGGTAGTTTGTACAACATTCCTGTTAAGGTGAAGTTCCTTTCCTGAATACCGTCAGCACTCTTCCTTAGGTCGATTGCAACCCGCAAGACCCGATACCTTGGGAATTGGGGTTTTCCCTAAGTATGCCTTTGCTTGTAAGGAACAAGAATCTACATAGTCGAATGCCAATTCAACTCGTACTTTTCCAGTTATGGACTGGTGATCCGCCCTTTCCAACGACCTTAGCATCAACTAGGTCTTCATAGGAATTTTTCCCTAGATAGTTTACCTATTTAACTCCTAAATGTTGTTGCGCATTGAGTCCACTAGGACATCCTTACCCTAGTATGTAAGTCTCCCCTTCCTGATTTTGATCCGCAAGTGTTGAGACATTAACAGTTCCACTTGATTCGGTCTGCTTCTTTTTCCCTTGGGCGTTTCCTTGTGGTAACTTAGTCCTAACTCAAAGCATTGACTGGTCAACCAAGGCAACTAACAAGTTCGCAACCCATCCAAGAGCCTTTTATTATTCCAGTTCTTTACTCATCTCTCTCTAACCAAGTAAAGTTAACATGCTTGGCAACGCAAGGCTTTTCACCTAGGCCTTCAGGATACAATCTAGATGCATGTGTCCCTTCCATATCTCTTAGTGCGGTACTATGCAGAATTCTCCAATCAAACTTACCCATCATGCACATGGTGCGTTTAATATATTAGTACATCCTAAATGACCTTTAACCGGATCTCATGTGACTTGCGTATATGAAAGTCTAGGATTCTACCCATCGGTGCAATTGCATCCTATGAATGGAAACTAATATTTCGTGTGTTTAATTTTGATGCAGATGCAAACTGTGATTTTGTTAATTGGTTAATTTAAGCATTGCTCTACACGAAGGTCTATTAGTTTATGTAAAAATTTATGAAAACCTTAGCATTTCATGTGCATCAATCCATGCAGAATCCATTCTATTTGTCCACTTGACTCCCATGCAATCATCCCATATTTGCAATAGTTTGTGCAACAATGTTTCATGTACTAGGCTTGTCAATATTTCATGCAACTCATGCACTTGACTTTTCATAATCATGCAATTTAAGTATGGAAGAAAAACCATGAACAATAAGCAATAAGAATAGTGGGAGGGTTAGAGGACACCCTTTTTGAGTGGGTAGTCAATGTCATCTTGCTAGGTGTCACGAGCCATCCATGGACTTCCAGTCTCATGTGTTCGCGTAACCCTGAGTGTCCTTGATTTCTCGATGGCCGCGAACAAGTCTTCGTTCTTGGCCTTCTGATTTCTCTTCAAGTTCTCTTCTTTCTCACCTTCTTCGTCTTCTTCTCCTCTCTCTCCCTCTTCTTCTCCTTCTCTCTCTCCCTTCCTCCTCTTCTTCTTCTTCTACTCTTCTTCTTCTTCTCCGTCTCTTCTATTTCTTCGATCCGACTATCTTTACTACCAACCCACTAGTAGATCTCCTATCATAGGCACTTCTTGCCCAATCAGCATCTGTATATCCTGTAAGCTCCAAAGGCTTACCATGCTCATAGAATAGACCATAATCTGATGTAGCCTTCACATATCTCAAGATCCTTCTCACTGCATCGAAGTGAGGCTTTGTAGGCTTCTGCATGAATTGGCTAATCAGTCCAACTGAATAGCTAAGGTCCGGTCTAGTAATGGCAAGGTAAATCAAGCTACCCACCATTTGTCTATACATAGTGACATTCTCAATCTCATGCCCAACATTTGTAAGTAGCTTAACATTTTGCTCCAATGGAGTGCTCAAAGACTTGCAATCCAACATACAATACTTGGTTAACATGTCTTGTGCATATTGCTTTTGCAACAACCAAGTACCATGAGGTGTAGAAACAACCTCAATCCCAAGGAAATACTTTAGTTCACCCAAATCTTTGACCTAAAATTCAGCATGCAACATTTCCTTGATCTCTCCAATTCCTGTGACATCATCACATGTAATGATCAAGTCATCCACATAGATGACTAATATCACATAACTAGGCTTTGTATAGTGAAACCAAGTTTTTGTAAGCATGCACTTCTCTGACATTCCAAGCTCTTGATTCTTGCTTCAACCCATATAATACTTTCTTCAATTTACATGCACATGTAGGAAAATCTGGATGTACATAGCCCTTGGCTGATCCATGTATACTTCCTCAACCAAATCACCATTGAGAAAAGCATTCTTCACATCCATCTGATACATAATCCATCCTCTAGATGTTGCCAATGCAATCACTATTCTAACGGTTTCCATTTTAGCAACAGGGTTGAATGTCTCCCATAATCAAGACCATATTGTTGTGCATACCCTTTTGCCACAAGTCTTGCCTTGTATCTTTCTAATGCGCCATCTGATTGCCACTTCACCTTGTATACCCATTTGTAACGAATAGGCATTTTGCCTTCAGGCAAATCAACCAAATAACAAGTGTCATTTTTAGTCAATGTTGAATATTCCTCATCCATTGCCTTACACCAATGATCATCCAAAATAGCTTTAGAAAACTTTGTGGGTTCCTTGAAGCTAGTGACTTTTGCCAGATATGCATAGTGTCTCACTATGTAGCCACTGTATGTAAGCCTATCCACAGGCTTCTTGACTCTTTCTAATCTCCTCAACTAAGGTGCAGTACGAGACTCTCCTCTCTCATGAGGTGGTACGTATCTATGTCTCACACTAGGAGTCACAACTGATGGAATACCAAACTCACTATCCAAGCTGTCAGTGCCAGTTGAATCATAACTACAAGTGAGTGGCCCTGTAACATCATCAAGTTTGCCTTTGCCTTTATCCACATTTCTCCCCCTCACTGACATGCTCGTGTCAGTGGACAAAGATGCTGAAGTCCTCAATCTACCTGTCCAAGGACTAACAGATGTAGTAGCATCTTTAGAAAGCCCATAAATTTCTGCACTCTCATTTGTACCTGCATGTACATAAGTCTCCTGGACAACCATCATCATCATTCATCAAGATGGTCTTCTTCTCATGCCATGACTTTAGCTCATCAAATACTACATCTCTTGAGACCAATGTCTCATAAGTAGAAGGATTGTAGTATTTGTAAGCCTTCCTATCTTGTGCATACCCAATAAAATATGGCATTTTCTGCCTTTGAATGAAGCTTCTTCCTCTTCTCATCTGAACATGTACATATGCCAAACATCCAAAGACCTTAAGATGGCTAATGTCAGGCTTTATCCCATAAAGCCTCTCATGAGGAGTCACCTCATGTATCCCTGTTGTTGGTGTACAATTCATGACATACACAGTAGTAATTATAGCCTCTGTCCAATATGCATTTGGTAGGCTCTTCTAATTTATCATGGCTCTAGCCGATTCCATGATCACCCTATTTTTCCTTTCTTCCAGACCATTTTGTTGTGGTGTGTACCTACATGTCAATTGCCTCTTTATCCCATGGGTTGCCAAGAAGTGATCAAAGTCTTTAGAGACATATTCTCCACCACTATCAGATCTCAAGCATTAGATGTAGCAAGCCAATTCTTTCTCCATATGTCTCTTGAAGTCTTGAAAAGCATCCATGACACCACTCTTGTGCTTTAGCACATCCAACCATGTGTACCTACTATAGTCATCTATGAATGACACATAGTAATGTGATCCCCCAAGAGATGCATTCTGTGAGGGTCCCCATACATCAGAATGTACAAGCTGTAATGATCTAGTAGTAATGCTTACATGCCTCATAAATGGAAGCATTGATTGATTCCCAAATTGACATGATTGACATATATGTCCCAATTCCACATGCTTGAACTTAGGGAGTCCAATTACAACTTGCTTATGCTGCATATTCTTAAGCTTTTGAACATTTACATGACAAGTCCTTTTATGCCATATCTCAATGTCCCTTGTTGCAGCATTGTCATGTGAGTACATAGCAGCATTCAATGCTGGAATTTTTGTATCCAATGTAAGTATCCTACCATTTCTTTTACCTTTAGCAATGAGTTTGCATCCTTGATCATACTCTTCAATGTAGCATCCATCTCTATTGAATCTAACTTGTAGATTCTGTTTAGCCATTTGTCCCACAGAAAGCAAGTCTTTGGTTATGGAGGGCACATGTAACATATCAGAGAGATTTTTTTTCTTGTCACCATGCATCATCAATGGAACAATACATATATGCTTAATGTCATGTTGCATATCATTCCCTGTGTAAACATATCCATGAGCACCTTGTACCAATGTGTCAAACCACTCTCCATGAGGAGTCATGTGGCTAGATGCCCCTGAGGCATAATTACCATGTTGCCTCCCTCTTGTTCTCTGATCATTCTGCTTCTTGTAGAAATCTTTAGCTACATGCCCATATTTGCCACAATAGTGACAATCCTTATTTGCATTTGATTGATATCCATGGATCATTTGGGGTTGTTGCTTAGTGCCTCTTCCTCTAGATGAGTAACCTCCTCTTCCATGAGCATTAGAGGCACCTCTATTTGCTTGAGATTGCCTATTTTTCCATCCGATACCTTACTGTCCACGGGCTGCATATGCATTTCTAGCTCCTCTTGCTCTAAAGTTTGACCTTTCTCTTCCACCTCTACCCCTTTGATTTGAGTAGAAGACATTACCCTTGCTGTTTTTAGACCCACTGGAGCTTGTATTGAGTCCAAGCTTCACTTCCCAATAGACTCTTCCAATTAAGAAATTTGACATCCTGAACTTACATAAAACAAAGTTATCGTAGTCTAGCTTCTGACCTACTATCGAGGTGATAATATCCTTCTCTCATGTGTTTGCCATTCCAAAATCTTTAGCTTTACAAAACAAGATTTGATGTAGAGAGTCAATTACCCCAAAATGCCAGTAGAGGCAATGAACTTTAATGACTTGTAGTGCAACCAATTTTTACTGAAAAATTACAGCAATAACCACTATTGCATTCTCATCCAATACATGTGCTTTTGTTCCCATTCAACCACAGTTACAATGCCTCCAACAAACTTGCATTCCAATCTAATGTGGTGACTACAAGTCTTGGCAAAGAAGCTATTACCTCTCTTTTTGTAGCTTGCAAGAAGGAAAACACTGCCTATGCATCATCCTTGTGTGCTGCCATTCTAAAAATAGTTGACAATAGGTGCACTTCCTAAAGAGAAAGCAACCGACAAGAAGAAGAAGGTGATGTCAATGCATCTATGGCCCTGCCATCCTTCATAAGTGTGTTTCTGATGAGATCATAACATCACCCTCATGTGCTCAATATTGAGGCAATTTGAGCATAGCACAATCACATTTATCGAGATGTTCCATGTGGTAGTGGATTAGAAGTCGTTTTACCATAAGCTCAATAGCCATTAAGATCGACAAAGTTGGTTTGATGAAGAGTCAGTAATTTCTGGCACATGGATTTTCCCTCTCTTCTATTTTGCATCGAAAAGCTCACACTTAAAATGCCACTACCTCCCAAGATACAAAATTATGCCTCTCATGTATTGCAATTTAGTGTTGGATCCAAGATTGAAACGACTTATGAGCATCCTGATTGTGTGGCCCAAAAATTTGTGGTTTTTACATCTAAGGTAGAACTCAAGAAGCACAAGGCATTGATCCATAGAGGGAATATGTCAAAAACACAGCGAAACATTGCATTGCAAATCCTAGTGAGCTTTTGGTACCGTTGGCCAGGTCAAGTTCACAGAGGGGGTGGATCATCTCGTCGTCGTGAAGGCCGTTTCAATGGACAATTGTCAATAGAGCCTCATGTTGATGATGGATAAGTGAGAAGAAATTATCCCCGCGATGAGCTTGTGACATTGTATAAAAACAAGGGTAGATCAGGCTAGATAGCTCGCACTGAATTGTGATATCTTTGTGGTAAGCCAAAAAGCTACCTTTTCAAATCCTCTTGTTGTTAACACAACAAACAACACTCGTCTCCAAAGTTTGTGAAAGGATGAGAGGTTATGAATATATGCTATGGAAAGATGAAGTGCTCAAGTATAGAATGGAATTTTTCGCTTCAATCAGTCCACATAGTTCCACCTAGAATTTCATGAAAATTTTCCTTAAGTATGAATTGACTTTTATAAGTCATTTTTGCTTTTTTAAAGTTCGTCGGTTTAAGGTTCAAGTCGTGTCTTCTTTTCTACTTTACCCCCTTCCCCCTAGGAATGATAAAAATCCTTTTGAGGATTGGGGGATGAAGGGTTAAGGGCATGAATCACATGCGTATTGTGTTTTACTTCGTCTCATGATCCAATCATAGAAGTTGAAGGGAGGTGAGCCCCAAAGTGGAAGCATGAATGGGAGCAAGAGAAAGAGAGAGAGACACACAATGTGGGAACTCCAACAGTCACAATGTGTGACCGGCCTTTCCTTTATTCAAATGTCACTTAAAGAATAAAGAATGAATTGATAGTGATGGATGCGTGCCGCCTGTAGTGTGCACAAGTACGCGAGTACTGTCAATGTAGTAATACATGGGCAGCTAGGTAGAGGTGCCTTTACCCCCAATGACCTCCCACTTAAAGCTGAATTTGCCTTAGTGTGAGGAGTGAAAAGAAAAGAAAAAGATAGTACAACATATACATAGATACAATAGGATGAGGAAATATGTCATCTCATCCAATGACCATCAACCTCCTAAGGAAGGCAAAGCACTCTATGTAGAGAGGATTTTTGTGAGCAAGTTTGCATGATTTTGGTCAGTTGAGATCTTGACAAGATTAATAGACTTGTCATCTCAATGACCTCACGAATGAAGTGATATCTCACCTCAATGTGTTTCATCTTTGCATGTGGAAGATCGGATTCTTGGCTAATTGGATAGCACTCATAGAATTTGAACGCAGTGTAGGGATAGCATTTGCAATACCAAGATCAACAACCAACGACCCAACCAAATGGCCTCCTTGTAAGCCTTAGTGAATGCAACATACTCAGTCTCTGTAATAGAAAGGGCCATGCATTTGTACACCCTAAACATCCATGAAACATCACCTCCAACAAAAGTGAACACATAGCCAGAAGTGGACTTCCTTCTATCTGCATGTCCTACATAGTCATAGTCAGTGTATCCTACGACTCCTATATCCTGGCTACCATAACATATGCACATATCAGTAGTGCCCTTTAGGTACCTCATGATACCCTTCATGGTATCCCAATGCCTCTTGCTAGGTGTAGCCATATAACGTGCCACAATACTAATTACAAATGCAATATCTAGATGGGTGGATATCATGGCATACATAAGACTGCCCACTACAGATACATAGGAAATCTTGGCCATCTCGGTCCTCTGTTCATCTATATGTGGACAATGTGTATGTGATACCTTCACATGAAAAGGAAATGGACAACCAATAGGCTTCACATCCTGCATATGGAAGCGCTCAAGGACTTTATGGATATACTCCTTCTATGATAGATAGAGTAATCCCTGACACCTGTCACGCATAATGTGCATACCAAGTATATGAGAGGCCTGACCTAGATGTTTCATCTCAAAGCTTTTCTTGAGCTGAGTCTTAAGAGCATCTAGCTCATCATGAGCTTTCCTTGCTAAAAGCATGTCATCCGCATAGAGTACCAAAATCAGTAATGAACCATCATGGGCTTTCTTCGTATACAAGCACAGATCCATAGCACTACGATTGTAGACATATGACTACATGAATGCATCAAATTTGTGGTACCATTCCCTAGGTGCCTGCTTCAAGCCATAAAGACTCTTCCTCAATCTCCATGCTAGGTGTTCTTTGCCAGGCTTTGGAAAGCCCTTAAACTGCTCCATGCATATCTCATCATGCAGGTCCCCATATAAGAAAGCCGTCTTGATATCCAATTGATACAAGTCCAAGTCGAGCTGTGTAGCTAGAGTGAAGACTAACCGTAGTGTGGTCATCTTAACCACACGAGAGAAGACCTAATCAAATTCAACACCATGCTCTTACTTAAAACCCTTTGCTACCAATTTGGCCTTGTATGCTGACTTGGGGTGTCCAGGGGTACTTTTCAACTTGTACACCCACTTGTAAGGCAAAGCTCTCTTGCCAGTAGGCAAGGAAACCAAATACCATGTATGATTCTTATGCAACGAATCAATTTTAGACTACTTCATAGCCCTCTCCCAAGAGTGACTATCACCCCCGCGCATAGCCTCATCATAGGTGAGAGGCTCTCTTGCATCTGTAACCAAGACATAATTTATGGAGGGCTCATAGTGGTCAAGAGGTCATCTATTTCTAGTAGAACTTCTCAATGTAGGCTGTGCTACCTGTCCAACATCCTGTGTAACATCTTGTGTAATATCCTGGCCATGAAGATTGGCTGCTAGTATAGTCTATCTAGTTAGTTGTGTGGGAGCAAGGGGGCTCCTCTTGAAAGATAACCCTGTGTATCTCAACAATTTTCTCAAGCTACATATGCATTTTGTCCTCATGGAACACAACATCATGGCTGCGGATCACTTTTTGCGCATGCAGATCCCAAAGATGATATCCCATCTCACCTGCATCTCCATAGCCAAGGAAAATGCATTTCACGCTTTTAGGATCTAGCTTATTGTGTTTATCCTTGGGCACATGGTAGAAGGCCTTACATCCAAAGACATGCAAATGAACATATGAGGGAGGCTTTCCTGTCCATACCTCCTCTGCAAAGTCAATACCACTACAAGGTGACCTGCTAATGAGATGCATGGCAGTAGAGACTGCCTCAGCCCAAAAATGTTGTGGTAAGCCTGCTTGGCTAAGCATATTGCGGACCCTCTCCCGGATAGTCCTATTCATACGCTCAGCCATACCATTCTGGGAAGGGGTGTAAGGGGCAATCAACTGACGCTTAATGCTCAAAGACACGTGAGATGTACTCACCCCTATTATTGTACTCACCCCTATTATTGGTCCTTAGGCATTTCAGCCTATGCCCACACTGATTCTCTACTAAAGCAAGCCAACGCTGAAAGACGGCCAAGACATTAGATTTTTGCTTGTCCAAACCTTACATGAATAATCATCAATAAATGTGACAAAGTACTTTGCACCTCCCTAATGTCTTAAGGCATGGGTCCACATACATCGGAATGCACAAGAGCCAAAGGCTCACACATGCTTGGAGGCAGATGAAGGTTATACACATAAAACATGATTGAGATAAAGGATTGTAACTCAAGTGAATTAGGTTCCAAGATAGATTAAGTTGGACTCATAAACACAATCTTGAGTGTCACAAAATGATGGTACCTTACATTGAAAATAGAGCAAAGTACATACTTATATAGCTTTTGGATTCCACTCTTCCTCACTGTGCTTATGGGATTTATGACCTCTCTTTCTAGAGCATACATATTTGTCTATCTTCTACCCTCTTCAGGGCCAAGCATCATTTGCTATTCTCAACACTATCATGGGCATGGCTTACACTGATGTTAGACCTCAAATCCGTAAGCTCGATGGAAAAGACTTTCATCCATGGCAAGTATTAGTGAAGATCCACTTTGTGCATGACTGGAACATAGTACTGGCACTAAAGTGGAGGAGGATAAAAGCACATGTAACAGATGTGAAAGAGGAGGGGATAGGGCCATCCTCTTATGTTACAAGTGTTGTTGAGTACATAATGTCTTTTGGATGTTTCTTGGCTTGTCAGAGATTGACTTGGTTTCGTACATGATGTACTTGGATGTTATCAACAGGTGCTTCAAAGCATGTATCGAAGGGTCAAGCATAGACCATAGGCATAACGATTGTTACAAAGCATGCCACTGTGACCAATGTCAATCAAGATGGAGCTTCATCAAAGCTCAAAAGGCATTCTGGAGCAATACAAGACATGTGCCAACCTCCGTATACATCTGTGTAGTCATATGAGTCACTTGAGAAGCACCTGTGACCAATAGATAGAGCATACGCTAACCAAATAGGCTTCAACCTTGGTTATTACATCAATAAATTCATTGTCAAAACTGAGTAAATCAGTCCTCAAATGAAGCTCAAAGCCACCCCAAATCATGGGCATATGATATACCAATGTACTAGCATCAATGGTACACATCAGGAGTGCATATAGAACACTCGAATCATAGCCAAAAGCAATTGGCATATAAAATCCTTGTTAAAAGAGGTTCAGCCTTGCTATATACAATAATGACTACATTGTCAAACCAAGCTATTTCAGTACCAAAATCAGCTCCAAATCCAACCCATAAAATGACATAGCATTCCCATACATGTAAACATCACTTTAGCATTACTGGGCATCATAAGACCAACAAAGCTGACCATAGAAGCATCAAATAGAGTGTTGCCCTATATTTTGAGCTAGCAAACCTCAGCTAAAACAAAGTAAATGAAATTGTTAAATCAATCCAAAATAAGCTCCAAGCAATGACATAGCATCCCCGAATATATAAGCATCAACCGTGCATCATTCAACCAATGGCAATGAGTGTAGACATCAAAGGTAAGTGCTGCCCTATTTTATGATAGTATGTGGACTCTTATAACAGTCCAAAATTGAAGCTCAGTGCTCAAATGAAATGGCAAGAGTGGAAGGATCAATGCCAAGCATCAAAACCAAGTGTATAAGTGCTTGTATAGCTGCCCAATGAAGAAGATATGTTGTAGGAGATGAAAAACGTGAGCTGTTGCTAAAAAAGGGCATGTTCCATACAACGTGATGCTACACCAGCAAGGTGAGGACTATGGGGGCTGCTCCAACTTACTCAAGAAGGCTCAAAGAGTGCCCAAGAAGAATGCAACCGATAGGAAGATCAAACGGAGTGGCTATGGCTGCCAAAAAAGAGATGACTACTGTAGCTATTCGAATGGAAGTTGAGAGTGTGTCGGTGAGCTCTTCAAGAAGAAGGCTTTGATACTTGTTGAAGGGAGGTGAGCCCTAAAGTGGAAGCATGAGCGGGAGCAAAGAGCTATATTGGAAGGAGCAAGAGCAAGAGAGAGAGAGAGACACACACGATGTGGGAACTCCAATAGTCACAATGTGTGGTCAGCCTTCCTTTTATTCAAATGTCACTGAAAGAAATAAAGAATGAAGTGACAGTGACGAGCGCCCACCACTTGTAGTGTGCAAGCATGGGTACTGTCAGTGTAGTAATACACGGGCGGCTAGGTAGAGGCACCTTTACCCCCAGCAGAGGTTTGTTGAGATTCAAGCTCATAGGCCTACCTTAGTTGAATAAAGTTCAGTCATACTGACTTAACCATAGTTAGTACTAGGTCACTTTGTTTTGTATGTGTGTAGTACATATAGTTGACTTGAGTCTGTGTGTTTAGGGGAATGGAATGAACACAAGGAAGTATGACTGCTACCCCTTTGAGCCTGAGCTTGTGTCTTGGTCCACCTCTCTCTCTTAGAATCTTAATGTTGAGAATCTGCCAATCACACCCTATGTATGCCCCTTTGTATGGAACATCCAGGCTAGGGAGATGCAATTCATTCTAGGAGAGACACATCCCATAGGCATAGTGGATGTAGTGTGCTACCAAGCAATCCTATAAAATGATGTACTTGACTATCACTTTAAGATGATGATAATGCAATAGTACTTGTCTCTTTCTATCAAGTGTCTGTGTCATTGTCAGTACTATACAAGAATGTCTTTATGAGTCCAAGTCTCAATCTTGGAACCTAATTCACTTGTGTAATAACAGTTGTCTTCTTTGTCAATGTCATCATGAGTTCTCTCTTCATCTTCCATCCTCCATAGCTTCTGCAGTTTGCCATGCTCTAGATCCCGCATCTTTAGCATGGTATCAGAGCTCAGCTGAGCATGGCTTAGCTCTCCTCTACTCTCTCTCAACTCATCTTAACCTCAGGTCAGCTCAAGTCTAGCTCATGGTCCATTTCTCAACTCTACCTTCACTTGAGCTTCCATGGTAGCCATAGCTAGCAGCACCCTGTCAACTTGAAGCTCCTGGATCTCTCTCTACAGGTCATATCTGAACCTGATCTCTTCTGGACATTTGTTCCTTGACTCCCAAGGGTTCTTTGTATCACTTAAGAGCTTGTCATTGGCCACTCCATAGCTCAATATTGCTCAAATTGTCAGTCACTGCCATAGCCTAAATCTGTGACCTGCAGGACATACCCTTCTTGGAGTCATTGGATCTCTCAATACAAAGCATATCTGCTGATGATTCCTTCTAAAGACCTCTTCGTTAAGTGCAGCAACCCTGCATCATAGCCGTTGACATTAGCCACCTCTGCCCCCAACATTGTTAAAATCGTCAAAATCTGTCCTAACTATGCCTTCGTTTCATCGTCCTGTGCGCCTGCTGCTCGACCAGATCTTGACGATGGTTATGGGGCAATGAAAGCCCATGAGTCAAGCTTTCTTTCCATAAAAAATCTCAGGAAATGATCAAGTATAGCTCCTACAATTAGAAAAAAACCAGGCCCCTGTCTCAAACCCTAAACTGTCAGCCATAGCCATTTTCATCAAAGCTAAGAAATTTTATCATTTTCTCTCTCTTGCCACTTGGAGCAACCCACTGCCACTTTGATCTACTGCCCCATCATCAAATCAAGGAGGGGAAGGACCTGGAAAGATTCTAACAAGGATTGCTCATCAAATCACATCAAGGAGGGGAGATTTGTGCTTGGAAGATTTGAAAGAGTTGAAGAAATCAAGCAGCTCAAGCAACAACCACATCAAGCTCCTCTTCCAACTCATCCTTCTCACTCTTCTCACTCAACTGAAGGTTTTGCTACTCTGATCTGCTCCAAAACTCAGTCTTCAGCAAGAAATCAAAACATCAAAATCAACAAGAAGAAGGTTCAAGAAGATCCAACATCAACATCAGGCTCATCAAGAACAATATCTATTGATACTTATCAAGTGTTATTTGACACTATTCTTCTTGTATCCTTTGATACACTTAAGTACAACACTCTTACTGATTTATCTCAAATTTGAAAGCTGATTCTTGGTCATATCAATGACAATCAAGAAGATTTCTATGTGGATACACTTCATGAAGAGTAACATGACTTGTGTTGCTTATTTACATGACATAGAAGATGTTCTTACTCTACCTGCAGAAGGAAATGGAGCTGCTACACCAAAGAGAAATCAATGAATCCATTTGAAGATTTTGAAAACATGTCTACCACTTTGCTTGAGGGGGACAACTGGAAGAGCAAACTCAAAAATGCTGCAAGCAAAGTCAATAAAGGAGCAGACCAAGAAGATCATGAAGAAGAGAAGAAAGACAAGAAGATTTTCCATGCTGACAAAGAAATAGCAGATGCTGAAAAAGACCGCAAGGGCCTATCAGTCCTTGTCTCTCATTTTCTGTTTTAAAAGCATTGTACCTGCCTTAATGTTCCTTTCATAAGCTTGTAAAAACTCCTCATGTAGCCTTATACTACAGCCTCTGTACACTTTGTGAGGCCCCTGTTATAGCCTCTGGATGTCCACCATGTTTATGGTACCCACACTTAGCCTTTTCTACGACAGCCTCTGGTGTTTTGCCATGTTTGTGGTATGCCCACACTTTGCAGGTGTTGCTCTCACTAAAGCCTCTATACACTTTGTACTTTTAGGTCATGATTGAGGAGGGGTGTTGAGAATTTGCCAATCACACCCTATGTATGCCCCTTTGTATGGAACAGCTAGGCTAGGGAGATGTAGTTCATTCTAGGAAGAGAGACAGATCCCATAGGCACAGTGGATGTAGTGTGCTACCAAGAAATCCTATAAAATGATGTACTTGACTATCACTTTAATATGATGATAATGCAATAGTACTTGTCTCTTTCTATCAAGTGTATGTGTCATTGTCAGTACTACACAAGAATGTCTTTATGAGTCCAAGTCTCAATCTTGGAACCTAATTCACTTGTGTAATAACAGTTGTCTTCTTTGTTAATGTCATCATGAGTTCTCTCTTCATCTTCCATCCTCCATAGCTTCCGCAGTTTGCCATGCTCTAGATCCCACATCTTTAACACTTAATATGGTATTAGAGCCTGAACTAGGGGGCTAAATCTTGAGAAGCTTGGGCACCGGATGTCAAAGATGGTTTTGTGCACAGAAAGGGGCGAGAGCTGACTGTGCTGAGGAAGCATGTGAAGAGGAAAAGGGCTTGTAATGGAGTTCGACTTACTGATACTAGCATTGATGGAGGACAACAAAAACGTCCCTTCCAAGACTGGTTCAACTTCCCAACTACGACTTGCCAATAGAGTATGTGTCTCGCTACCATTCTCCTGAGTAAGGAGTGGCCTGTGCAGATCGTCCTCCACCATCGTAGCTTGAAAATATGCAGGGATTGTCGCGATAAGACATGCAGTGGTTGCTACAATCGACTTGTCAGTGGTTTATTGGGATGTATTACGTATATCAGATCCATTCATAGCAGGATTTGTGAATCAATGTAATTCTGAAGTCACCAAAACGTATTCTCTCTGCCTTTTTCACTTGAATTTTTAGCCAGAATAATCATCAGCCACACAAAAACGGCAGCAAAATCAACAAACAGATCCAAGGAGTGCTTGACATAATCGTAGTCTCCACGATCAGCCCACTCAATGATCATTGGTGAGTCAAATAAGACATACCCAATGAACAACAATATGCCACCATACATCTCAATAGCATAGTACATTGTTGAGCCACCAAAAATTGAAGATGCAATTCGCAGCCAAAAAAAAAAAACTAACAACAGAGCTTAAGATAGCACCCAGAAAGAGAAACTCCCTTTGCTGAGCAAAGCTGCAGCACCAGAAAAGCTAAGTTGAGCTGCAAGCTGGTACCTTGAAAGGAGCAGTCACTTAGCTATCTATTTGCAATAGTTTTTTGGATTAAAGGCCAAGAAAACTTGAGAAAAGCATAGCAATCATTTCTATGAACTGCAAAGTTGGACACTTTTTGGACCGACTCTTGGGTTTGGTGAGGTGCATCTACAAAGATGGACGTGGAGCCTTGGTTGCACTAAATTGAGTACTATAGCCTGTATATTGTCATGTCAGAATGTTTGAAATGAACATGTACACTCTTAAGGCGTTTGCCTCATCGTGGTCCACAACAGTTTAAAATCTTGCAGATATGGGCTGAACAAACATACAATAGTCTCTTTGCCAAGAATTGCAGTCATCATATCACATTGGAATTCAAAGTTGTTGATGTGGTGTAATTGCAATTAAACAGGAACAAAAGACATGTACTGTCTGAAAATGCAATAGTGTTATTGCTGCAGTTTTACAGCAAAAACTGGTTGCACTACAGGTCACTAAAGTATATTGCCTGCTGGCATTTTTGGGAAATTGACTTGTTTTGTAAAGGTGGAATGTTGTAAGCATTAAATGCTCAGTTTTGAACTGATTTACTACAGTTTTTTCAGTGGGGCTGATTGTTAACAACTTGTGGCAAGCATATATGGCATTGTTGCCTAAAGAGCTAGACAAGTATTGGTGCTTTGCCACATGTTTGGAAGTGTATGATATCGGTGTAAACTGAAATTTACTGGTTTTGCAAATCTGA
The DNA here is from genome assembly GCF_053477565.2 of Lygodium microphyllum. NCBI lineage: Eukaryota > Viridiplantae > Streptophyta > Polypodiopsida > Schizaeales > Lygodiaceae > Lygodium > Lygodium microphyllum. The sequence continues at coordinate 100,029,067 of NC_141151.1, forward strand.
AGACCTTGAAAATGGCAAACACAAGAGAGAAGGATACTATCACTTAGATAGTTGGTGAAAAGCTGGACTACAACAATTTCGTTCTATGGAAATTCAAGATGTCTAATTTTTTTAATTGGAAGAGGCTATTGGGACCTAGTTATAGGTCTTGAAGATGAGCCCAAGCTACTAGAGTATAGACCTCCAACACAGGATCAGTTAAAGGCACACATGACTTGGTTAGAAAAGGCTTGCAAGGTCTTGCATTGGTTGTCATTATGTGTGTCAGACACAAAGGCTATGCAAAAGCTACTTGGGACTTATTGATGAAGAATTATGGGCATGTCACTCATGCGAGAAAGACACAACTAAAGCAAAAATTCAGCCACATATCCAGGAATGGAAGGTGTATTGAAGACTATGTCAGTGAGATAAGATCCATTGCAGAACAACTAGGCTCAATTGGAGCTGAAGTTGACGATGATGATTTGGTGGCTACTACCCTCCATGGACTTGGACAGGAATATAAGCAGTTTGATGCTTCCATTTCAGTGCGTCAGGAGCAGCCTGATTTTGATGAACTTGTGGCATGGAAGGTCTATTGAAGACTATGTCAGTGAGATCAGATCCATTGCAGAACAACTAGGCTCAATTGGAGCTGAAGTTGACGATGATGATTTGGTGGCTACTACCCTCCATGGACTTGGACAGGAATATAAGCAGTTTGATACTTCCATTTCAGTGCGTCAGGAGCAGCCTGATTTTGACGAACTTGTGGCACTTCTATTGCATGAAGAAGTGAAACTTGGACTTAATACAAGTTCCAGTGGGTCTAAAAACAGCAGGGATAGTGTCTTCTACTCCAATCAAAGGGGTAGAGGTGGAAGAGGAAGATCAAACTTTAGAGGAAGAGGTGCTGGAAATGCATATGCAACATGTGGACAACAAGCTACTGGATGGAAAAATAAACAGCCTCAAGCAAATAGAGGTGCCTCAGATGCTTGTGGAAGAGGAGGTTATTCACCTAGATGAAGAGGCACTTGGCAGCAGCCTCAAATGAATCATGGACAACAATCAAATGCAAATAAGGATTGCCATTATTGTGGCAAATACGAGCATGTAGCTAAGGATTGCGACAAGAAGTAGAATGATCAGAGAGCAAGAGGGAAGCATCATGGTAATTATGCTTCTTCTAGTGGTATGCAGGAGAACGACAGGTTTTTTGCTATTCAACATGTGAAGAAAGGGTTGCCTACACAAGGCAAAGCAGATGATGTATGGTATATGGACTCAGGGGCATCTAACCACATGACTCCTCATGGAGAGTGGTTTGACACATTGGTACAAGGTGCTCATGGATATGTTTGCACAGGGGACGATACGCAGCATGACATTATGCATACATGTATTGTTCCCTTGATGATACATGGTGACAGGAAAAAGAGTCTCTATGATGTATTACATGTACCCTCCATAACCAAAAACTTGCTTTTTGTGGGACAAATGGATGAACAGAATCTCCAAGTTAGATTCAATAGAGATGGATGCTACATTGAAGAGTATGGTCAAGGATGCAAACTCATTGCTAAAGGCAAACAAAATGGCAAGATGTTTATATTGGATACGAAAATTCTAGCATTGAATGCTTCTATGTACTCACATGACAATGCTGCAATAAGGGATATTGAGATACGACATAAAAGGATTTGTCATGTAAATGTTCAAAAGCTGAAGGATATGCAGCATAAGCAAGTTATACTTGGACTTCCTAAGTTCAAGCATGCAGAATTGGGACATGTATGTCAGTCTTGTCAATTTGGGAAGCAATCAAGGCTTCCATTTATGAGGCATGTAAGCACTACTACTAGACCATTACAGCTTGTACATTCTGATGTATGGGGACCCTCACAGAATGCATCTCTTGGGGGATCACGTTACTATGTGTCATTCATAGATGACTATAGTAGGTACACATGGTTGTATGTGCTGAAACACAAGAGTGATGTCATGGATGCTTTTCAGGATTTCAAGAGACATGTGGAGAAAGAATTGGCTTGCTACATCTCATGCTTGAGATCTGATAGTGGTGGAGAATATGTTTCTAAAGACTTTGATCACTTCTTGGCAGCTCATGGAATTAAAAGCCAATTGACATGCAAGTACACACCACAACAAAATGGTGTGGTAGAAAGGAAAAATAGAGTGATCATGGAATCGGCTAGAGCCATGTTGAATGAGAAAAGCCTACCAAACGCATATTGGGCAGAGGTTGTAATGACTGCAGTGTATGTCATGAATCATACACCAACAACAAGGATACATGAGGTGACTCCTCATGAGAGGCTTTATGGGATAAAGCTGGACATTAGCCATCTTAAGGTTTTTGGATGCTTGGCATATGTACATGTTCCAGATGAAAAGAGAAGGAAGATTGATCCAAAGGCAAAAAATGCCATCTTTATTGGGTATGCACAAGATAGGAAAGCGTGCAAATGCTACAATCCTTCTACTCATGAGACATTGGTCTCAAGAGACGTTGTATTTGATGAGTTGAAATCATGGCATGAGAAGAAGATCACTTTGATGAATGATGATGATGTTTGTCAGGAGACTTATGTACATGTAGGTACAAATGAAAGTGCAGAAATTTCAGGGCCTTCTAAAGATGCTACTTCATCAATTAGTCCTTGGACAGGTAGATTGAGGACTTCAGCATCTTTGTCCACTGACATGGGTATGTCAGTGAGGGGGAGAAATGTGGATAAAGGCAAAGGCAAACTTGATGATGTTACAGGGCCACTCACTTGTGGTTATGATTCACCTGGCACTGATAGCTTGGATAGTAAGTTTGGTATTCCGTCCGTTGTGACTCCTAGTGTGAGACATACATATGTACCACCTCATGAGAGAGGAGAGTCTCATACTGCACCTCAGTTGGAGATCAAAAAGAGTCAAGAAGCCTGTGGATAGGCTTACATACAATGGTTACACAATGAGACACTATGCATATATGGCAAAAGTCACTAGCTTCAAGGAACCCACAAAGTTTTCTGAAGCTATCTTGGATGATCATTGGTGCAAGGAAATGGATGCGGAATATTCAGCATTGGCTGAAAATGACACTTGGGATTTGGTTGATTTACCTAAAGGAAAAATGGCTATTGGTTGCAAATGGGTATACAAAGTGAAATGCAAATCATATGGCACATTGGAAAGATACAAGGCAAGACTTGTGGCAAAAGGGTATGCACAACAATATGGTCTTGATTATGAGGAAACATTCAGCCCTGTTGCTAAAATGGCAACCGTGAGGATAGTGATTGCTTTAGCAGCATCTAAAGGATGGATTATGTATTAGATGGATGTGAAGAATTCTTTTCTCAATGGTGATTTGATTGAGGAAGTATAGATGGATCAGCCCGAGGGCTATGAACATCCAGATTTTCCTACATATGTGTGTAGATTGAAGAAAGCATTATATGGGCTGAAGCAAGCACCTAGAGCTTGGAATGCTAATATAAGTGCATGCTTACAGAAACTTGGTTTCACTACGGGCAAGACTGATCATAGCCTATTCACAAAGAAGAAAAGGGCTGGTTATGTGATATTAGTAATCTATGTGGAAGACTTGATCATTACATGTGATGTCACAGGAATTGCAAAGATCAAGGAAATGTTACATGCTGAATTTCAAGTCAAAGATTTGGGTGAACTGAAATATTTCCTTAGGATTGAGGTTGTCTCTACACATCATGGTGCTTGGTTGTTGACAAGCAGTATGCCCAAGACATGTTGACCAAGTATGGTATGTTGGATTGTAGAGCATTGAGCACTCCATTGGAGCAAAATATTAAGCTACTTGCAAATGTTGGACATGAGATTGAGAATGTCACTATGTGTACACAAATGGTGGGTAGCCTAATTTACCTTACCATTACTAGACCAGATCTTTGCTATTCAATTGGACTGATTAGCCAGCTCACGCAGAAGCCCATGAAGCCACACTTGGATGCAATGAGGAGGATCTTGAGGTTTGTGAAGGCTACATTAGATTATGGTCTATTTTATGAGGATGGTAAGTCTTTGGAGCTTACATGATATACAGATGTTGACTAGGCAGGAAGTACCTATGACAGGAGATCTACTAGTGGGTATGCATTTTCCCTTAGTAGTAGCATGGTCAGCTCGAGCAGTAAGAAGCAACCTATAGTTGCACTCTTTAGTACCGAGGCAGAGTATAGAGGTGCTGCATTAGCTGCATGTGAGGCAGCATGGCTCATGAAGCTTCTTGATGATTTGGGCATGCAAGAAGTCAGGCCTATCACACTCTATTGTGACAATATGAGTAGTGTGCTCCTAGCCAGTAATCCTATCTATCATGCTAGGACTAAGCACATTGAGGTACACTATCACTTTATCAGAGAAAAAGTGATTGCAGGTGATATTGATTTGGTCCATGTGAGGACAGAAGACCAAGTTGCAGATATCTTTACCAAGTCATTGGGTAAAGATAAGTTTGTGCATTTCAGAGAACTACTTGGAGTGAAGTACCCCACTTGAGCTTGAGGGGGAGTGTTGAGATTCAAGCTCATCGGCCTACCCTAGTTGAATAAAGTTAAGCCATACTGACTTAACCATAGTTAGTACTAGGTCACTTTGTTTTGTATGTGTGTAGTACATACAATTGACTTGAGACTGTGTGTTTAGGGGAATGGAATGAACACAAGGAAGCATGGCTGCTACCCCTTTGAGCCTGAGCCTGTGTCTTGGTTCACCTCTCTCTCTTAGAATCTTAATAAGGTTTGGGTTATACTCCAAGTGGGTGTGATGGTCCATGTCATGAGGTCTAATGCCTACGTGTGTAAAGTAGGTCAGGACATCAGTGAGGAAGTCCTCGAAGTTCATCATGCTAGTGATATACAATTCTTCCTCGATTAGGATTCAATCGCAATAGGGGTGAGCCATGACATGGTATTCTAACAGTTGATTGTTGTGACTGATAGTGAGTCCTCTGAAAGAGGTAGGAGCTACATAGGTTGGGTTGTACTCGGAGGTTTTGATTTCCCATCTCTGCTAGGCATTGGTCATAATTTGTTAGCTCTCTTGTTCCCGTTGGAGACGAAGAGCATACAATTTGCGTAGAAAAGAAGAGGTAGAGTCAGATAGCTTTTTTAGCTCTTCTAGCTCTTGGCTTGTTGTAGAGACTTTGGTCTCGCTATAGGATGTGATCAGTCATTATGTGTGAGCTTGCTCTTGAGAGATTTCGATGGCAATCAATTCCTTAGCTACCATGGGAATCTTGACAAACATGAGTTTGGATTCTTCTCGCTGCATAGCAAGGAAAGTACATCTACTGCTAATGGCTTGCTTAGGAGCCCTAAGTCTAGCCATTCATTGCTCTTGGCTAGTGTAGTAAAGGTAGCATCCAATCGTTTAATGCATGTGACTAAGTTGTCCCCTGTATTAGTGGCTAGGTCTAAACCCAATGTAACGAGAGATCTGCACTCGTAGGAGGGTCTGAAGCCTACAAGAGGTTGGGGTTTGACTGGTGGACTGGATAACTTAGGAATAGATGCCATCTTGGTGGATTCGTTAGTGGGGCATTTAGTAGCCACTTATGTGATGGGTTAGTATTGGGGCTCATATGTGATACACTACCTTCCATTTGGAGCCATTGGGACATAGGAGTGTCAGGTTGAGTTGGTCTAGGGAGGACAACTAGTTGCAGTTTTGATTGATAGACTTATTGAGGTTCTATGGGTTTGGTGTGTTTAGAATCGATTGGTTTCTCAGTCCTTGCTAGCTTGTTGTTTTGTGGAGATGGGCTAGATGGCTTGGATTGAGGGGTACGATGCCACTTGTAGTCTTGGGCAACCAAATCCAATTGTTGCCATTGTTGTAGCCTTGAACATGCAATAGGCCTTTGGGCACCCATCATGGCTTGAATGTTCATATGCTTTTGTAGCACCAACTTTGTCTTCTAGGTTTAAGACGTGAGGTTCGATGGTTGTGGGTTTGCACAGTTTCGCTGCTAGGGGGTTGTGGTGGCCGTTTGGGCATCTAGTTGAGTTGGTCTTTAGTGGTCTTAGATGTGGCTTCCTTGGGTTGTGGCCATTTTGTTTCGGCAAGGTGGGACAAGTCCCACAACCTCCCTCCTTAGGCTTTGCAGTTGGTTTCTCTACCGGTGGCATTGTAGGTTGCGATGTCATGCTGCCCTTTTTGAAAGCTGTCACGATTTGAAGATTGCCAATGGTGAGGTGAATATGGTGTGAGTCATAGTCGACATGGCAGCATACTTGTTTTTTGAATGTGTGTCCTAGCAACAATTCCTTACCTATGGACTTAGTGTTGGGCATCACATAGAAGATCATAGGTAGACTTTTAGCCATGATCGACACCACTATTTTGCAGTCCCCCAATATTGAGTAGAACTATCCCCCAAATGGGTTCAGTTTAACATTAATAGGCCACAATTGGGGCTGACCAATGAGGGTCCAATGATCGTGCGTAAGAATATCAAAGTCAACTCCCTCATCAATAAGTGTGTCCAAGACGTGTGTCTTTTGGGCAATCACTGATATGTGTAGGTACACAGGTTCTACCATTTCCTCATCCCCGTTCTCTAATTCGATGATACTGGTAACTCTCACATTTATTGGGGGTTCTAACATTGGAGGCTCGCGTAGTAGATGTGTTAGAGAGTAGCACTTCTTGAGGCGACTGCCATTGAAGAAGCCGTCCTCCTTTTAGGGTCTCGAGCTCATGTTGCTAGTTCGACTGATATTGCAGACCCTGAAAGGTCCCAATCCTCTGAACTTTATCCTCTAATTTTGGCACTTTACAGAGTATAATAGCACTAGGTCGCCTTGCTCAAAGTCACATTGTTTGATATGTTTGTTAAACCAGCTCTTGCATATTGCCTTTTCGTAGATTAGCTTATGGGTAGCTACGAGTCTCAAAAAGGCGCTCTAGCTCTACCAAGCATTCTGTCCATGCCTCCTTTCCATCCCATCTCTCTTGCATTGCCAATCTCAAGATTGGAACGAAAAACTCCACTAGCAAGATTGCTTTGTCCCATAGGTAAGCTTAAATGGTATTTGCCCTACGACCATCTTGTAGGATGTTCTATAGGTCCATAGTGCTGTTGGGAGTTTATTGTCCTAGTCATTGCATGAGGTAGAGACTACCTTAGTCATCAGTACGTTCACTATGATTTTGTTCGTGGATTTTGCTGACCATTAGCTTGAGGGTAGTATGGTGATGATTTTCTTGGATGATCAAGAGAATGTAGACAATAAATGAGCAATCACTTCATTAATGAAGTATGTGCCTTGATCACTAAAACTAGCCCAATTGGGCAGCCAAATTGCGAGATCACTTGCTCTCAAAGGAACTTAGCCGTTGTCCTAATGTCATTCTTCCTGGTGGCCCGAGCTTCAGCCTATTTTGTGAGATAATCTATCACTACAATGATGTATTTTGCTTGTGAGTACTAGGCTATAGGGCTAATTGGCCCAATAAAGTTGATCTCCCACTTTTCAAAGAATTGTCATGCTATTACCGAGGTCAACTTCGTCTTGTCCTTACAGATGGGTACTTTCGTCCTTTGACATTTATTGCAGTGCTTCACAAACTTAACAGCATCGGGGAATAGGATGGGCCACCATAGCTAAGATTGCAACACCTTGCGTATTGTAGTGTCTCCATGAAGTGTCCTCTAGCAATTTCACCATGTGCTTCAGCAAGAATCTCATGCATTTCATGCTCACACATGCATCTTCGCAATAACCCCTCTTATCCTAGTCTATAGAGCTAGCCAGCAATTCATTGATAGGACAGAATCTTAAGAATAAGGCGCTTTAGCCTAGCCTTCTCTATAGGTCTCATAGGCAATTCGTGCTCTAGGATTTGGATTATGTCATCAACCCAATACAACATTAGATTGGCCCTGAAAAGGTCTCTCTCATTGGACATGCTAAACATGTGCGCATTGGGCAAGTAGTCTACGATGCCTTGTCCCCAATAGCTTCTCATGTGGTTATGTGAGACATATGATCTACCATGTAATGCTGCCTACCCTTGGGTACAACCATAGAGAAGTCAAATTTTAGAACTAGAAGTAACCACCTAGCTATGTACCTTGTAGTTAACCACCTAGCTATGTGCCATGTAGTGCAAGGTTTGTTCACTAGATAGAGTAAGGCTTGATGGTCAATGAAGAAGACAAAGGGCGTAGCCAAAAAATAATGGCAAAACTTCTTTAAAGTTAATACCATGGCTAGGCCTTCACTCTCCATTGTGGAGTAATTCATCTCCATATCAGTGAGTTGTCTCCTAGCAAAGCTCACAAGATAATCGAGATTATGTTCACCAGGTTGGCACAAAACAACCCCCACACTGAACTTTGAGGCATCAATGTGCATGTGGAATGCCATGTTCTAATCTGGAACTCGTAGAATCGATGCGATCATCGTGAGATTCTTTTTTAGTTCATTGTAGATGCATTGGCAATCCTCAGTCCACTCTAATACAATTAGAAATTTGTAAAGGGGCCTAGCAATTAATGCATAGTTCAAAATGAATCACCAATAGTATCTTGTGTGTCCCAGGAAGGAGTGAACTCCCTTATAGTTTGTGGGTAGTGGTAAATCAACAATGAATTTGACTTTGGAGAAGTCGATGGCAATACTATTCTTAGACACCACGTGCCCTAGGATATATCCATGTTTCACCCAGAACTGGCACTTTAAGGGGTTCAAGGATAGGTTATACAACCTACACCACTCAAAGATTGTGCAAAGTTTATCTAGATATTCCCTCCAAATGAAGTGAACGCATAGATCATCAACAAACACCTCCAATTCTCGCCTAAGCATGTCCTTGAAGATGGAACACATGAGGCATTGAAAGGTAGTTGATGTATTCGTTAGCCCAAATGGCATGACTATATAGGCAAACATGCCCCATTCCATTGTAAACAATATTTTATGCCTATTGTCTCATGGTGCACCTGCACCTGTTTATAACGTGAGAAGCCGTCCTGAAAACTGTAGGCCTCTCTTCCTGCTACTCTCTCGAGTATGTGCTCAATGTAGAGTAGTGGATAGTTATCTCTCCTTGTCATAGCATTGATTTTTTTATAGTTTGTGCACACTCGAATTTTTCCATTCTTCTTCAAGATAATCACCCATTCAGTGTGCTCAATTTCATAGATAAATTTGGCTTTTAACAACTCATCTATCTCCTCCTTGATGGTATGCATGCTTTGGATTCATCGGGTATGGTCGCTGCTTGGTGGGTGTTGTATTAAGAGTCATTAGGATGTTATGGATTACGACCCTCAGATTGACTTCTTTGAGTTCATCCAAGGACCAAGTGAATACGTCTATGCACTCTCACAAAAGAGCAATGAGATTAGCCTCCTCTTGCTCAGTCAAGTCATCAGCTATGAAGACAGGTTGAAGCTTTTCCCCTTCCCCTACCAAGTTGGCTTCCTTGACCCTAGCAAGCCTTTCTATAGGTTCATTTTCTTGTCCTTGCCTCTTAGCTCCTAATAATATCACTGTCTTGTTGCCACTTTTGAACTTCCTGAAGCGCTTAGGTTGGTCATGGGGCTTCTCTTGTTCTTTGACTTCCAATCTCCTTGCTTGCTTCCTCTTGTCCTCCTTCAACCGCCTGTGCCTTAGGTGGATTGGGAGGTCCTCTTTGGTGCATTTGGCCTTAGATGATCAGTCCATCTCCAAGTCGCTCTCAGAGCTCACTTCTGACTTAGAGTCAAACTCACAACCTTCACTAGAAAAAGGAATATTCCCTAGTGGTTGCAACTTCGAGAGGCTGATTTTGTTCTAAGGAATAGTGCGGCACTTGGTTGAACTAATCCAACTTGCTCGTGGTCTATCACTCCTAGGTGGTCCAACCAAGTACCGTGCATTCTGTTCTGAAGACTCCTCTTCCCCAAAGATATTGGCTTTTCATGGCTTGGACTCTACTCATATCAGTTCAATCACTTGGCCGTCTGTGTCATACTCTATTGTCTCGGACTCTTCCTCACTTTCCTCATTTGTAGAGTAGCAGTCTTTATACTCATCATCCAAATCATTATCTTTTGACTACTCATCGTCTCCTTGGCTTCTAGCCTCAACCCTCTTCTTGTCCGTGATCAGTGCTCAATTGTACATTAGGTTCAAGTTGTGCACTTTGGTCCACTACTACTTTGACTCGTCCATGAGATCCGTAAGGGGTTTGAGATTGGCAGCCTCTTATTAAATATTCAAGGGCTCCCTAGAGTTCAAATTTGTTAGACGAAACGTGGAAACGGATAGGTATTGGTTGTCTACTAGGGCTCTTGGCCATCATGCAAAGTGGTACTACAGGTGGGGTCAGTTGAGATGTTGTGGCTTTACGTGACTCACTGGTTATCCTTATAGTGTTCTTATAATTCTCCTTGTCATACGAGAACAACATGCCCTTTCATAACTAGACCTTTAGATTTGTATATCAATAGTGGCTAGCAGATGCATCCAATCCTGCTCATCCTTGGGGCAAGGGATATAGTTCATTAGTGGCTCGTGCAGTTCTTGACATGCGAATCTCCTCTCAAGATAGCAAAGATGACGTTTAGGTCGATCGCCGTGGTCTTCCAGGAATTCATCTTGACTCTTACAACCTCTGATATGTTGCCCAAGTACATAAGACTTTTCCCCCATGTAATATTTCCAAACAATAAAAGTTAGTTGGTTAGTTTGAAAGTTAGTTAGTCAATTAATAAGTTAGTAAGGTTATGAACTAAAGACTAACTAAGGTAAAAACTAACTAACATTAATAACTAATAATTTTTATTTAATTAAAAATATTTTATTAAAAAAATTGAGAGTCGTAAATTCAATATTTTTCTCGGATTGACAAGGACCGTAGCCACCCTTCACGTAAGTTACAATATGAACGAGGCTTATGAGCTATATTAATTACTAGTATTAATGTGTATAGTTTGGATGGTCCAAAAATATTAGATTTTGGGTAAAACTAGTATATTTTAGATATTATAAAAAAAAAGATATGGAGATTTCTAGAACTGGATGTCATGTAAAAGAAAAGCAAGTGAGGTTTCGGTTAGTTTGGAGATTTAATACAAAAAAAGAGGGATTTGCAAAATTGCGCGCGCCGCGATCGTAGTCTACAGGTAGTAGACATCACTTCGAACAGAGAAAAGAAGAAGGAGTGAACTGAGAGCTTTCTAACCAAGTGTCTTGGTGTTTTACCTCCCTTTTGGAGCCACTGGAACCATCAAATTTATGATCTGAGCAGATCATTGATCTTTCCAAGATTCCCCTCCATAAAGAGCTCCACTTCTCAACCACAAGCCCTCTTCTCTAATTCACTATAAATATGAGGCATGGGGAGTCACAAGGGAGTATAAGGAGACCTGAGAGGCTACGAGAGAGAGGTAGAGAGATACTCTCCAAGAGATTGTGAGAGAGAGAGAGAGAGAGAGAGAGAGAGAGAGAGAGAGAGGAGTCACCCCGAGAGGCTGCACAATTCCCTCTATCTCGATCCTCAACTTAACCATCTTCTCTTACGCTCTCCCATCTTAAATCTATTCCACCTTCTTAATCTCTTGAGTCTACTTGCGGACGATGGCCCCCAAGCGAAGAATGTCACGTGCGGATGGCAATCCCATAACCAATACTGAAGCTTCGGGTGAAGTTAACCATCTTCTCTTACGCTCTCCCATCTTAAATCTATTCCACCTTCTTAATCTCTTGAGTCTACTTGCGGACGATGGCCCCCAAGCGAAGAATGTCACGTGCGGATGGCAATCCCATAACCAATACTGAAGCTTCGGGTGAAGGCATCACTGTCAATCCAATTGCGGTACTAGTTGTAAGTAATGTATTTCCAAATTGATAGATGCTTGTTTTGATTCTCGTATGAGATACGTAAGGCCCATACTATGATGCAGGAGTATAGATCATTTCATCTCACATATTCGTAAGATGGAGCTTGTAAAGTATATGTATTAAGGAAAGCTAATTACACCTAGTTGCATATGGCTTATTCAACAATTACAAGGAAGAATTAGTCAAGGGTTATGAATAGCGTAATTGCTAAAAAACTATGACATTAAGAATCATGAATAGAAAGTACTAGTTTAGATACTTCAAAATTACTTAGCCTAAGAGCCCAAATATTAAGAAGAACTAGATTCTAGCTCAAGGCAAGGCCTGTTGGAGTCTAATTTACTTGAGATCATCTCGCACTTATCTTATCAAGTATTTACACGTTATGCCTATAACATGTTTGATATATGAGGATAATTTTCTAGTTATCTCATGACTTGACTAAGAGCTAGTACAAGAAATTATACATAAGGGTTAAAAGTAAGATTTCTTGAGATCTGTCGAATAACGTCGACTTTTGCTAATCCAAATTCAGGGTTGGGTTATCGATCAATGTAAGTGACCTATAGAACTTGTATCATGAATACTGTTTGAACCCTTAACATATGCCTTAGCCGAAGGAAGAAGTGTTAAGAAACATTTTGCATAGTATCGCTCTTAGATCCCAAGGGGAAGAGCAAATATGCAATGAAAATATTATATTATCTACTCTAGCATTGTTTGGAAAGAATGCAATTGGTTTTGTTGGTTGATCTAACAACATCCTAAATGCTTTTACATTCAATTGGTTGTTAGTTGTTGTTTGTATGATTATTTCAAGTGCTTGTGATTTATGGTAAATACATGGCAAGGGTTTGTGATGACAAGTCGCCATGGGAATAAAGAAATGTTTTCTTAAAAAATGATATTAGGGCTAAATGCCTTGTTTGTGCTTGATTCTTAAAGGATTTAATTAAGGAAGGATATTTTGCATGGGTGGATCACCTCCATGATCACACCGCGGATTAACCCAAAGAGGGCACTACTCGATTCATGGGCCGAAGGTTGAGTGGTGAAAAGGCCAACCACAGGAATGATGTTTCGCTCCTAGACAGGTTATGGGTTAGTTGGAGCTTTGGACACCCCTTGCTAGGTCTAGAATGGAGTTGAAGACCTCCGTGGCCCTCAATGTCTGGGTATTTTGGGAGATCTTATTCTAGATAAAGGATTGAATTTGTGGTGCCATGTGAATTGGACCAGTTACTTCTGCAGGGCAGAAGGGATACTTCTGTTGGACAGAAGGGACACATAATTTCTCACGTATAGGCGGGAGACAAAGATTAACTTGAAGATAAGTTAAGGAACTTGTTTGAACTTGTTTGTCAATAGATTGCTTGCTCTATTTTCGTGTATGTACTATAAGTTATGCGAATGAATCCTGTTTCCTTAAAGGCTTAATTAATGAAGCTGATTTTAAGTGTCACACATAAATGTGGTAGGACCTAATTAGAAAACTAAAGCTACTGAGGGAAGCAGGTGGGCGGAACCCTCGACGGGACTGTCCTACGGCAGGGTGGTCCCAGAGAACTGGGAGGCTTCTCACAAGGTTTTACCGATGTCCAATGACCCTTAGGAATTGTTAGATTAGAACCCTGATTCGTGCCATTTTAGGGGACCACAATGGGACTATGCCCTACAAGTAGAGAGGTTGAGCAGTGCATCCCTCTCGTTTCCCGTTCTCTTTGAACCAAGTGCGGCACGGGTCTGCTTTCGCTTGGGTATCTCTCCGTAAAGTAGGATGTTCAAGATCCGGACGCTAGAATGCTGTTAGGAGACCTTGGCCACTAGGAGCCCAGATTTCAGGTCGATCCTAGTGGGTTCGGCCATGAACGTTCTGTTGCAAGGCGGATTCGGGAAACCCTAGGTGACAAAACTTAGAATACTCCCTGGGAGTGCCAGGCAGGGACACTTAGATTCGTTTCTTGATAGATCACAAAAAGCATGCCTGGACAACCAATGGGTGGGCACCTTACACGTCAATCTTCTTTGACTCATGTGTTTTGCACCCAAGGTTGGCCTAGTAGGATGTTGTAGTCCACTCCCTTCTCATGACTATGAAGTTCACTAAGAAATGGATTCCCGCTATCTTTAGGGGTGTTGGGACCTCGACTAATGATCAATCGCCCAATGGACCTAAAACATGCATCTACTACTACACGTCTAGTACCTCAACCAAAGATCAATCGCCCAGCGGATATATCAACTTGACAGTCTGCTTATAAGATCTAAGGCCTGCCTAGCAAAACTTGATAGCTAGGTCACCCTACAAACCTAATGACCCTAAAGTCAAGAATGCATTTCACATTGGCAATGGTAACATGGACTTTCGTAATGCAACCTTCAGGTTGTCTAAAACTATCATCAGCCATTCGAAGGATCATGGAGGCATCTGCTTTGATTTTCAATCCACTCTCTTCATTAATTCTGAACTCATAATGTTGACAGAGGATCCTGTTTGCACAATAGCATGGTCCACTAATATTCCATCAACATATACTGCTACCTTCGAACAATGCTTTTCAACATGCTCAAACCAATCATTTCCTACTCGCGCTATTCCCAAGGGTTCAATGATATATCTAGTGCATAGAATCTTCTTAAATTCCTTGCGCACTCTTGGAGACAACTTAATCAACTGTAGAAGATTTACATTTGGCTTAACTTCGCAAAGAGAACTAGAGGTTAAGCAATTCTTTAGCATCAATGAAATGAAATTGCATGGGTTTATAATATGGGCTGATCAAGCAACCAAGCAATGAGTAATGAATCAATCAATGTCATGGACTGATTACAATCGGCTTGATTTATCAATCAATTCATGCTTGGTTAATTGAACATTATGATTCAATCAATCGATGATGAAATTGAAGCTCAATGTAATCAATCAATGATCAAACAACACTGCAATAATACTCTACTTAACCTCTCCTTCAGCAATAGGAAATGCAACAACAATTGAATGAATGTTGGAGAGATTTAAGAAGAGTAGTAGGAATACCTCTTTCAATGATTGATGAAGAATACTTGTTTGAGTCAATCCTTAGTTACAAAGATTGATAGACCTTCCTCTTGAATAAAATAGTTGATCATGAGAAGAATAGCTCCATAACCTATCTTGATCCACAAATAGGGGTAGGATTTTTATGGGGGGCCATTGCCCCTTGTGCCCAACCACACCTGGATATGTATGTGGTCTCTCCCTTGTAGAAGCTCATGAAATTATCATAATTCACACTGTTAGGGCCAAAACTTATTGTGATACTGTCTCTTGAGATGAAGGGAGTTAGACACCATCAAGGCCAATCCCAAAATCCAAAGAATTGGGTGTTATCTCCTCACATACAGAACACCCATGATACTACATCACAAAGTGGTGCTTGGCTCACTGGATTAACCAACTAAATTCCACGAAAGTGGAAAGTGCTCAAATCCTATTCAATGTGGAAGGGAACCTTTGTCTTTATTAGCTTGGGTGCACATGATGAAGGTTACTCTGGTGGGATTTAGTGTAAGAAAGGGCACGGTTAGGGCGAAAGGGCAAAGGGTGGGGGGGGGGCTGAAGAGCCACATGGATACGTCACAAGGGGCTTACGAGAGAGAGAGCTCGAGAGAGTGCTTAAGAGGCCCTCTCGAGAGAGCGCTGAGGCACAACAGAGACAGACAGAGTCCCCCTCAACATGGCTCCTAGAGTGTCGTCCAAGCACTTGGGAAGTCACAACCCCGCAGCACGCGCGGCCCTGCACGCCATCACGCACCTCAAGGGCCGCCATGGCTCCGACCTACGCTCCATCGTCGCCGTGGTGAAGCGCCACAACCCCGGCGCCTCCACCGCCTTCCTCAAGAAGATCCCTGACGCCCTCGCTGGCCTTGTCCGCTCTGGTGCTCTTTCCCTCAACTTCTCGCTCGCTCACCACCGCCGCCGCCCCCCAACACGCAGCCGCGGCCCTGCACATGCCCACGCCAAGAAGAAGAATCCCCCAGCACGTGGCCATGCCAGGAAGAAGAACTCCGCTTCGTCGTCGCACAGCCCCGCACGCAAGAGGAAGACTGCGGTGTCGCACCGACATGCCCCCCGTAGCGCCACCCTGACGGCTGCTGCCAACACGAGGAAGAGGAAGCAGAAGCGCCCTGCAGCTAGGGCTACCCACAAGAAGCAGCATGTTGCCGGGGCTCCTCATCAGAAAAGGCCCAGGGTTTCTCGCAAGAAGCCCGTGGGTGGGGTTGCTAGGGTTTCTCGTCAGAAAAGGAATCCTGTAGCTAGGGCTTCTCGCAAGCACCCTGTGGTTAGGGTTCCTCACAGGGCCATGGCAGTGGCGTCCACCGCCTGGCACGCCAGGAACGCCTCGCGGAAGAGGGTGACAGCCGGGGACACGCAGCATGCTTACCCTGCGCATGTGAGCCCCAAGAGGAAGCTGGTGCATAGGAGGCGGAAGCCGCGGTCGAGGTCGCCGCTGCCAGCACGGATGCTGTGTGGATCCAGCTGCTCTCATGGTAACTCTGACCCCCACCATCATAGCCATGCTCACCATGTGCACTACCACGGCCTCCCGCTCATCCCCCACCGCAGCCACCAGCGCGATCGCCACCATGCACATCTGCCCGTGCGCCATCTCCACAAGGTTGGGTCTCATACTTCCATGAAACGCACTCACCATAACATGAGAACCAGAAGCCACTGCACTGGCCATTGCTGCATCTATGGCTCTAAGATTACCTACGACCCTCATTTGCACATCTAATCTGAGTCTAAGTATCCTGATTAACACTGTCAACACTCACACAAAAGGCTAATCACAGCACAAACTATATTCAATACAAATCAGCTAATTACAACTCAATGAATGCAAATGGTTCCTAATCAAAACTACAGTAGACTAACATAATTTATATATGTAGTCTTGTTATGCTAAGAAAGCCCATTGAACCTACTACCCAACTTCAAATGCATCGTTTCCAAATCAACTTGATATTTTCACTTTCATAGTATTAAAAATCAACTAGAGGGAGGTTTGTGATGAGTAACTACTAGATACCAACATGCTCCTATAAGACGAGCTGTAATTTGAAAATATTCCAATCATAATTTGTGATGATAATTCATTCATATTGAAAATTGTCAAAACCACCTATCTAGCAAACACCCACGCGAGTTATTTCGCTTGCTTTATCTTAGTGTACATGCATGCCACGATCATGTCATGTGCCGTAGGAGACCTATCTTCATTTGGGGCCATTGATATAGCAGTTGAGGGGAATAATAGCTTGGGTAGAACTCTTGCAAACCCTTTTCCTTAAGTAGAAAACCAAGTACAAACCTAATGGGTCTTGACTTGCAAGGTTAAATGGACTGGCAAGCATATTCACTAAATCATAATCATTTACCATTTCAATAAGTCACTTAAGTACACACTAAATTGCAATGTTAATCTTTTAGCCATGCAAACTAAAAATTAGTTATATGTCCTTCCAATCTCTTTAAAAATAAAAGGGGAGATGCTTTAAGGCCTTCAAAGCATATTCACTAAATCATAATCATTTACCATTTCAATAAGTCACTTAAGTACACACTAAATTGCAATGTTAATCTTTTAGCCATGCAAACTAAAAATTAGTTATATGTCATTCCAATCTCTTTAAAAATAAAAGGGGAGATGCTTTAAGGCCTTTCAAATTTTGGGCAACCTTTGAAATTTGAGGCAAGCATGTAGTAATGTAGAATATTGAGGTGGACAGATTACTTGAGTAATGATAACATGTAGGGGTGCAAGCATGCACAAAGACAAATACACACTTGTGTGCATGCACATTGAATGCGTTTGTATGCATATCTATATATATGTTTTGGCAACCCATGCCTTGGTACACCATTTAATTTTCCATAGCACACTTTGGCCTAGAATGATTGAGGTAGTGACCTAAAAGGAAATCCTTTGTGTTGGTTGAATTAGATACCATTGCCATGCTATTTGGGAGGACTCTTGGAAAATTTTAGACTAATAACTGAAATTTGGGAAACAAATTCATATTTGTGTAGCCTTGGTCTGATATGGTTGGGATGTGTTTTGAATCATTTAATGTTGCCAATTGTGGTGAGGGTGTGTAAGCTAGTCATGTCAAGGAGAAACCAAAATCCATTAGTGGAATAAACAATAAGAATGTTGATGGCAATTGTTGATTGAGTGCTTTGCTTATGGGCTATATGTCATTGGCAATATCATTACTATTTGGTAAGGAGGTACAACAATCATATACTATAAAGGTTTGATACATGTGTTAAGAATCTCATGGACATGAATAAAGTTTCACACACACACACACACACACACACACACACACTCTCTCTCTCTCTCTCTCTCTCTCTCTCTCTCTCTCTCTCTCTCTCTCTCTCTCTCTCTCTCTCTCTCTCTCTCTCTTTCTCTGTGTGCCCCAATGCTTCTTCAAAAATGGTATGTGGACAACTTAAACTCTTCATGCAACCAATATCTTCTCTCACCCAATGCTTTTTCAAAAATTGTATGTGGACAACTTAGACATCCTCATGCAACTATTATATTCAAATTTTCATGTTTGATTTACTAAAATTATAAGATACCATCATTTTGTGGTGTAAGCTTAGACATATGACGATTATTTGCAAGTTTCTTTTGATTCAGTAGCACCTATGATGTGCACTTCAAGAGATGCTTGCAATAACATGTGTTGAGTTGCTTGTATATGACATGTTCTTTGTAAGAAAATAGATATATGTTGATGTCTTATTTTGAGAACATGATGCACATTTGGGAGGCCTTCTTGATGGATGACATGAAGAAACACAAGAGGAACTAGAACTAGATGATGGAAAGGATGTTTAGAAGCATACATGCTAGAGACCAAACTAAGACCAATGGTGGGAGAAAAAGGGTTAAAGTGGATAATATCATGGAAAATCATCAAGCAACTTTGGAATTTGGAGGCATGCAAGATAAAGTCAAAGTATTAAAACTATCAAAATGTTTCAAAGGAACCAAAGTATGGATCACATATAGGCTTACACCAGCACAACTCAAAGCACAACCAAGTGAAATCCCTATGATGAAGGCACCTAGAAAGGAGGGAAAATGGGTATATGATCAAGGTGGCAAAACCATCATAAAAGAGCTCGAGAAGCCCAAGCACTAAGTTATTTTTGGACCATGATATATTTAGTAACTTTTACAGTCTTAGTAGCGATATTCTATTTGTACTAATGGCACCCAAAGTGGGATGTAACTAAAACCTTGATATGCATCCCATTATACTATACACCTTCGAGGAGTCTAAAAAGATGTTAATATCCTATTATACTATATTGGTGGAGCATGTGCATGGCTATTCTCAAGCATGAAGGTGGTGGTGGTTATAGCATGGGTGTAGCTTGTCGATGACTTGCTTCAACATGTAGTCTCTAAGTCTTTTTCTTGGAAGCCTTAGGGTTTTTAAAATAGTGTTACGTCTAAGGTTCAAGCTAAACATTAGCTTTAAGAATAGGAAATTTAAAGGGAACAAACCTATTTGCCATGTGTTGGCTTCTCTCCCATGTGGATTGCTTATCTACAATTGTCTATGATTACTCCTATGTATTCTGATAAACCTTTAAGGGCCAAATTTTGTAATATAAGTGAGATATTTAAAGAAATGAGAAAATGGATGTGAGAGAGAGAGAGAGAGAGAGAGAGAGAGAGAGAGAGAGAGAGAGAGAGAGAGAGAGAGAGAGAGAGAGAGAGAGAGAGAGAGAGAGAGAGAGAGAGAGAGAGAGAGAGAGAGAGAGAGAGAGAGAGAGAGAGAGATGTGTATGAGTATTTGCTTTGTATAGGGATATAAAGAAGGTAAACTAATTTGTTAAGTGCATGTATACATATGTTTTGTGATGTATGCTTGTACATTTGTCCTACATACATGTATGCATATATGTGAAGAAAATAAATACTTTTCTACATGGATCATGATATCCAAAGCCAAAATTTGCATTCGCATGTTTATGTTAGTACAGACATTATGGTAAGAAACTTGTGGCAAACAAGGTTACTATAAGTTGGTCTATATTTGTGCATATAAGTTTTATAAAAAATTCAAATCCAAAACTCATTTGATTCATTAATCATCTTGCTTTGATGGTCTTTTATGTATAAGAGAAAGTGTAGAGCTCCCTTAAGTAGTACTAATCAAGATATCAAATATTGAACTTGTGTTGAAATAATTGTATTAAAATATCATATTTCACAATATTTGTGAATGTTTGTATATTTACATGTGTATAGTACACCAAAAGACATGATCAATTTTGTAAGCTTGTGAGTTTAATAATAAATAAATCTTACATAGATAAATACATTGCATCATGCATGAAAACTTGTTAGCTTACTCTGCGAGAGAGAGAGAGAGAGAGAGAGAGAGAGAGAGAGAGAGAGAGAGAGAGAGAGAGAGAGAGAGAGAGAGAGAGAGAGAGAGAGAGAGAGAGAGAGAGAGAGAGAGAGAGAGAGAGAGAGAGAGAGAGAGAGATGTGTATGAGTATTTGCTTTGTATAGGGATATAAAGAAGGTAAACTAATTTGTTAAGTGCATGTATACATATGTTTTGTGATGTATGCTTGTACATTTGTCCTACATACATGTATGCATATATGTGAAGAAAATAAATACTTTTCTACATGGATCATGATATCCAAAGCCAAAATTTGCATTCGCATGTTTATGTTAGTACAGACATTATGGTAAGAAACTTGTGGCAAACAAGGTTACTATAAGTTGGTCTATATTTGTGCATATAAGTTTTATAAAAAATTCAAATCCAAAACTCATTTGATTCATTAATCATCTTGCTTTGATGGTCTTTTATGTATAAGAGAAAGTGTAGAGCTCCCTTAAGTAGTACTAATCAAGATATCAAATATTGAACTTGTGTTGAAATAATTGTATTAAAATATCATATTTCACAATATTTGTGAATGTTTGTATATTTACATGTGTATAGTACACCAAAAGACATGATCAATTTTGTAAGCTTGTGAGTTTAATAATAAATAAATCTTACATAGATAAATACATTGCATCATGCATGAAAACTTGTTAGCTTACTCTGCGAGAGAGAGAGAGAGAGAGAGAGAGAGAGAGAGAGAGAGAGAGAGAGAGAGAGCTCTTCATTGGATAGTGATTATGAGAATTTATAATTCTCTTTTTTGAATGGACTAGCGAATGCCATGATTTCATCAAAGCATCTCTTATATTTGCTTATTTCAAGAAGTTAGTTCTACTTGCCATGAAAAAACACTAATGCACAAAGATGGTAGCTTGCTTGCACACTTGAGAGATGTGGACATCAACCGCATTCATAAATTCCTACCTCCTCCAAAGCCAACAATTTGAGAGTAGTTTTTCTCAGCGAGTAGAAGAGGACAACCTTCAAACCAAGAAATTTGAGATACAAAAATCATGTTTTTCATGAACCATCAACAACTAAAAGCTCTATGTCTATGAACTTAAAATGCAAAGATATAACATTAGAATATGGTAGAAACACTATTAAGGATTTATTATTTGATTAATACATGTTTCTTTGATATAGCAACCTTGTGGAAGGAGTTCTCTTGTGTTAAGAAAGAGTCAAAAGATTGTAATCCACAATTGATTTGAAATTATACTCTTAGAAAACAATACATTTTAAACTGATTTTATGAGAGTTTTTTGTTTTGTTTTATGGAGCATCTCTCTCCAAGTTTGTTTTATGATACTCTCCAACTTTTGTGTGCTCCTCACCATCCTTTGGATGGACTTTTCTCCCCTCACTCAAACAAGCATTGATCACTCATGCTTTTGCCATTTGTATGATGGATGAAAATATGGGATGGCGGCGACACAATATGGACCATCGAGGACACTACCTCTTTTTGTAAAGCACACCTCGAAATTGGTTTCTTGTTTATTCTTATTTGAAAAATATTTATTTTTGATAAAGAAGTGTGTTTGGTTTATAACAATTTTGGATATATTCCATAATGATTTCTTGTACGTGCTCTTTGTGTGTGTGTGTGTGTGTGTGTGTGTGTGTGTGTGTGTGTGTGTGTGTGTGTGTGTGTGCACGCGCGCGTGCGTTCACAGTAGCTCTCCCTCTCATTCTCTCTATCGTGGTTGCCTTCCATCTTTCCATCTCTTATTGACCATAGATTAATCCAACATGGATGATCTATGTGGTAGGTTCTCATTTTAGAAAAAATGACCAATGAGAATATGGAAGGTGTTTCTAGCATGGATATTGTCCAAGGTATTGATTCCATAGATCAAAATATGGAGAGGAACTCAAATATTCCCAAGATGGAACAATGTCTCAGCAAGAGAGCTTCTATGCACAAGCATTGGGCTACTAAGATGAAAACAGAGAAGAAAAGAAAAGGAAACTAGTAGGTTGAAAGGTTCATCTTCAATGGATGACACAAATCAAAGAAAGCATATATATTCTTTAGATATGCAAAATTCTTTGAGCAAGCAAACACTAGTGCTTACAATAGGTGCCTAGAGAGGGTTATAGTTCTTGCATCATCTAACTTTTTAGGATCTATATTCGTTAACATGTAATGTTGGATTCCAATAACTCTTACACCATCCAACTTTCTAGCATATGCAATCATTAACAAGTAATGTCAAGAGTGCTCTTCTATCTAGGTCAGTCGGCCAGCTCAAGATGGCCCACTCCACACATGAGCTATTCTTAAAAAGATATTTTTTGATGATGGTATTGAATGATACCAATGGCACAACACAAATAAACCATACAAGAATAGCATGCATTTTGGGTGTTCATCGGAGAGACATTATTGTAGCTAGTTCTTGAGTTGAGGTTAAAGATGACGATGAATTTTTGACATTGAGTGCTTGCCAAAGACAATTGCCTTGATGCAACATCATCACAAGTGAAGCAAGATCTAGTGTATGCCTTTTGGGTCATAGAGAATGGAGTTTCACCCAAGAAAAATGATATATGTTGGAAGAGGATTGGTTAAAAGTCTTGGAAAGCCCTCTGCATCTTCTCAGTGACTCTCACATTAATTCAAACCATTCATATTATATTTTGTTCCTCATTTTTGCGTCAAGTGTGATGTTGTCTACATGTGGTACATTTTGTTGTATTTGCATACCCACATGGGGATTAAAGTTTCAAATTAATACTACAAAATATCAAATTGGGGATCTCAAATGGCTCTATTACTTTGTTATATTTCCTATAATAGTACCAAATGCTTTTGTAAAATACCAAATTGGTATATAGTACCAAATGACTCAAGTACTATGTTATATATTATAACACATCAACAAAATGCTTTTGTGAAGTATCAAATTGGTTCAATATGGTGCCAAATTGGGTCTATATAATACCAAAAGGGTTACTAAATAGGTTTAGTATTCTATTCCTTTTCGAGCATAGTACAAAATGCTTTTGTAAAGTTAAAAATTGGTTATGTATGGTACCAAATTGGGGTTGCATAGAACTAGAGAGGTTACCAAATGGGTCTAGTACTCTATCATACTTTCTAGCATACTAGCAAAAATATTATATAAAGTCTCAAATTGGTATTATCAAGTTCTAAATTAGTACTATAAAGTTCCAAATTGGTGTTCTAGACTAGCAAATTGATACTCTATAGTACCAAATCAAGATACCAAAATATTCTAGTACAATACCAATGATTATTTGAAATGAAAAACTACCCTCATGAGTTTCAATGTTTAATATCATAGGTTGAGTTGTACCAAATATTCAAACACTCCCATTGAGAAGTATAAATATCTCTTAGATGCTTTGGGGAATTAAAGTCTTACTTTGTCTACAAATTGAAGGAGTGCTATATGTGTTGGATATCATATCCAAATGATTTATTTAAAGGAGATTTTTACCTAGATGTGACAAAACAAGTTTGGGCATCATAGAAAGAATCACATCTACACATGTTTCATCTATGTAAATGATGATCCAAGTCATTGTATGCTAAACCAATCAACACACCATTGCATCACAATATGTGGGAATCACTTATGTATCCAAAGCCTTGTGATTCATAACACCATATTTAAAAATGCTTGTTTGGAGGTTGTAGTAGATGTGGCATTAAGAGGTTGACAATGTTTCCTTATGAGACTTAGTGATTTGTAGGGGCATAATTGTGAAGATATTCACAAATGTCTCAAGAAAGTAAGTTGTGGAGTTGAGAATAAAAGAAAAGACTTAATTGTTCAATGAATGAGAAGCTCTACTTTTATTGATATGTTCTTCTCTCATCTTAGGAGCTTCATCAACCATAACTTCATGATTTGATAGCAAACACAATAATTTAAGAAATTCTTGATGAAGTTTCCTTCTAGGGTTGTTGCCTTAGTTATTGACTTTGTAGAGAATTATTCATTTAAGATGTAGAACAAGATACAATCCATGCACTGGTGGTCTAATTAAGTTATTATACTTATTCACATAGTTTATGTCAGAAATGTAAGGGATAATATGGGAAAGATACTCTATTTTACACATTTGATGATAAGTTATATGCTACTGTCTTTGTACAACATTGTTTCCTTCTTCATGACAAAGCAGCTAAAATAAAAAGGCCACTCTTTATAGTGGCACTTCGTATGGTCAAATGCTACATGGTCTTGGTTCAAAGCTCAAAGACTTTTCAACTTTGTGGCTAGGTATTATCACTTGATAGGTTTACACATGATGCATAACTTTTTTACATCAGGATATGGAAGAGGAGAGCACGATAGAGCTAGGGCAATCATAAAGAGAACCTTCACTCGCGATGAGTTAAAATTTTGAAGTCTGTAGTAGCTAATGTAGCTAACTATTTAAAATAGGTAATTTAGCCTAGAAATAAGATCCATAGATGAAATATATAAAGAGTTTTTTTGCTAGTTTCCAAAGGTTGATGTGCAACTCCATGACCAATGGGACTATGAGTGTATTGCAAGCTCACATTGTAACAAGCAGGATACACACCGACTAGGGGTTAGACACCTAGTCACACGGATCAGGGTATATAAGGTGTAAGAGTCCCAGATTAGGGCAACCAGTTATTATCAAGAACATACTCTTCACCTTCATCTCTAGCTTCCATGGCTTCCTCCTTCCTTCACTCCTCTTTTTTGTCTTTCTCTCTCCTCTTCTAGTCTTCTTTTCTCTTCTTCTTGTTCTCTTTCTCTCTCTTTAGCTCTTCTCCTCTCTCCTCTCAGCTTCATTCATTTTACAAGTGGTATCAGAGCTTTAGGCTCTAGTCCTTTTCTTCTTTCCTTTTTCTCCCTTTCAAATCCCAAAAACCCTAGTTACTCAGGTTACAGGTACAAGTACAGCAAGAAGGACTACAATTAATCTCAGCTTTTTGGAGCAAGCAGGAGCTATGGCTAGAGACTCAAACATATCTGGAGGTAAAATGGTTAAAGTAGTAGGTCGTCACTTCTTTTCATGCAAAATTTAGGGGTTCCAGGCCAAGTTTAGAGCTCCAGGAGTTGAAAGAGGGCAAAAACCCCAGCTACTTTTTGCCTCAGCCCTCCTTCTCTCTCCCTCTTGCAAGTTGCCATGGCTGCTAGCCCACACAACCTCTAAAGACTTGCTCTAGACACCTCCAAGGCATCAGCCAACACTTGAACTTGATTCCCCCTCATCTTTAGCTCCATTTGGAGTACCTCGGTGACCAAGGAAACCCTGCCACAAGCAGCAGGTGCAGCAGCCCGCAATTTGTGGTGCAAATTGCACTGCTGCCCCTGGCCCTCTCCTGCCTCCTACTCCTAGCCTTCCCCTTGACACTCTTGGCCTCCTGGGGCAAGGGCTAAAATCTCCTCTGCAAGATTTGACCCTCTCTTCCCTGACATTGAACCCTTGGTTGAATCCCCTGTTGTACACTATATCTATGGGCAACCATTAGTGCTCAGTCCAAGCTCTTGATCCAGCCCACAACATTGGAGCTCAGCGTTCATGAGATCCTTCAATCCCTTTTACTTTTCCCTACTTGGATTGAAGACATGGAGCTCAACATGCAGAGATTTCTTGTGGGCAGCCATGAAAGCTTCACTTAAAGCTTTCCATCCTTGAAGCTCAAGCTCGGGAACAAGCACAGGAGATCCTCATCATTGGGAGCATTCGAATGCTGAAGTCTTCTTCCATGGGAATGCCCCAACCAACTGGGCTTGATTGATGGAGCAAACGGGCATCATGAATGGTCTCCCCAAGCATCGAAGAGGTATGCCAATTTGATCTTAATCTCTCAAATTTAGCCACTTGTTGAGCTTAATTCCTTGTTGGAGAGATTAAAGATTGCATAGGCTTAGTAGCTCAATCCCCTTTGCATGCATGCATCATATCTAGTCCTAAAATTCATTGTATTGGCTGACATTAACCCCCATTTTATCTTGTGACTTTGGATAAGCCTCAAAGTGAATAATAGCCATTGTAAAATGGGTAAGGTAACGTAGTAGCCAGTGAGTCATTGTACTGCCAAGGTAACCCCTACCCAACCCTTGTTCATTCCTTGCATCTCATGAAAAGGCCCAATGTCTTCTTTCCAATGCATCTCATGCTAATTGTTTAATAAAAAATATCTACCATGTATACTTCGGTTGAGGAAAAAGATCGATGCCAGGCAAGGTGGTAAGACAAAAGAGAGGTGACCCTCCCTTACCACTTAAGACCGTGAAGGGGTGCATAACTTGGTCTAGGGGGAACTTTGCCCACCTCTCGGTGATCTGAAGCCCGATACTTGTACGCAGGTGTTGGTACTCCCCATGATATCCACCTTCCCTAATGCAATGATCTCCCTTGGAAACCTCCTCAATGCTAATGGCACCCATATGTGACACTTGAAGTGCATGTAGTCGGAAGAGATATATGGCAGTGAATTCACTTATGCATTGATGGCAGAGTAGATGGGTACGCAATGATGCTTGGGATAATGCTCGGTATGCTCAGAATGCTATTTATGTTGTTGATCAGGCCTCTCTAGCTATGCTCCATCCATATAAGGCTTTTGCAATAAGGGACATGCAATGTTTTTGGTCACAGTCCTGCACGACAATCACGAATATCCCATTACAAGAAATTGTGTTTTGAATCTAGGAGTGAACCCTATAACTCACCTTGAAGATGGCTTTCCCCCCTCTAGTTTGAATCAAAAACCTCCCCAATAGGAGCTACAGTTTGGAAGTTTATGCCCATTTTTGTGCACTAGGGTCACTGTGGACAGGGTGTAGACCACTCCAGGATAGACACAATAATTACATTGCAAAAAATTCTAACCATTTTCTATCACAATTAATAGCTCATCTCAAAGAGGACTTTGTCCCCTCTGACCTGAATCAAAAATCTCATCGATTGGAGTTTCCTACAAAAAGTTACACCTCATTCACTAACAATAGGTCTGTGGACTGCATCCAGATGGCTGGCCAGAAAGGCAAAAGCAAGGCCCATGAGGAACTAAAGAGGGAGATTAGAGAATCCTGGACCTCTATGAATGAGGAACTGAGCTCCGACACAAGATTACCACGGTGATGTATAGGAGGAAATGGCCAAAACGGACCCATACACCCTGCTCAATCACACCCTAGGTTAGCATGAGCTTCATCACATGGAACGACTTAATGACATGGTCGCCAACCACCGCCAAATGATGTCCAAGTTTGATGAAGCCATCGAGCACATGGCCCTCTCAAACTCGAGGACTCAACAGACCTTGGATCAACTCACTACTCTTGTTGCTCAATTTAGAAGTCCTCCACAGTAGGAGCCATTGCATGGTCCACAGGGTATACTTGGTGCTAAGGGAATTCCCCCTTTGACCTACGAGATTGGTGAACCCTCTCATGCGCAGGATGAGCCCCTGTTGAATTCCCTCGTCAACCATGTAGCCAACATCCCATTGAGGCCCTCTCCCACCCTTGGTCAAAATTCCCCCGCTCTCTCTAGGAGCCCCCATGCACCCTATATGAATCAGCCCCATCATGGACAATATGGTACCAATGGCCAACATGGCAATCATGGATAGCATGGCTATAATGAACAACATGGGATAAATGCACCACATGGGATGTATGGACAGCAAGGCGTGTATGGCCCCCGCGAGATATATGGGTAGCAAAGGTTTCATAAGCAGCATGGCCCTAATGATCTGCATGACAAGATCATCCTAAAGAAGTAAAATGGGAAATCCCCTTCACCATCTGACTTAGAGGAATGGACGTCCAAGTTGGAGTCCTACTTTAATATCTATCCCTGCACTAATGATTAGAAAATGCTTTTTGCTTCTCTCCACTTGGAAGGATTTGCCCACACATGGTGGCGCTATATCAATCGAGAGAAGCATTAGTTCATTGACTGGGAATATTTTAAAATGCATATGGTCCAAGTTTTTGTGTCTCCTGTGGAAAAAGAGCGGGTGGCAAGACAATGGTACATTCTTGACCAATGTAACCTCACTGTACATGTGTACACAAATCAGTTCATGAACTTGACCATGTATAGTGATGATGCTAAATTGCACAAGTATATCTATGGGTTGGGGAACCAAGCCTATTGGTAGATGTCATGGCCCAAAAATCTACCACAAAGTTTGATGCAATTGAACTAGCAGAGAGATATGTAAGAAGTATTGTAATAATGAACATTTTCAGCAACATTCTGGACAGCCCCTCATCCCTTCACGATCAACCCCATATGGAGGTGGTTTTCTAGGCACTCTATGCCTAATAATAGCCCCAATGTACCCACTTACCCCGCCTTTCATGTTGAAAGAAAAATGGGCACTTTTGGAACATCATCTCGTTTTAATGCTGAGAATAAGTATGTTGAAAATAAACAGTCCACTGCATCACCTTCCCACAGATCTAGTAGCCAATGCTTCATTTCTCCGGATGTTGTGAAGGAACGAAAGGAAAAGGGGCTATGCTTTAAATGTGGAGATAAGTACACTACTGATCATGCCTCCAAGTGCCCGTGCAAGATAGCTAAAGTCAAGGTTCATAGCATGTATGTCATGGAAGATTGGCACAATGATGAGGATGATTGCCCACCGACCAGACTGAGCCTATGGAGGATGTTGATCACGAGCAGTTCTATGACCCGGAGGATGGGTTTCCCTTTGAACCGGGTGGTGATCCATCACAGATACTTGATCTGACATCCCACCCACCTCCCACTTCCCTTTGCTCTATCTCCTTGGATGGTTGGACGGGTTCCCGAAGCCCCAACACCCTTTACATTCAAGGAAGTATCCATGGAAAGCGTGTCTTCATCCTTGTGGATAGTGGTAGCACTCATAGTTTTGTCAATAAATCAATCATTGATCGGGTCATTGATTGGTTGAAATGCACCCCTATGGAATTACACCACCTCTTGAAGGTCCAAGTAGCAAATGGAGAAGAAGAAATTAACACACATGTATGTTCCACAGTCCCCTTATGCTTGGCTGAAAATTATGTGGCATTGGTTGATCTAATTGCCCTAGATATGGTCCCTATCGATGTTGTCTTGGGATGTGATTGACTGAAAAAATTGGGGAAAATTGCTATGGAATTCTCTTAGCTCTACATGGAGTTTATGATGCATGGACAACCCATCCACCTAGAGGGAGTTCAAGATCATGTTGATTTTCAGCTCATTACAACAAGCAACTCAAAAGGGAGTTTAAGAAATGCTCACAAATCTTTGTTTTGCAATTGAATAAGGACAATTCCGGTGAGCCCTCTATAGCATCTAATGATTCAGCCTTGTAGGCCTTACTTGAGGAATATAGTGACCTATTTCAAATGCCTACAACCCTTCCTCTCCTAAGAGGCAAGTGGACCACCCACTTGACTTAGAGCCCCATTCCAAGCTAGTAAACAAGCCCCCTTACATACTCTCCAAGTGTGAGTGTGAAGAGGTTGCAAAGAAAGTCAAGGAGAGATGGGTTTCATTGAGCCAAGTTCTTTCCCCTATGCATCCCCTGTCCTGTTAGTCAAGAAGAAAGATGGCTCCTTTTGCATGTGCATTGACGACACAGAATTGAATAAAATCATGGTGAAGAACCACTAACCCATTCCATGGATTTACGATTTGTTGGATGAGTTGAAAGGGGCATGCTTTTTCACTAATATTGACTTGCGCTTTAGCTACCATCAAATCCGTATGAGGGAGGGAGATGAGGTCAAAATGGCCTTCAAGACTGATCGTGGACTTTATGATTTTCTAGTGATGCCTTTTGGGTTGACTAATGCCCCCCCCACATTTCAAAGCCTCATGAACAAAATCCTACAACCCTTCCTATTCAAGTTTGTGCTTGTTTTCTTTGATGACATCCTCATTTATAGCAAGTCATCCAAGGAGCACTTGACACATGTCAGAAGGGTGTTTGACATATTGAGAGAGCATCGAATCTTTGCTAAGGAGAGAAAATGCACCTTCATGTAGACATTTGTGGAGTACTTGGGACACATTGTGAGCAAAAATGGCGTACATGCTAACTTGAAGAAGGTGCAATGTGTTAGGGACTGGCCCACTCCTTCCACCACTGCTTCTTTGCGTGGCTTCCTTAGTCTCTCTTCATTCTATAGATGCTTCATTAAGAACTATGCCACCATTGCAACACTTTGACTGATCGCTTAAAAAGGGAGTCATTCTTTTAGGATGCCATTGCTGATCATAGCTTCAAATAGTTAAAGGACGTGCTTACTTCCGCTCCCATCCTTGTTTGCCATGACTTCTCTAAGCTATTTACCATTCATTGTGATGCCAGTGGTGGCAGGGGTATTGGTGCAGTATTGTTGCAAGAGCATGGTGTGATTGCATTTGAGAGACACAAGCTTGATGAGAAGGAGATGCAAATAAATGTATATGACTAGGAGATGTTGGCCATTCTCGATGCCATCAAGAAATGGCACCACTATTTGTATGGCAGCCACTTCCAAGTAAAAAGTTACCACCGAGTCCTCTAGTGTTTCTTGACTCGGTCTACTTTGACTCCTAAGCAAAGGCGATGGGTGGCAACCTTACAAAACTATGACTTTGACACTTCACACACTTGAGGCAAGGATAATATTGTGGCTAATTCACTCTCTCGAATGTGGGAATGTAGAGTATCCTCTATTTTAGAATTGCATAGTGATTGGGTTGAAGAGCTTCAAGAGGCTTACTTACTAGATGATCACTTCAACCACATATTCCAGAAATTATAGCATGGGGTCATGACTGAAAACTCCCAATATCAGCTCAAGCATGGCCTTATTTGGTCCCATGGCAAGATTGTCATCCCACACACTTCCCCCTTCATGTAGAAGATCATGGAAGAGATGCATTCTTGCTCCACTGTTGGTCACTTGGGTGTTTTCAAAACACATGATAGGATTTCCAAGATCTTTCATTGGAAAGGATTATGGAGGGATGTCAAGGACTTTGTGACCAAATGTGTTCCATGCCAACAGAACAAGGACAATACACTCAGGCCTGCTGGCCTCTTGCAGCCTCTCCCTATCCCTGAAGGAAAATGGACTCACATCACAATGGACTTTATCACCGGCCTTCTCCTGACCAAGAAAGGGTGGAACAATATCTATGTGGTAGTTGTTCGCCTCAGCAAAGTTGCCCACTTTATCCCCACTAAGATCCAATACACTGCCTCTCAGGTAGCCAATCAGTTTGTGGAAAATGTCTCCAATTTGCATGGATTACCACAAGTCATAGTACATGATTGGGATGCAAACTTTATGAGTAACTTCTAGCAGACAGTTTTCACCTCCAGGGGGATCAAGCTTGCTCCATCCACTGCATAACACCCTTAGACTAATGGCTAGACTAAATGATGTACAACATAGTTGGGATACGTGGCTTCACTTGGCTGAGTTTGCATATATTAACTCCACACACTCTAGTATTGGAGTTTTCACCTTTGAGGCCTTATATGGGTATAAGGTTCTCCTCCCCACAGTCTTATTTAGTGATAAGATCAACCCTCAGAGTTAGGCTGAGTTGGATCGTATGCAAGCCTTACTTCAGCAATGTAAAGTGAACTTGCAAAAGGCCCAAACACACATGAAACTCTATGCTGATGAGAAAAGAAGGCATTTGGAAATCTAGGAAGGGGAATTGGTCCTTTTGAAAGGGCCTAAGTCCTGCTACTTGACTCTCAAAGAGGGCATCAGTAACAAGCTAACCCATCGCTTCTATGGCCATATCGGATTTTGAAGAGAGTGGGTGACTTGGCCTACCGCTTAGAACTTCCCCCTACCACCAAAATCCACAATGTGTTTCATGTCAACTAGCTGAAACCCTTCATGGGCTCCTCAATGGACTATGTGGAAGAACTTCCCCCATAGATGAAGAAAGAATCACTTAGTATATCCCTGAAGCAATCATTGTGTAGCGAGATAAGCACTTACGGTACCGATCCATTAAATAATACCTCATCAAATGGCAAGGTCTACCCCTAGAAGAAGCCTCTTGGCACTTGAAAACCATTGTCAATGAATTCTCCTACCTCCAAGAGGCCCCACGGCCTGTTAGAACAGTTTTTTACTTATCCAAATCTCAGGCATGTGAATCCTATAGGCTGAAAGTACTTGTCATAAACTTTGTTTTGACATGTGCTATGCCCCATTTGGAGCAACCTATCAAAAGTTACGACCTGTTTACTTAACAAATCCAGGCTAATAGAAAAGGTTACTATATGGAGAGGACATATGCCCAAAATTTCTTGTTGGAACTGGCATCTCGAGCAATTTCATGATTTGGAGTTAATATAGGAGGATGAATCTTATGCATATATTGGCTACATGCTTCCTATTCATCGTGAAAAAATCAGATTTTCTTATAAGTGAAGTTACTCGGAGGTCATCAATAATTATGTACTCTGTAGTCTTATTGAATGTCTTACGTTATATTCTTTGTATGAACATACATATTTACAAATGTTGAATAGAGCTGACGATCAAAAGATCAAAGTATGACCCGACATATGTAGCTCCAACTTCTTATAGGGTGTTGGCCACCGTTTGTAATTGACCCCTTGAGGACCACATCAGAGGGCATTTGTATTTAGATCAAATCCTCACAAAAGAGGAGCTCCATATTGCTAGCAAAATTGACTCCGGTGATTTCTTGCTCAATGTCCTCACTTACATCACACATGTAGGCATCAGACCCTGCGACACGAACCACTATGCTCAAATGGAATACAACCCCAAATTTTATCCTTGGCTCATGCAAAAGTAAAAACCGTAAATACCATGCACGGAATGCCCTTAACCCCTTAATCTATAATCATAGGAAGGACTCTTCTTATTTCTGCAGGGGGAGGGGGTAAGGTGGAAATAAGAATAAAACTCAAAAGCAAAGGAAAACAAATCAAAACCAATTCATGGTTAAGAAAAAGGGTCATAAATTTTGGAATGTATGGACTGCTTGAGGGAGAAGTTTAATTCTATAATTAAGCATTTCAATTTCGCAAGTAGCATGAGATCTTTTTTCTCTGCAAATAATTATTTTGAAAAGCGCTAATGGTGAACATGGCTTCATGATAGGCACCCACCATGGCAAGCCAAGAGAAAGCCAACAAGTTGCCGTTTTTAGAAGAAGAGCATGCAAAATATGGACTTTTCATGGAAACAAGGGCCTTTAACCCCTGTTTAAGTTCAGGCATGTCTTGAACTTGGAGGATGTTGCCATGGAGGAACAAGTAGTGAAGCAGATTATCGAACAATGCCATCTACAAAAGTACATGGATGCAGTTGGCTGAGCCGTCGACTATGGGAAGTGTGCAGAATTCCTTGGGACTTTCAACAAGAACCGCAACATCATGATAGTTTGGGGAAGAGAAGAAACCCGCCAAGTCCAGATATTGAGTCAACTCTAGAGTTGGTGGAGAAAGAATTAGGCCTAGCCAATAAGGTGGAAAGGCGGCCAAAGAGAGATGTGTATGCCATGTTAGGAATGGACAAGGTGATGGTCCACACAAACGATGGCATCAGCTTGGTAGACATCCCCGACCATGAAATCTAGCTTCAGGCCAAAATGATGCATGCACTATTCTCTAGCGAAAGGCACTACTCAATAATGAGCCAAATCAACGTGTCTATGCTAGAGATCATTGCAACAAGATCTCTTGACGAAGTGAACCTAAATGGCTTTGTGCGGAAGACCATTGAGTCTTCAACAAAAGCACTGGCAACAAGAGGAAGACCCACAAGAGGAGAGTCCCTTGCTACCAAGGCAAAAAGAAAAGCGTCATTCTCAAAGGCCTCTACCATCAGATTCCATGTGGTTTTGACAACTATAATAAGGGAAGCATTGGGGGAAGGACATGGTGAAGGAGAAAGAGTCGGAGAAACACCAGAGAGGTCACGTCCTCACCATGAACAATAGCCGCACTCCAGTGAAAGGATGGTGAGTGATGATGAGGAAGGAGAACAAGAAATGCAAAGTAGCCAATGAAAGCCCAAAAAGCCAAAGAAGAAGGATTCAAAAGAAAAGGCCGAGGAGGAAAGTAGGAAAAAAGAAAAAGCAGACTTACAAAAAGCTAAAAAAGAGTCTAAGAAGGAAGACAAAGAAAGGAAGAAGAAAGAAAAGGAGGAGTTAGAGAGGGTGAAAGAAGAATCAGGAATATCTAAGGAGGAGAGAACAAGGAAGGCAACTGAAGAAGAGGAATAGTCCAAAAGGAAGGAATACGAAGACATGGCTCTGGCAACATGTCTACCTATAGAGCAATAATGTAGACATGACAAGTTGGGTGCCATGACCCTATGCCTAGAGATGAAGGTCCAGGCTCAAGCACACAAGGGCCAAAGATCACACCACTTGCCGCAGTGAAAGAAGGCAAGGGCAAGGCCCCAATCGATCCCATCCATACTGTCCTAGTGCTCACCACCCCCAGAACCATATCCACACCAAGCTCCATGGAAAAAGTGGATGCTAGCAACCTCATGCCCTAGTTACAATACTTTGTTTATAAGGAAATGGCCCAAGGAGCAAGTGAAGGTACCCCTATAACATGAACTAAAAGACTGGCAACAATAGATGCTGAGTCTAGGCAGGATACCAAGAGGTAGAAGGTGGAAACCTCCACAACCTCCATTCCCATGATAGAGCTACCACCTGCAAACTATGCCGAATACATCAAGGAGCTTCTCTCGCAACTAGAGAAGGCAAAGGAGGATAAGAAGTTAGCAGTGGCTGAACTAGAGGTAGAAAAGGAGGCCATGGTTGCATTCCAATTAGAGAAAACTCGTTAGGTAGTCATGTGCCAAAGGGAGATAAGTGAGCCTAAAGGAGCATCTACAAGCCAAGGATGAAGCAGAAACCGATTGGCAGGCAAGGTTGGATGAAGAGAATCATGCCCTAATGAGCCAAACGCCATAATGATGAGCTCATAGGGCTCTATAAAGACCCGCAAAGGGGAGATGGAAAAGGTCCATAAAGCCACAGAAGAGTTAGAGGTGGCAAGAGAGGAAAGGGCACGTAGGTATCGAGAAGAGATAGAGAATTCAAAGAAAGAGGCAACCTCAGAGTAGGAGAAGAAATAGAGGTTGAAAAGAGAGATTGAAGATCAAGAGCAAATGTTGATGATACTGGCTCAAAGGCAAGGAGAAAGCCTTGAAGAAATGAAGAAGAGAGCAAAGGACTAGGTGAACCATAATGAGAGAAGAGTCCAAGCTTTGGCATGCCATCTAGCTTGGGTGGAAAATGATGAAGTGCTAGGTGAGAGTAGGGTAGAGGCCACCCAAAAGAGTTTCGAAGCCCAGAAACGCGCCTTTTTGAACACACTATTGGATGTCACTCAAATGGAGGAAGGGGAGGCCATTGACTCCATAAAGAAGAAGCCAGGGATTGCATGCAGGGCCTTGAGAGCAGGCCTGCAGATCCCAATGCAACCCTTGGGTGTCAACCTTGGCCTTGAGGAGCAATAAATCTATCTACTGTAAGCAGGCTTGATCCCACAAGAAGTCGATGCACTAAGGTTCATTGAGGAGGCACAACAGGAAGACCAACAAGGAGAAGAGGCTAGGGCAAGCTTTGACATGGTACTTCCCGAAGAAGAACTTGTCTCACAGCCTCCTTCCCCATGCCTAGAAGAATAACAGCCAACAGGTGGATACCTCTGCTGAAAGAAAAGTGGAGCTAAAGAGGAAGAGACAACAGATGGTGGAGCAAGCAAAGAGAAGATTGAATGCCCAGCCAGTAGTGGTGCCAAAATTGCGCCTATCTCACCAAGCCAAGATGACTTCCTAGCAAGCTCTAATGCTGAACTTGTGATCTAGGAGCAACGTGAGACTGCTAGGGAGCCCTTTGAATTTAATTTTTGATACCCTTGCCAAATTTCATAGAATACTACCAGTCAAGGTGATGAAAGAGGTGAGTAATATTAGAAGCAGGCTAGGAGACAAATGGACCTCGAAGAGAGAGTAGAATCCCACCCTATAGGGGACCGATGACACATATTTTTGGCAGGATAAAGTTTTTGAAGTGCCCAGGGTTGTGAAGGGCTATGAGTGCCAACCACATGGAGGAGGTGCATTTTTTATGTAAACATGGATGCTTGGATGGCTTTTTGTAACACCCTACCCTTCGAGAGGAAAAACCCAACCTTCATGACATATCTGAGAAGGGTAGGAGTAGATTTTAACCCAAAGAGGACCTATATGATTCAATAGTCTACTTCATCGATGAATTCTCTTCCTGTCGTCCCGATCCCGCCTTCATCATAACGTGTAATTATCTTAGACTCCTTAGGATACTACTTAGACAGGATCCCGCGGCACAAGAGCATCGCCGTCCACCCCTCTTTTTTGATCCCAATGGAATAGACATATGTGCCATGGACAGATTGATGATGCAAGTTGCTCTACTTCCTTCATTTTTCTTGGCCCTCCAAGAAGATATGAATGATAGCCATTTCACCCGATGCAATCATCCATTTCTTTCCACCACCACTCTCCAAGTATGCCTGAATCTTCCAAGATCTCGCGCCACAAGAGCATCGCCTTCCACCCCTCTTTTTTGATCCCAATGAAATAGACATATGTGCCATGGCCAGATTGATGATGCAAGCTGCTCTACTTCATTTTGCTTGGCCCTCCAAGAAGATATGAATGATAGCTGTTTCACCCACTGCAATCATCCATTTCTTTCCACCACCACTCTCTAAGTACATTTGAATCTTAGAGGGCACATGCAGAGCTAGAAATTCCTTAGTAAATCTCGTAAGCCCCCAACTCCACCCTGTCTCGACGCGGATGATGAAGATTAGCTCTCATCATCATGATTATGTAATTCAAAGAGAAAGAAAAGAACAAAAAAAAAGAAAAGAGAAAGAAAAGAAAAGAAAAGAAAAACAAAGAAAAGAAAAAGAAAACAAAACAAAAGAAAAAACAAAAGAAAAAGAAAAGAAAGAAGAGAATAAAAATGAAAAGAGAAGGAAATCACAAGAAAAAAGCAGTTAACTCCACATTGTCCCCACACTCACTGCACCTAGGGGTTCTCCAGTTAGGCTCGTCCAGTGGCTTCAGTCAGCTGGATCCATCCCTAACCCCCTAGCCCATTTTGATTCCCCACATCATGCTTAGGGCACATCAAGGGCATGACATACCTAGGGAGGTCGCACTCGCCTATGGTTAGACGTGTCTCCCTTAAGCCGCAACCACCACACCTTCCTTATGAACCAATTGGGTCCTCAAGTGTGGGACAATACCCAGGATTTGACCCAACTCCCAGTTCCATTAGCACAAGCACAATGCACTACATGGTAAGGTAGACACATCCCTAGGTAGTGCATCTTCTTTTCTTTTCAGGAAAATACAAATGCTACAACACCAACTTCGGAGGTCCCATCATCCACTCAATTCACTCTCGACCTCCACCACCTCAACCGGTTGATCAGTTTCTTCCTAGGACCAATCCCTACAAAACCCCATCATCATCGACTTACACGACCACTGTTGCATAATATGTCACCATGCAACCGAAACGAAGCAAAGGAAGACCAAGGAAGCCCAAGTCAAAAAGTGAATGAAGAAGCTCATTCTTCCCAGATATGAAAAGTGGAGGAGAAGGTAAGCTCAGAAAAAAAGAATGAGATCACCAAATATTCCAGGAAGGTGCTTAGAAAGAATGCGAGAAAGCACCAGATATTCTAGCAAGACTCTCTTAAGGATGAGGAAGAACCTTTGAGGGCTCTCACAAGGAAAGTGTGGGGGCGCAATGTAATTCATTTTGTAAGAGCACAAGGTTCCCTCCTATGCAAATTGTAAAGTCAAAAGGAACATAGGAGAAGGGATAAGGCAATTTGAAGGGAATCTAGAAAAGCCAGGTATTGAAGGGCGAGGGGAGGGATTCGTCCAACACCATATTCAAGTTCAAGGACAAATTTACCCACTCTCCATTCTCCAAGGGGGATCCATCCAACACCATTGTCAATTTCAAAGATAGATCCACCTACCCGCCATTATCCAAGGGGGATTTGTCCAACACCATTATCAATTTCAAAGAACTAGTCCGTCAAGGAGGTAACTGTCCCAACTTTATCTTCAATTTCAAGGGCAAATCCATCCAACACCATCCTCAGTAAGGGCTTGTATACAAACTCCAAAATCCATTTGGCTATATCCATCCCACCTTCCAACTACTAACCCATTAGTGCCATGGGATTGGCACTCATCTAGGAGGGGGGGAATGTTAGCCTCAACACATGGAAAAGTGGAAAAAGTGAAAAGGTACAAGTCAAGAGTTGAAATAGGCGGCCCAGAAAGGAAATCAGACACAATGGAAGAAGCAGGACGGGAAATGGCCAAAAGCGCAAGAGCGGCCTCAAAAGCTAAGTCAAAGGCAAAGGCACATTTTTAAATGCAAGACGCCCTTGAAACTTTTGTAAAAGAGCGCTAGGCTCCCTCTTGTGCAAATTGTAAGGGTAGATAGGCGGTAGAAAGGAAGCTAAAAAGATAGGAGGACAATGGGAAAGAGGGCCCAACCGGCCATGTAAAAAAGGGGATGACCACCCAAAATGGATTAGGGTTTTGTATATAAACTCAAAAAGTGAATGAGAAGCTCATTCTTTGGTGGTGGCAAAGTGGACTCATCTTCTTCTCTTCTTCTCTTCTCCTTCTTGCTTGCTTGTGTGTGCTTGAGAGAGGGTGTGTGAGAGTGTGAAGGAGTGAGTGTGTGAGGGTGAGGGATCTTGGAGGTGAAGCTCTCCATACTTGAGCTCGCATCTCAAATCATAGAGCTATTGATGTGCTTGAGGGAGGAGGCAACTCATTTGGGCATCAAGGTAAGCTCACTACACCCCGATAGGATTGAAGGTGCATCGACTAGGTGAGAGATAGCCATAGGTGTTCGCATGAAACACTTGAAACAATAAGTGGTCCACGGGTCTTGGTAGTTGAGAGCGTGAGATTGCCTCTACAACTCTCCCATAAAATTTTAAATAGCCATGATACCATTTCAGTATCCCAACAAATCATTCGAGTCCCTATGGAAAGAGGAAGTTGCTTCTAGTGGAGCATCAAACGAGGATACCACTCCTTTGAAGGAGTCAAATCCATACCCCAAAACAGTCTGTGGGACCTTCATCCACGAAGTGGAAGGTGAAAAAGAAATTAATTTTCATGGATATAGATAGTACTGAACATCACCTAAAGGTGGATATCAATCTTCCAAAAGAGCAGTTGTCGATCCTGCATGACCTTTTGAAGGAGAACTTGGACGTGTTTGTATGATCCTACAAAGATCTAAAGGGGATTGATCCCACAGTGTGTCAACATCACATCGACCTTGAACCTAATGCCAAACCTATGAGGCAATGATATAGGTGCATGAATCCAAATTATTTGGCCCTAGTAAAAATAGAGTTGCTAAAGCTCCTTGAAGTTGAGTTTATTTATCTAGTGGCCAATAGTGAATGGGTCTCACCTATCCTGGTGGTACCTAAGAAGAATGGAAAGCTATGAATATGTGTGGACTTCTGCAAGTTGAACTCCAAGTCAAAGAATGATCATTTTCATATTCCTTTTAAAGACCAATTGTTGGACACAGTGGCTGGACATGAATTCTATTCCCTCTTGGATGGATTCAATGGATATAACCAAGTCTAGATAGTAGAAAAAGATCAATCCAAAACAACCTTCACAATAGAATGGGAATGTATGCTTATCGAGTGATGTCTTTTGGGATTTGTAGTAATTCTCCTACTACCTTTCAAAGAGTGATGATGGCCACATTCCAAAATCACTTGCATGATTTCACTGAGGTATACCTAGATGACTAGTATCCATTACTACTCTTATTTAGTCCCATAGGTAGAGACCTAGTGTCTGACATATGTGCAAATTATCTTGATATCTTTTTGGTGAACTTGATGTGAAATAGTTGAGGTGGGAGTTCAAAGCTTTGATGAGTCCAACTACTGGTGAAGGTTTTGTGTGGCATGAAGACATGTTGCAGATATCTAGGGAGTTTGCAATGTATATATGACAATAACAAAGCGTAGAGAGGATGGAAGAAACTACAAAAAAGGCACTTCAATCAGTGGTAAACAAGGTACTTATACATTATGTAAAATTTGGTACTCTACTTGCAGTAGCAATTAAAGCCTTTCCAAAAGCATTTTATGCTCAACCTACACAAGCACATGAGAATCCATGAAATTCTACATTTATTCCATGCATTTCCCTTTTAGTTAGTTGGTCCATTTTTTGAACAACCTTGTAGACATCTTGTCACATGAGCTACCGCCTCTTTCAAATCCTTAATTTGCCACTCATAAGCTCCCTCAAGTGCACACAAATGTTTAGACTTCATGTCCAATGTCACAACTAATGGATTGCAAAAACTTGAATAAAAACAAATAAATTTCTATTCAATTTTGCAAAATATATACATATCCACTATTAATTGCATGTACAATTGTGATGCATATAATGAATATAATAATAGTCATCATCATTGATGCCACAAAAATAAACAAAGGGGTATGCCATAAGAGAACTTACATAGTGGAGGGGATAAGATAGAGTAGAAGGGAAAAAAGATAGGGGTGTTTCAAGTAGTGAAATGTCCAAAAAAGAGGGGGGGGGGGGAGACTCAAGGGGGTGAGAAGATATCTCTAGTTGCTCGAGATCCCCAGAAGCTCATGGCAACGCAATGACTCCTCAATAGGATTTTACAAAACAAATAGTCATTAGCTCAAATTTAGTTATGACATAATGAGAACGATAAATTTATTGGACTATCACAGGAGACAAACTCCTTGAATGTTCACTTGTCTTCCTCCTTCAAGCATTTATCAATCTTGACGCTCAAATCCTTCAAATCTAAGGCTTTGCAAGGAGCTAAGGATAAGACTCATAGATGGTGTGTCTAGTAAATGACAGCTCATGTAATGATTTTATTATAAGGTATGATATTTGTGCAAGGATAGAAAAAACATCAAGATATTTGAAGAGTAAGCCTTCTTATAGATCAGGGGAAATGGCATAGGAATGGAGCATGCTATGGATTAGGTGAAGTGACGAGGGATAGGATTTGAAAGGGAGGGAGAATTTGGAGAGATTAAATGACCAACAGTGAGGGGTACAAATGATCGTAATGATTATTGGAGAAGAGGAGGAAGACAAGGGATAATACAAGGGTTATTAGTGTATAGTAAAGTCTTCTTTCCTTGATAATGGATCTCTCACTACTCGATTTCTTGGCCATGTGGGCTATTATAGATGATTTATTGCACACTTTGCAACAAAGGTAGCCCCCTTGTATAAGCTCCTTAGGAAAGATGCAGAGTTTACATGGGCCGCTGATTGTGACAAAGCATTCAACACTCTGAAGCAGTGTTTGATTGAAGCACCCATCTTGCAACCTCCTGATTGGATGAATGAGTTCCATGTGCACATTGATGCATTTGTCAAAGGGCTAGATGCAATCCTATACCAAAAAGCCCCCTCAAAGTTAGGTCAACATATCTTCTATGCAAGCCAAAAATTAACTGATTGAGAAAGAAACTACATAGTGATAGAGTTAGAGTGCCTTGCTATGGTGTTTACCTTGGAGAAATTCCAACACTACCCGCTATTGATGCACTTCAAATTCTACATGGATCATGAGGCATTGTCCTTCCTAATGAACAAAGCGGATATGAAGGGAAGAATGATGAGATGGCTCCTTTTGTTCCAGGAGTTTGATTTTGAAGTGGTTACCAAACCTGGTCATTTCCATGTCCTTGCTAATCATCTGTCGTGAATTCCTCAGAGAGACGAAGAGGAGCAGGATGACCTAGACCTTCTTGATGCTTCTCTCTTCCTAGTTGAAACTGTAATCCCATGGTATGTAGATATGGACAACCTCTTGGCAACACAACAATATTCTCTTGGTATCTCTAGCCGTGAGAAGAAGAAGATTCAGTTGAAATCAGTCCCTTACACTCTGTTAGGCATGGCACTCTATACAAGAGAGGCAAAGATGAAGTGTTGTAGGAGATGAGATCGGGATAGTACTAAA
The DNA here is from genome assembly GCF_053477565.2 of Lygodium microphyllum. NCBI lineage: Eukaryota > Viridiplantae > Streptophyta > Polypodiopsida > Schizaeales > Lygodiaceae > Lygodium > Lygodium microphyllum. The sequence continues at coordinate 100,071,483 of NC_141151.1, forward strand.
AGCATGCCATGACGAGCCATGTGGAGGGCACTTTCCAGGAGAAGCAACCTCAAGAAAGGTTTTGCTCATAGGCTACTGGTGAGCGACCCTCCATAAAGATGCCTATAACTACTACAAGCAATGTGATGCTTGTCAATGGATGGGAAAGCCCACTAAAACCAATGCCATGTGACGATAGCCCATCCTTCCCCTAAAGCCGTTTGAGAAGTGGTACATTGACTTCATTGGCCCCATCGATCTGCCAACCAGAAGAAAGTAGAACAAATAAATTTTGGATTGTATTGACTATGTAACAAAGTGATGTGAAGTTAAAGCTTTGAAGCAAGATAATGGCAACAATGTGGCCCTGTTCTTGCATGAGAACATTATCATCAATTTTGTTAGTCCCCTAGAGCTAGTAAGTGGTAGAGATACTCATTTTCTCAACAAGATTATGGAAGAATTGATTGAGCTATACAAGATATGCTATTGCAAGTCTTGTGTACTATCCGAGAGCCAACGGCCAAGTCGAAGTTACCAATCACATCCTCTGCTTGATCCTGACAAGGATGATTGCTACACATCACTGTGACTAGGACAATCAACTTACAAAGACACTCTGGGTGGCATGTAGAACCTCCCATAAGGCTGCTATAGGACAAACCCCTTTCCAGCTGGTGTACAGCATAGAAGTGGTCTTCCTTGTTGAGTTAGAGCTACCCTCTTTGCATGTGGCTATCAAAGAAGGCCTAGGCGATGATGAGTCCCTGCAGTGTGGCCTCCTGCACTTGGAATGTCTAGATGAGACTCACAAGATGTCCCTACAATGTATGGAAGCTACTTAGGCTCGATAGAAGGCTTATCATGATAACTTCATCAAGCATAAGGAATTTAAGGAAGGTGACCTAGTCCTGGCCTATGATTCACGATTTGACAAGTTTCTAGGAAAACTACAATGTTGGATGGGCCCCTATAAGGTACTTGTTGTTAACCCTAACAACTCTATATAAGTGTAGGCCATAGATGCTTCTAACAATCCCTTTCTGATTAATGGCTATTGCCTAAAGAAGTGTTACCCTCCTTTTGGGGATCTTGACAATCACCGATAGCCCCCTTCATCCCTTGTGCATTGATTGTTAAGACTTTGCCTATTGCTACTAATAGCCATCATGCTTATCCTATTGAGGTGGTCTCATTATTCTAGCCCCTCACAACCACCTTCCACTCCTACTTTGTTCCCTTCTCATCTAATCCAAAAACATAGATGGTGAGGATGGTTCTGATATATGGTATTCCTATCATTCTCCTCTTGGAATTAAAAAAATAAAATAAAAACTATATATATATATCGATCATGGGAGAAAAGGACTTCGGTCCTTGTCATACTGACCTATTCTTTGAGAAAAGGTGGAAATGCCCTCGGGAGTAGGAATAAAGAAGAAGAAAAAAAGAAAAGAGAAAAAGAAAAGAAAAAACCAAAACTGTTATGGGAGAAAAGGAAGAAGTTCCATGTCATAATAGACCTCATTCTAGGAAAAGGTGGCAAACACCCTTGGATGGAAAGCTAGATCTGGAAAAGGTAGTGACACCCCACATTACAAATTAGTTGATTCCTTAGTCAACCTTTCCAGGATGCAGTTATGAAGCCACCTCCCTTGGTGCATTGGTTCCAGATCTGTTTGCTACCTCCCTGGGTATGCCTCTTTATCAACTGATACAAGTTGGCATCATTAACTAGATAGAGTTGATCTTCATTGACAATCCCTTGAGTGATGCGATCTTTCATCCTAATTGGATGGGGATGTATGGACTACCCTCTATATTTATCAGATGAGTGTGAGATAGAGGGTGGGTTGAGTGTCCAGTCCTTGCCCTTTAATTTCAAATGAGAGGTGAGATCTGTGATGGAGTGTTGCACGCACGGATTGGGCCTCTTAATGCACACACACGATCTATTCCTATGCACAACACTACAAGGCTCTCTCGCCTTCCTTCCTATATGTATGCAAGCACAGGGCATGATGCACTACTACACCATCAATTGCACACAAGGTTTACAACCTTCATACAAGTGGCAGTGAGGATAACATCAATGGGTGTTAGGAATTGGGTTGCCCTCTTGTATCTATCAATAGAACGTCAGATAGAGGGGGGACTGAGTGTGATTGATTTCTCTTTCATGACACCTGAGAGGTGAGTATAGAGGAACATGACGACAATTGGTGTCAAGTATGTTTTCATTTTCCTATGCAGACACGGGACGGGCCTCCACCATTATACACACATATCACTGTGTTCGGCACATTGCACTACAAGGCTCCCTGGCCTTCCTGTCTTGCATTTATGCCAGATGGGTTGGGATGCATTGATGCATCATCAATTGTGCACGTTGGCATACTCCTTTTGAATAATCCCTCTTATCAATTTCTAAACCAGATGTGAGATATGGGCCCCGTTCGACTCCTCTCTGCGCAATGTGAGCTATGGGGTGAGTGCTTGATCTATCATCCTCCCACGAGCAATTGTTGAGCTGAGTGTTGTATTCTTCGCCATCGACTGATTATCGATGATTTTCATCAACAATGCTACCTCCTTGGATGGTATTGCATGGTCCTTGCCATGGCCAAAGTGTGCTGAGATGAGCTTTAGTACCTCCTATAGATGAATTGGACTCCCTAGCACGTGTCAATGATCTACATTGACTAACTGGATGGGCTCAGTGTTTCGAACCCTACATCTTACGTTCATTTATGTGTATTTCATGTCTTAAGTGTGGGGACATATGGGTATGGGTCATGGTCAAGTAATAGCCCCCTGGTGTTTAGGCAACCTGATTTGTTCACATCTTAAGTGTGGGGATGCGTCCCTATATGCCTGGTTTGCATACATCCATGAACACCCTATTAATTGATCCTTACACGATACCCTATTTTCCTTATGCCTTGTTGAGGTCCCTCCCTCCCCCACCAGGCCTATTTTAGCCCGTTCCTGCAATCTTTTCTTATCCTTTTCGATTGTTTCATCATTTGGCTTATCCTCCATGTGAATGTACCCCACATTCACCAAAATTGCAATTTGCCCCTATAGCCCTTTTTATCCCTTTGAAATGGCCAATTTTCCTTTTTATGGCCCTCAATTCTGCACAACAATTCATGAATTATAAAATTTTGAAGAATTTTACGTGAATCTAACGTGTTTCCATGCAAACGTGCCTTTTTTGCACCGGAACTATAGTCTAATGTGATAACCTTGATCTTTTTTCTTTCTCAAACACTTTTTTTTAGCCCATCTTTTTGATGTATGGATTGGTCGATATTTATTTTTATGTATTTGATGGTTGATTTTTACGCGCTTTTTATGTTTTCTCTATGTGAACATGCTCTTCTTTTCATTGAATGGCATTTTTTTTGGATAGTATCAAGCTATTAGTCCCTCATATATTTTTTCTTTTTTATCCCCCTCATTTTGACCATGTGATTTGTTGTTATTAATTTTTAATGGTGTTTCCTTACGTGTTTTTACTCTTTTTTTCATGTGATCGTGCCTTTCTTCTGCCGGAATCACATTCTACCTAAGATAGCTCTCTCGATCACCATTCCTTAGACATTTTTTCTTTTTGTTGCTCCTTGTTTCAACTTACGGATTGTTTGGAATTAATTTTTGTTTAGATTTTTTGATGTGTTTTTACCATTTTTTTGGTGCGAACCATCCCATTTGTCATTGGTACCATATTTTGATTTGATAGCCCTATCCAACTTGTCAACCTGGAAATTTTTCCTTCTCGCTAAATTCCATTCTAACTTTTGTTTTTATTAAAATTAATTTTTGATCACATTTTCGAGTTTTATTTTTTCATTTTTTCCATCCAAACAGGTCCTATTCTTGTCAGAACTGTGTTTTGACATGACAAGCACGTACTACACCTCATTCTAAACATTTTTTCTTCTTTTCGCCTTTCATTTCGATTAAAAAATTTCACAGAATTAATTTTCATGTGTTTTTTAGTGGTTGAAGTTTCATATTTTTCCATCTGAAGTCGCTATTTGCTATTGGACATGCTGAATGCATTGTCTATGCCATTCCTCCAGTTGCCTTGCCCAAATTTGCTTTTTAGAGCATATTCATCATGCATGGCTCCCTTCGAAATAAATTTTCCATGAAATTTTCTCATATTTTTCCATGTGAACCCCCTATTTGCTATCAAACACATCGAACACATTGTCCATCCCATTCCTCCAATCGCCCTGCCTAGTTTTGCTTTTTTCTACGGCATGATCCAGCTCCCTTTGAAATAAAATTTTCATAAAACTTTTGTTCCCTTGCTCCCCTGCGTGTCGCGCGAATGGCTGGTTTTTACCTCATAATGCATGTCGAGTGTTTGACGTGTCGCGCTTGGCCACCTCGACTTCTCCCTTGCTCCCATCTATTCTCGTTTACCGTAAATTTTTTTACCCCTCGTTTGCGTTGGTACACGAGATGAGGGGCCGCTTATTTTTTTCCAAATTTTTAAAACCAAAAAACAAATCAAATTACCTCCCCCCTCAACCATCCGGTTCCCCCTATCTCCTTCTTTCTCTTCCCTCCCTCTTTCTCTCTCCCGCCTTGATGTAGCTCCTCCTTCCCTACTTCCTCTCCCTCTACTTCCCCCCACCATCTCCTTCTTCTTTCTCCTCCTCCTACTCCTTCTTCTTCTTCTCTCTCCTTCCTCCTCCTCCTCCTCTTTTAAAACCGAAAAACAAATCAAATTACCTCCCCCCTCAACCGTCTGGTTCCCCCTATCTACTTCTCTCTCTTCCCTCCCTCTTTCTCTCTCCCGCCTTGATGCAGCTCCTCCTTCCCTACTTCCTCTCCCTCTACTTCCACCCACCACCATCTCCTTCTTCTTTCTCCTCCTCCTCCTCCTCCTTCTTCTTCTCTCTCCTTCCTCCTCCTCCTCCTCCTTCTGCTTCTTCTGCTTCTGCTTGTTCTTCTTCTTCTTCTTCTTCTGCGAGTTAGCTCGCCTCCACCAGTTAGGCCGCTAGCCTCTCGGTCGCTACCCACCACTTGATCGCCCATTGCTTGTGCTCCCCGCCGCCGCCTAGGTCGCACCTCCCCACCTCCCCATCCCTTCCCCCTTTCCCCCTTTGTGCACCCCCTCCCAATCCCCCTTTCCCTCCCTTACCTATCCTTACCCCCCACCGACCCCTCCCCCCATTTCCACCCTACACCCCTACCCTTGTCCCTACCCCATATTTCATAATCCCCCCCCCCCCCCCCCCCCCCCCCCCCCCCCCCCCCCCCCCCCCCAAAACAACACTCCATGTCCCCTCGCTTGCCACACACACACAGCCCCCCATTCCATCCCCCCCTTCACCGTTAAAAAATTTGACCTTCCCCCACCTTCAAATCCATGAAACAAAGATTTCCTCCCCCCTGTGTGTGTGTTGTTTGTACTTGTGGTCGTTCATGCAAGAGGTGGTTCGTGTGATCATCTAAGAGGTTGTTCACACATGAGGACGTGCATGTGGTCTGGTCCGTACGATAGTGGAACTGTTGATGTTCACAGGTAGTTAACATGCAGTCCACCAACCCCAAGCATTCGTTCTGATTGTCTATGTGTGTGTGGTGTGTGTGATCCATCTGAATGGTGCCTCGTACTCCTCCCCCGATCTAGTATGTTCCATTGGTTTCTCATGATTATTCGCAATTGCTGGAATCAGACCTTATTTCTAAGGTCAGGTTATCCAAATTTGATGCCAAGAGGCATATTTCACGGTGGATTCCGTGAGGTTTTACGGTGGATTCCGTAAACTTTGATGACCGGGGCTCATACACAAAGTGGATTCTTTGTGCGAGAAGTTGATGGGGACGCCTATCCTTTTCGGGCGTTTCATTAATTTAGTGTGTACATGGGTGATTCCATAGCGGGTGATTCCGCAAAATGCATATTAAATTAATAAATGTTTATGAGTTTAGAGTGCACACTCGTAATAAATTAAGGTTAGGATTGATTTCTAACCAGCTGATTTATTTATGTAGCTGAAGACTGCTAGGTATTCACTTTTGTTGGTTTAATTGTATTATTTTACTAATGATTGTGAATGCTTCAGTTGATGTGTAGAGATAGCAGTAGTGGCGGAGGAAAGCATTGGAGGATAGCGAGGATTCGATTTATCATTTATATTTTGATGGGCGCATACCTTAGGCATGGCGCCTATATTTTGTCGCGCCTATTTATTGAGGCGTTGTATATTTATTTATTATTTTGTATGCGCATGGGTGCACGATTATGTTATTTGTACTTGGACATTGTATTGGGCATGCCAGACTCTTTGGGCACCGCCCATTAGCTTTATTTCTATTTTGCGCTAAAGCAAACTCAAAAGCTAAAAGCTTGCTATTTTGTAATTTGGGCTATTATTTGAGCTTGAAGATGATTAATACATAAAATACATGCTTTGTGGAGCACTCACACAAGGCATGGGGGGAGATTGCACCCAATTGGTCTCTTGTTCATGTCGTGCATGCTTTTTACCTTGAGTTTTGTGCAAAAAGTAGAGTTCTTTTGTTCTTGGGGACCTTCCGGCATTCACTACGCAAGCGTACATCATCCGATCTGCGCACCAAAATTTATGGCTCTTCCACTGCCACTTGTCCCTAATGATCCTGACATGTGTGATCAGTTCTTAAATTATAACAAGAGGTCTGACTTTGTTCGTGACACAGTTATCCTCATGATGCCTAAGAGCTTGGGTAAAGCTCTTTTTTTACCCTATTGTGGGAACCTTTTCCTACTGCCCATCAAGTTTTCTCAAAAGAGGACATTTTGAAGCTTTTGCAAAAGCAAACCATGGATGTCTTGGATCCTAAGCTGGTCATTACTACTTTGGGATTTAGAGTGTCCAAGATTTCTAACCCTTTCTGGAAACAATTGTGGCAGTTCCTTCAGGACAGGTTCATGCCTACCAAGATCCCTTCTAATTATCTTTTGAAGGAATTGTTTATAGCTTCCCGCATGGTGCTGAACGGTATCACTATTGATTGGAGTTCGTATCTCCTCTCTAAAATGGATAAATATTTTATTCGAGTCATGAGGGTAATGTGACTAATGTCGCATTTGGTTTCTATCTTTATATTTTCTTTACATATGTTGCCTCTGCGAAGGAAATTCCCTCACTACCAATTGATCCTCCAGTGGTTCCTCCTCCTACTAAAGATCCTGATGTCATCATTAAGGATATTGATCCTCCTTCTTTGGTCATTCAGAGGAAACGTCTTAAGCAAGTGGCTCAATGAGTACCAGTTTCCACTCCTTCAGTTCCAATTCATGTCCAATCTTGGAGTATGCTTGCTGCTTTCCTTACAATGCCCCGAATCTTTTCAGAGCACATAAAGATGGTACTCTAGATATTTTGATTCCTTCTGTGTGCAACATCTGGTGTCAGGAGATGCAATTCCATTTCTATGCAAAGACATTCAAAGCTCTATTAAACTCTTGGTTACTGCTTGTATTCAACAACTATATTCTTCTTTTTATGAGGAGGTACAACAGTCTAAGGAGGAGTTGAACAAGGCTAATACTAAGCTAGCCTCTGCCACACCACAAAAAAAAATTGCTGACCTTTGTACACAGATGGAGCAATAGACTAAGGTCATTCATGCCTAAAAAGAAGAGATATCTACTTTGCAAGCTCACTTTTGGGAGATAGCAAATCTAAAGTCGTTATTGACTGAGGAGAGGAATAGGTTGTTGAAGGAAGCCCAAGAGCTGATTTGGAAGCTTATTAAATGATTCTTTATGGTTTTGAATGGTTTTAGTTAAGTTGAATGCTTTCTGTGATGAACTTCTATATGATACTATAGACCTTCTATTGAGCTTCTATAGAGCCTCTGTCTCTGTTCTTTTTTTATTATGTATGCCTCTGTAAGTATTATGTGGGATGAATGTGTAGCTTGGGAAAGTTTTCTAGTCTTGGGAAGAGATGAATACAAGTTCAAAATTGCTCAAAGAAGTGGAAAAAGTAGTTGTTGAAGACTCAAGTGAAGGCTGAAGTGACAATGACACTGTTGAGGTATGAAAGGACAATGCAAAGGCTCTAATGACCCTTCATATCAAACATACCTCTTCGGAGGGGAGCCCATGACCAAAGAGGGACTATGGGGGATTATCCTTGATTATTCCAATGTATTATTGAGAGAGAGCATATGTGAGAGAGATAGAGTATGAGAGATAGCCAATTTTTATGGAGAAACATTGTATCTACATGAGAGAGAGACTATGAAGACTATGAAGATGATGAAATATGAATACTATGTGATGATTTGCATTCAAAGTTGATCTTTCTTTTATGTTCTCTTGTTCTTTTGATGGTTTCTATGAATAATATGAATAATGTGTTGAAGATTTGATGTGATAAATCCATGGGAGAATTGCTATATGATGTTGTGTAAATATTTGAGAAGATTGGTGTTATTTTTCTTCTTGTGGTTGATTAAACTATGAAGAACATGCTTGTTGATGATACAAGATAGATTTTCTTGTAGTAGATTCCCCGTTTTCTTGGTCTCTCTCTTGGGGCTCCAGTAATATTGATAGCACTATAACAATGAATGACGACAAAAATGCACTTATGAAAGAGTTAATGGCAATACATTGAACAGTTTGACAATGATACATTTGAATACTGACATGTTTGATAGCATTATAGTGAATGCTTTGATATTAATATAGAAAATTCTCTAGCAATAATACAATGAATAGTAAATTCCTTGAAAAAATATAGTTAAAGCTCTGACACTAATGTTGATATGAATGTAGACTTCAAACATGCCAAGCAACCCAAAGAATGTAATGACTCTAATTATAATCAATGAATACATGGGGGAGGCCTCTAAGGATGAGATAACACACCCAACAATGAAAGCTATATTCCATATTCCACCCAAAACACAAGGTACTAAAGCTATGACTGTGAAGCTCAAGATGGAAAGTCTCTCTTGGAATGAATACGCTTGGAAAGACCCCAAGGACCCATTAATGAATCCATGTACACAAAGATATAGATCATGATTTGTGCAAAGTTTCAATATATGAAACAAGAATGGAGAAAGAAATTCATGAAAAGGTCTGCAATGAATTGCAAGAAGAGATGAAAACAATGCATGAAGAAATAAATGCAACTATGGAAAAGGGAATACAAATGCAAGCAACATTTCAAAATTGGACATGATAAGAATCAAACTATAAAATACCATAGATGCATGTAGCATAAAAATCTTGCCATGAAAAGAAGAGCTAAATGCACATAAGAAACAAGAAATACATGGGTAGATGTGGTAGGAGCAAAGAAAAAGATGGAAAGTGTGGAAAGTATAAGGAAAGGAAATTCACAATAGATAGAAGTGGTCAAGAAGTACAAAGGAGTGCCAAAGAATAAAGTGGAAATGATGAATGGCACACTTGAAGAAGAAGCAAAAAGAAAGATATGTGCACTTTGAGCATGGGTTGTAAGATGGGCAAAGAGCTTTCTTGACACATAGGAAAGTACTCAAAGGTGAAAAACATACGTGGATGATTATCTTACTTTTCTTTAAGTGGCACATAGGAGAGAGAACATGCCATGCATCCTCGAGTCAAGAAAAGAAGGAAACTATGATGTTTATCATGATGGGTGAGCGATCATAACTGAGCACTGGTTTGCATGATGGTGCGCAGCCTATGAGACTTTGCATATGATAGTTTGGAACTATAATGGAGCTTTGAGACTTGATGCATGGTACTTTGAAGATACTTTTAAGCACTCGGACATTGCTATGTACATAGAGACATGATAGTGTATGGGCAGCAACTTACTTGATGTATGTGGATACAAATGGGAAAGTACATATTGCCCTCAAACCCAAGAGGCCTAGAGGGACAAGGGGATAAGTGTTGTAGCCATTCTTGTTAAACAAGGATTACAAGATCTAGTCCATGTGGTGCATAATGTGGAAGCAAGATACATGTGGATTAGAGTGTGCATAGATAGGCCTAAGGATATTTATATTATAGTATGTTATTTTTCCCCATCATAGACTCCCTATATGCATCATTTTATGAGGACATCATGAGATTTATGAGTTTTAAGGATGCCTTACTAGCAAGAGACTTCAATGCCTACATAGGGAATAGTCAATTTTCTTTTTGTGACACAAGTGGTGAGATGTTTTGAGATATTGTATGAGGTGGGGTTACTTAGATCAGCCCAAGATAGAGAGTTGACAAAATATGAAACACACCTACTGACATTGGGGACTACACATAACCTAGCTATCCTCAATGGATTATCACAATGGCTAGAATTAAATGGTTTCACATTCTAGAATAATTAGAAGAGAGGAGTATTATGGATCTGTTGATTGGTTTACCAAGATTAATACTGGATATCAAGAGTTTTGGGATCTCAAGCAAACCGGTTGACTCATTAGCAAACCATGCTATCTTAACCTTCATAGTGGTATGTGGCCATGTATAAAAGGCACAATCATATGTGTCTAGGCTCTCAAAAATGACTTTATGGAGACAACCTAACATGTATACAACACCATAGTTCAAAAATCATTGATGGTATGAGATTTTTAGGCTTCATTGGATACGTTCACATGACATTTGGCTGAGATGCTACATGCTCTAGTAGCCCATGCCTTCCCATACATGGTGCCATGTATTGCACCACCAAGATACTCATCCCATTGAATGGTTAGTATGATCATGGTTGTAGAGAGACATGTGCATATCTCTAGTCAAGATTGGCACATGGTCTATGTACACATGGGCATGCTCCTATGCTTGTTAGATGCCTACTGTAGAAAAAGAAATGGGAATACTTGGCTAGACTAGAGACAAAGATGTACTTTATATTTTCAAGATAGGAGAGCAAAATAGCATTGAGAAGGCTTCATGAGAGTTGGCCATTGATACTGATTACTAGCCTAAGGTTTGGCATGGTTATGCTTGCAGGATTTATGATGTTCTAGGTTAGGACCCTATGCCCCTCCCTTGGTCTCTAGGCTTACATATTATAGTTTTTAAAAGACAAAAGAGAGTGAAACATGCCATATAGAAGTTAAAGAATGGGACAACTCATGATCATGATGCCTTACTAGTTGAACACTTTCCACATATTTGTGATATCTTGGCACCAAGGTTGATTCATATTTATGATGGTAGAGTTTGTGAGGGATTTCCAACTAGCTCGTTAGACCATAAAATTGTACAACTATTTAAGAGTGGAGAACCTATGACACCTAACGAATACAAGACAATTATGATTGGCCACATGTAGCTAAGATTTGTGGATCTATTGTGGAGCAAGCCTTAAGTGATTTGGATGAAATGCATGGCATGAGATTGGTAGGTCAAGCTAGTTTCAAACATGGCTATACCGCACTTGACTATATTTTCACTCTAAGGTATCAAGAATTGCGTGGTGGGGGGACTTGCTTGAGTTGCTACGCCAAACACACATTGTATACACAAGAGGAAGCTCACTCAAGAACACAAGAAGAGAGATGGAGGCAAAAACGTTTTCTTGCTAGTTTCTTCTTCTTCTTCCACACACTCTATAATGTACACAAAGTATAGATAAGATACAACATAAAGGAAAGTGGCCTACTAAGTCAAACAGTACATCACCGACTACACTAATCGACTGGCACTATGTCTTTGCCAGCTGTAGATAGGTGTAACAAACTAAATATAATAAGTGATAAGTCAGTGGCCATGTGAGTATCATAATGACCATCAACGTGCTAAGTGTAGACGTGCAGGCTCATCTAGCCAGGCAGTCCATCATCAATGTCTACACGTGTTGAACTTGCCATCTCAACACTCCCCCTCATGCTCAGCTCTATCTCTGCAACTCCAAGTAAGCTTCGAAACTTTCGAAGCTTCTTTGCACCCAATGCCTTTGTGAAAATGTGAGCTATCTGATCCTGTGTGCTGAGATATACCAAGTCAATCTCTCCTACAAGTACCTTCTCTCTCACAAAGTGGTAGTGCACCTCAATGTGTTTTGTCCTAGCATGGAACACTGGATTCCTAGCTAGCTGTATGCTGTTCATGTTGTCACAATGAATGACAAAACTGGACCATCTCCCTGCACATCCAAATCACCTAATAACTTTTTCAACCATACCACCTCACGTGCTACCATCGCAACACCGCTATACTTAGCCTTTGTACTCGATAAAGCAAATGTAGGTTGCTTTTTGCTGCTCCAAGTGACTGCTGCACTACCAAGGGAAAATATGAATCCACTTGTAGATCTTTTGTCTGACATGCTACCAGCCCAAGCTACATCTGTGTATCCAAAGACCTGTACGTCCTTACCTGCCTCATAAAAAATTCCATAATGTAAAGTGGACTTCACATACCTCAATATACGTCTAATTGCATCCAAATGAGGCTTTCTAGGCATCTGCATAAACTGACTGACAAGGCCAACAGTATAGCTCAAGTCTGGGCTTGTGATAGTCATGTAAATCAAACTCCCTACTATCCTCCTGAACATAGTAGGGTCTTCTATCTCATCTCCAACATCAACACTCAGCTTTACATTTTGCTCCAATGGTACTGAAAGAGGCTTACATGCTGTCATACCATACTGGGATAACATATCCAAGCCATACTGCCTTTGGGATAGCCATATACCATCATCACATCTGATCACCTCAATACTAAGAAAGTATCTCAGCTTACCCAAATCTTTCATCTCAAACTTCTTCTTCAAGAAGTCCTTAACTTCAACAATCCCATTATCATTGTCACCTGTAATAATCAAGTCATCCACATAGATGACTATGATGACCAACCCTACATCTCCCTTTCTTGTCAAGATTGTGGGAGAGAAGGAAGGAGTCTCACTTGTAGCTTTCTTGCTTGCACAATGGGGGAATACACACAAGGGTGGAGGCTGAAAACAGTTTTCCTCTTCTTAGTTGTGGAAGCCAAAAGAACTCAAGTACAAAGAAATAGAAGAACCCTATATATGGGTCTCAAACCAAACTCAACTAACTAAGGTGGCATACTAACTGAGCCACAAACTAGAATAGATAAGGATAGCTATCACGTAGCTATTATTCATGGGCGGTGTACCAACCGCGTCTGCAACTGACAAGTCGGTGACATAAATACACAACGGTCACCCTGGCATATCACGAGTGGAGCTCGATATCTCAACACTCCCCCTCGAGCTCAATCCCAATTCCTGCACACCAAGCAGGTCTCTGAACTTGCGCAGCTTCTCTGCGCCCAATGCCTTCGTAAATATGTCAGCTACCTGATCCTCTGTGCTAACATAAACTAGATCAATAAGACCTAGTAAAACCCTCTCCCGCACATAGTGATAATGCACCTCAATGTGCTTTGTTCTAGCATGATAGACTGGGTTATTTGCCAAGTGTATACTACTCATGTTGTCACAATAAATGACAACTGGCCCATCTGTAGACTGATGCATATCATAAAGTAGCTTATGCAACCAAGCTACCTCACATGCAGCCATTGTTGCACCCCTGTACTCAGCCTCTGTGCTCGACAAGGCAATTGTAGGCTGTTTCTTGCTGCTCCAAGTGACTGCAGCACTCCCAAAAGAGAACACATATCCACTGGTGGATCGTCTATCAGAAATACTACCAGCCCAATCAGCATCAGTGTATCCATGCAGCTGTATCTGAATCCCAGTCTCATAAAATAGTCCATACTGCAATGTGGACTTCACATACCTGAGTATGCGTCTAGCCGCATCCAAATGCGGTTTCCTTGGAGCCTGCATAAACTGACTTACCAATCCAACAACATAGCTCAAATCTGGCCTGGTAATAGTCATATAAATCAAGCTTCCTACTATGCGTCTGTACATAGTAGGGTCTTCCAGAAGCTCACATGCATCTGCGCTCAGCTTCACATTCTGTTCCAAAGGAACTGAAATAGGCTTACAGCCTGTCATCCCATATTTGGACAGCATGTCCAATCCATACTGCCTCTGCAAGAGCTGTATCCCACTTGGTGATCTAATCACCTCAATGCCCAAGAAATAATGCAGCTCTCCCAAATCCTTCATCTCAAACTTCTGCTTCAATAGCATTTTCACATGAAGGATATCTTCATCACTGTCACCTGTCATAATCAAATCATCAACATAAATGACAAGTAGCATAATACCGTTCTCTGTTTTTCTCACATAAAGTGAGAAATCTGCCTTGGAAATCTGAAAGCCAATAGTGACAAGATACTGTCCTATCTTGTCAGACCATGCTCTAGGTGCTTACTTCAAGCCATACAAAGCTTTCTTCAACCTGCAAACAAACTCAGGATGAACAGCATGCACATAACCTGGTGGCTGCTCCATATAGACCTCTTCTTGCAAATCACCATGCAAGAAGGCATTCTTTACATCCATCTGATGTAAAGACCATCCCTTTGATGCAGTCATAGCAATGACTGCTCTTACGGTTGCCATCCTTGCAACCGGACTGAATGTTTCTTCATAGTCAATGCCATATGTTTGTGCATACCCCTTGACTACTAATCTTGCCTTGTATCTGTTCACAGAACCATCTGCATTGTGCTTCACCTTATAAACCCACTTACAGCCAATTGCATTTTTACCTTTAGGCAAAGGTACCAATTCCCATGTAGCATTTGCTTCCAAGGCATCCATTTCTTCATCCATGGCTTTCTCCCATTTTTCTTTTCCCATGGCTTGCTCAAAAGAAGTGGGTTCTGGTTCCTGTATCACCTTGACCATATATGCATAGTGAATGGCTGTAAATCCATCATATTTCAGCCTATCCACAGGATACCTAACTCTGGTAGACCTGCGCAAAGTGGGTTCACTCCCAGGTGCTCTCAAAACATCCCTGGTCTTCCTTACTCCAGGTGTAACAATAGAGGGAATACCCAACTCATCATCAATGCTCTGTTCTGAGCCACTGGATTCACCATCCACATAAGAGTGACCTGCATTCACATCAAACATGGGCTGATCAACCTTCTCTTTTCCTTTTCGTGATACCTGCATACCACTATCTGCATTACTTTGAGAAGATTCTCCTGATCTCAATCTGACTGTCCATGGCGAAGAATGTGAACCACTGCTAGAGGACGCTCCAGGTCCACTAATATTTTGTGACTGCTGCTGTGAATTCTGTGCAGCATTACCATTTTGTGCATCTACATCATCAATCACATTTACTGGTTTATACCAGCTACTCATCTCATCAAAAACAACATCTCTGCTCACTGTAAACTTACGAGTAGAAGGGTTATAGCATCTATACCCTTTTTGCTGCAAAGAGTAACCAATAAAGATGCACTTCTCAGCTTTTGGATCCAACTTGGATCTCAACTCATCTGGCACATGTACATAGGCAATGCAACCAAAAATTTTCAAATGAGAAATATCTGGTTTCCTACCAGTATACCTCTCCTCTGGAGTCATTCCATGTATTGCTGCAGTGGGAGTCCTGTTCATTATGTAGACTGCTGTAGCAACTGCTTCAGCCCAATAAAAATCTGGCAAGTCTTTTTCATTGAGCATGGCACGAGATACCTCTCCAATATGCATGTTTTTCCTTTCTGCAATTCCATTTTGTTGTGGGATATAACTGCATGAATATTGCTGCTTTATGCCATGCTCCTGCAAGAACTTTGCAAACTCATTTGAGAGGTACTCTCCCCCTCCATCTGACCTCAGGCATTTTATTTGCAGACCTGTTTCTTTTTCAGCCATAGTTTTAAGGGTTTTGAAATGCCCAAAAACTTCACTTTTCTTTTTCATAAAATACACCCAAATTTTTCTGCTATAGTCATCAATAAAAGTGACAAAATAATGACAGCCTCCAAGAGATGCAGCTTTAGTAGTCCACACATCAGAGTGGATTAATTCCAATGGCTTCTCACTCTCTTGAACATGTCTAGGAAATGGTTTCCTTGCCTGTTTTCCAAACTGACAGGCTTCACATACCTTATGCATTTCTGCAACCTTGAATTTTGGCAATCCTGCAACAATATTTTGGGCCTGCATTGATTTAAGTCGCTGTACATTAACATGACCAATGCGTTTATGCCAGATATCAATATCTGCAACTACACCGGTCCCATGTGCAAACATTGCTGCACTCAATTCAGACATGTCTGCATCCAACGTAAACATTCTGCCCTTCTTCTTTCCTTTTGCTATCAAGCGACCTTTATTTTTCATATCCTCAACAAAGCATCCATGAGGATTAAATCTGACCTGCAAGCCCTGCTTAACCATTTGACCAACAGAAACCAGATTCTTGGTGATATTCGGGACATGAAATACATCGGACAGGTATTTCTTTTTCCCATCCTGCATAGACAAAGGAATTTTTCCAATCTGCACAATCGGATGTGCAGTATCATCACCAGTCTCCACAAATCCTGGTTTTTCCATTTTCCTTGCATCCTCCATCCATTCTGCATGACCTGTCATGTGGTTTGATGCACCTGAGTCAACATACCATACATCATTGCTTTCTTCTGCACTTGTCAAGAATTGTTCATGTGCTGCACCATAAACAAATGCTCATTTCTGTCATCACCCTGTCTACTAGAAGATGCATAATTCCCTTGTTGCAGTTTTCCATTCATGATGTCATTCTGCTTTTTATAGCAGTCTTTAGCCATATGACCCATTTTACCACAATAGTAGCATTCAACATTACTGTTTGCATTTTGGCCTCTTTGCCATCCACCACGACCTCTTTGGCTCCCCCTGCCTCTAGAGTTACCACGTCCTCCTCCATAGGACTGGTTTTCTTGAGTTTGCTGCATATTCTGATTTCTACCACGGCCTCCAAATCGGCCTCCTCTACCTCTGCCTCTACCTCTTCCAGCATTTGAGTAGAAGACAGTTTCTTTTGAAGTTCCTCCTGAAGAAGATGCACCACCATTTCTCTGCTCCTCAGAAATTAGAAGAGCAATCAACTCCTCAAAATCAGGAAATCTTTCACGGACGGAAATGGATGTCCGAAACTGCGCATAATCCTTTCCTAGACCATTCAAGGTCACAGAAACTAAATCATCATCTTCCACTGGCGACCCAATGGAAGCAAGTGCATCTGCAATCTTCTTCACCTTCATGTGGTAGTCGTTGATGCTCATATTTTCTCTTTGCACATTGTGCAACTCTTGCTTGAGCTGCATTTTCCTGGCTTGCGTATTTGTGCTATACATTTTTGACAAAGTATCCCATGCCTCCTTTGGCATACTTGCATCCTGAATATGCATAATCATAGAGTCTGAAATACTGATAGACAGCCAGTACATAACTTTCCTGGCTCTCTCATGCCATGCTTTGAATGCCTGCATTTGCTGTTGATTGGGAACATCAGGAAGAACTGGTTCTTCTTCATTTCCTGCAACAAACTCCCAATACCCTTTTCCCATAAGGAAATTCGTCATTCTAAACTTCCATGCTTGGAAGTTGTTCTTGTCAAGCTTTTCAGTGACAATCTGTGAGAGAGAATCAGACGCCATTACAGAATACTGCAAAAAGTTCTGTCACTGCAAAAACCATAGCTTCACCCTCACAAGGGAAAATTTGCAAAACTGGCGAAAGTGGTATTTGACCACACGGTCACTTCCTAGTGACGATCTTGCATCAACAGGCAACAGGGATGATTCTATAACTCCCAATGTCTCTGCGCACAAGCATACAATGCAATTTTTACAGTAACTATTCACCGACCTGTAGAACAGTGGCTGCACAGCATAAAACTGGGCCTTTTCCTGAGTGCGTGCAGAAAACTTCCGCCTCTAAAGCCCTCTCCCGCAGCATATACTGCCCTCTTGCTTCACCGCGAAGGGCGTCTCAACTTGAGACAATGCACTCCTGCACTTTCCGGCTGTGCTACCTGCAGAGATCTGCTCCCAAAACAGAAAATGAAAGCAACACTGCTCCTCTTACCAGAACACCGCGAGCTTGGCTTGCTTTCTTGAGCTCCTTACCACGAACAAGGCTCTGATACCATGTCAAGATTGTGGGAGAGAAGGAAGGAGTCTCACTTGTAGCTTTCTTGCTTGCACAATGGGGGAATACACACAAGGGTGGAGGCTGAAAACAGTTTTCCTCTTCTTAGTTGTGGAAGCCAAAAGAACTCAAGTACAAAGAAATAGAAGAACCCTATATATGGGTCTCAAACCAAACTCAACTAACTAAGGTGGCATACTAACTGAGCCACAAACTAGAATAGATAAGGATAGCTATCATGTAGCTATTATTCATGGGCGGTGTACCAACCGCGTCTGCAACTGACAAGTCGGTGACATAAATACACAACAGTTACCCTGGCGTATCATGAGTGGAGCTCGATATCTCAACATTTCTCACATAAAGTGAGTGATCAGCATCAGAAATACAAAATCCAATATTGACAAGATACTCTCCAATCTTGTCAGACCATGCTCTAGGTGCTTGCTTCAGTCCATAGAGCGCCTTCTTTAACCTGCGCACATATGTGGGATTGTCCAAATCCTCATAACCTGTTGGCTGCTCCATATACACTTCTTCTTGCAATTCACCATGGAAGAAGACATTCTTAACATCCATTTGCTGCAAACTCCAACCTTTGGCTACTGCCAAGGCAATCACACACCTAACAATTACCATCCTAGCAACTGGACTGAATGTCTCTTCATAATCTATGCCATATGTTTGAGCATAGCCTTTTGCAACTAGCCTAGCCTTATACCTGCTAATTGAATCGTCTACATTATGCTTAACTTTGTAAACCCACTTACAGCCAATAGCTTTCTTACCCTTAGGTAAGGATACAAAATCCCAAGTTTTATTGGATTCTAATGCAACCATCTCCTCATCCATTGCTGCATCCCAATAAGCATGACCAATAGCATCCTCAAAACAAGTGGGCTCAACATCCTCAACTAGTTTCACCATATAAGCATAATGGTGAGTTGCATAACCTTCAAAACCAAATCTTTTAACAAGATATCTGACCCTGCTAGATCTGCGTACCATCAGATCGCTCAATGGAGCCTTTACATTACTATGAGCTCTATGTACACATGGTGTCCTGACTAAAGGAATACCAAGGTCATCATCCAAGCTCTCCGAACCACTAGAATCTCCATCCAATCCCAAATGACTGGTAGATGCATCAATACCATCCAACACTTTCTTCTTTCCTTTTTCCTTCCCTGCAACACTTATAGATCCACCTGAAGATGTGGGGCTACTCCTTAGTCTCCGAGACCAAGGGCTCACTGTAGCTGTAGTACCAGATGATGTTTCTGGTCCACCAAGACTCCGTGATTCTTGTTTATCTTTCTGCACATAGCTATCCTGATCATTATCATCATCCAAAACATCTGTAAAATTCCAGTGAGCTTTTCCTCCCTCCCATAGGAACTCCGTCCCCTCTTAATTAAAAAAAAATTGTTAGTTTAATTTTTTTAGCTCCCCCTCTCTCTCCCCACCGACAGCGCATCGGGGAGAGAGAGAGAGAGGGAATGATGTGGTGGAATGGGAGCATGCCGCCCCCAGGTGGGAGGGGTGGCCATGCCACCCATCTCCTCCCCCTCCTATAAAAGGAGCACCCTCCCCCCTCCCTCGTCGACAGAGAGAGCGCCCCCCTCCCTGTTGCATCGCCTTCCCCCCTCTGTTCGGCAGCTGTGCGGCCCCCTGGGGCTTTTGATTGAGTCTTCCCCCCCTCTAACCTACTGCAACGGCGCCCTCCTGGGGCTTACGCGACTGAAGCCACCCCCCACCCGATCGCCAGTCCGCTGCGGGCCCCGTGAGGAGAAAAAGAGGTAGAAGAGAGGAGAGGGAGAGAAGAAGAGAAGGAGAGAGAGAAGGGAGAATGAGAAGAAGAAGAGAAGAAGGAGAAGAGGAGAAAAAGAGGTAGAAGAGAGGAGAGGGAGAAAAGAGAAGAATGGGAGAGAGAAGAGAAAGAGGAGAAGGAGAGAAGAAGAGAAGGGGAGAGAGAAGAGAAAGAGGAGAAGAAGAGAAGAAGAGAAGGAGAGAGAGGAGAGGAAGAGGAGAGGGAGACAAGAAGAGAAGGAGAGAGAGAAGAGAGAAGGAGAAGGTGAGAAGAGAGAAGGAGAAGAAGAAGAAGAAGAGGTAGAAGAGAAGAGGAGAGGGAGAGAAGAAGAGAAGAAGTAGAGGAGAAAGAGGAGAAGGATAGAAGAAGAGGAGAGGGAGAGAAGAAGAGAAGAAGTAGAACAGAAAGAGGAGAGGGAGAGAAGAAGAGAAGAAGTAGAAGAGAAAGAGGAGAAGGATAGAAGAAGAGAAGGAGAGAGAGAAGAGGAAGAGGAGAGGGAGAGAAGAAGAGAAGGAGAGAGAGAAGAGAGAAGGTGAAGGTGAAGAAGAGAGAAAGAAGTAGAAGAGGAAGAGGAGAGAGAGAGAGAAGAAGAGAAAAAGAAGAAGAAGAAGAGAGAAAGAGAGAGAGAAAGAAAGAGAGGGAGTGAGAGTTGGTGAGTAGCCCTCGAGGAGTCGCGTTCATGAAGCCATCTTTTTCAAGCCACCCCCTCGGCAAAGGACCCCCATCTAACGACCTTTCCTACCTGAGCCTATCGTCTTGAAGGCCATTAAGGTCTGGACTGTCCAATCTCCGCGTACAAATGGCTCCCAAAAAGAAAGTCGCGGGAAGCGTAGGTGCCAAAGCTACCATTGGTACCGGTAATGCGGGAGAGGCAAGCGGAGTGACCAACGTAATGAATGCCCCCACGATCATGAATCAAACCCAGGTTATTTAAGCTTTATAATTAATTATGTATTATTTCTTGTGGAAGAAATGAAGGGGTTAGCTACGTGCATGGAACAAGGACAAGTCGTAGGATTTTTGTTTACTCTAAGCACTAGGTTGCATGCGTGAAATGGTAGAGTATGGAGTTCGCATAAGTTTATATACATGAAATGATAGATTTTACACACATAAAATGATAAGGTTTTTGCATTATTTCACATAAAATAATAGCTTTTAAACCAGTTCAGTGCCTGAATAGTCATTTAGAATTCATGCTTCACGATCATGATTTAAAGAAACACATGAAATGTTAGTTTCCGTTCGCAAGATGCATTTGCTCCGATGGACACAAGTCACATGTGATCCGGTGCATTAGGAATAAGTATTCGTTTTGCCAGAGTTAAAGGTCATTTAGGATGTACAAATATGCTAAACGCACCATGTGCATGACGGGTAAGGATGTTTAGAAAACTCTGCATAGTACCACCCTAAGTGAGATGGAAGGGACGCATGCATCTAGACTGTATCATGAAGGCCTATATAGATGAGGAATCTTGCATTGCCAAGTGTATTAACTGAACTTGGTTAGAACTAGAAGAATGAAAGACCCTTGATTGGGTTGCGAATAAGGCATGTCCATTGCCTTGATTGACCAGTTAATGCTTTGAGTTAGGGTTAAGATACCATAAGGTAAAACCCAAGGGAAAGAGCAAGTCAAAATAAAGTTAACTTACCAAGGACATTTGCTTGCATGATCTTGTTTGAGATTATTGGGATCTCGCCAAGTCGCGAACGATCCAGGATCGGATGCTAGGAGTATTCGGGAAAAAGGTCCAGGATCGGATGTTGGGAGCATCTAGGAAAAAGGAATCACACCTTAGCAGTTGGTCGTATAAATGACCTCCGAAATGTTCGTGCTTGTACTTAGGTACATTATTTGATCTCTTTGCTCAAGGAACTAATTCAAGGAAAAACACTTAATGCTTCAAGTTGAAAGCCTGGAGGGAGAGGCAGGAACAATTACATCCGATTGCCTGCCTTGTCCTATCCAAGGGGGTTGTTAGCTGCGTCGGGTATATGGACCTAACCCACTGCGAGAGGTCTCTCCATGGGTGCTTGGAGCGGGAGGACGCTTGGGTGCCAGGGGAGGCTCTGGCTGTAAATCCCTTGCCTCCGGATCCTGCACAAGAGGCCGACGTGATGGGATCTCGAGGCTCGTGTACTAGTCAACGGGCGAAACTTGGAGCAACAATCTTGTAGATTGCTGGGATAGCCTTCGGGCATGATATTGGATGTACTCTAGGATTATGATAAATAAAGAGCAGATATTGGACAAAAAGGAACTTGCTTGACATTATTTTTTGTCAGTGCCTAAGTTATAATTTGATTAATTAAGGAAGCAGCTTTTTCATGTCAAACGTAATGTGGTAGGTAATTAGATAACTAAAGCAAACTGAGGAAAGTGCGGTGGACGTGACTTAGGTCCATCCTATGAAAGGGTGGTCCTGGTTAGCTGTGAACTTTTCTCAAATGACGAGATAACAAGACTATGAAGACCTAGTATCAGTAGGGTTAGAATCCCGATTTATGCTGTTTTAGGGGAAAGGAATGGGACTATGCCTTATGGCAGGGAGGTTGAGTTTCGCATCCCTCTCGTTTCCTATTCTCCATGAACCAAGTGTAGCATGGATCCGCTTCGACTTTGTTGTTTCTACGCAAAGTGATTCATCTGGAGCTTGATGCTAGCTTCTTCCTAGAGACATTGCTGATAGGAAAGGAACCCTGACCTCAGGTCGACCCTAAGTGGGAATGGCCGAACACTTTCACTCAGGGCAGACTCTGGAAGACCTAGTTCGCAAACCCTGTGACATTCCTTGCGAGTGCCAGGTGGCGCTTTCTAGACTCTCTTCTCGATGGGCTGCTAAGGTGTGTCCCTTAAGCGGACGAGCAGACACGTTACAAC
This sequence comes from Lygodium microphyllum, assembly GCF_053477565.2. NCBI lineage: Eukaryota > Viridiplantae > Streptophyta > Polypodiopsida > Schizaeales > Lygodiaceae > Lygodium > Lygodium microphyllum. The sequence goes on from NC_141151.1 coordinate 100,094,176, forward strand.
ATCACCAGCAGGTGTATACCAACTTCCCATCTCATCAAAGATAACATCCTTGCTCACTCTGAACTCACCTGTGATAGGGTTGTAACAGCGATACCCTTTTTGCTCTAAAGAATATCCAATAAAAACACATTTTTCTGCCTTTGGATCAAGCTTCTTCCATAGCTTATCTGGCACATGAACGTATGCAACACAGCCAAATACCTTCAAGTGCGATACATCAGGCTTCTTGCCAGTAAAGCATTCTTCAGGAGTCATCCCATGAACTGCAGCTGTAGGAGTTTTGTTCATAATGTAAACAGCAGTATGGACAGCCTCAGACCAAAAATGTTTGGGCATATTCTTTTCAGCCATTAATGCCCGTGAAACTTCTGTAATATGCCCGTTTTTTCTTTCTGCAACACCATTTTGCTGTGGGGTATACCTGCAAGTAAATTGCCTCTTTATCCCATGAGTCCTCAAGAAGCCACTGAACTCATTAGAGAGGTACTCTCCCCCTCCATTTGATCTCAAGCACTTTACTTTTAAGCCTGTTTCTATTTCAACAATTGCCTTAAAAGATTTGAAGTGCTCAAACACATCACTTTTTTCCTTCATGAAGTATACCCATAACTTCCTTGAATAGTCATCAATAAATGTGACAAAGTATTTGGTGGCACCAAGAGATACATTCTGTGTAGGCCCCCAAACATCTGTATTCACTACATCAAGTATTTTTCTACTCACTTCTCTGTCATGTGAGAAGGGTTGTCTTGCTTGCTTACCAAACTGGCATACTTCACAGACTTTATGCAATTCTATAAGCCTAAAAGAAGGCAACCCTGTAACTAATCCTCTGGAGTGCATTAATTTTAGCCTTTGCACATTTGCATGTTGAATGCGTTTATGCCATATTTCAATGTTTGCAACTACTTCTTTTTCTTTTAGCATACATAGCAGCATCCATTGCAGGAATTCCAGCATCTAAAGTGAACATTCGGCCAACTCTACTTCCTTTTGCGACCAACCTGCACTTATCATTAAAGTCTTCTACAAAACAACCTTTTGCATTGAATAAGACCTGCAACCCCTGCTCTACCATTTGGCCAATAGATAATAGATTCTTTGTAATTGATGGTACATGTAATACATATGTCAGACTCTTTGTCTGGCCATCATACAAGGACAAGAGAACCTTTCCAATGTGTGGAATTGGGTAGCATGAATCATTACCCATCTGCACATAACCTAGGTTTTGTAAGTCTTGCATCTCTCCAAACCATTCAACATGACTGGTCCTATGATTAGATGCACCTGAATCAACATACCATACATCATCATGTGTCCCCTTTCCTATAACTGCATTCATCATATGCTGCATAACAAACAGATGCTCATTTTTGTCTTCATTCTGTCGTGAAGACGATGCATAGTTTCCTTGCTGCAATTTACCACTGCAAATATCATCCTTTTTTGCATAGCAATGGGTTGCAATATGGCCTATTTTGCCACAATAATGGCAAATAATAATAGAATTTCCAGAATCTCTATTATGCCATCCACCTCTTCCTCTAGAGTTCCCCCCTGCCTCTAAAGTTTCCTTTGTCTCCAGAAACCTGCATTTTACCAAACTATTGATTGAACCTATTTTGCTGGTTATCGCCAGCACGTCCCATACCACGGCCTATCAAAGAGGGTCTTCCACGTCCCCTTCCTAAACTCTAGTAAAATGCTTGGACCTGTTCACCATTTCTTTCAGATGAATCACCCTGCATATTGATCTCTTCAGTAATCATGAGAGAGATCAGCTCATCAATATCTGGAAATGGCTTCCGTACATATACTGAAGTAACAAATAATTTCCATGCCTTCTCATTGTTAAGGCCACTCAGAGTGGATGAAACCAAATCATCATCATCTGGCATTGTATCAATCGCTGCTAAGGCATCTGCAATGCTCCTCACATTCAAAACATACTCATTGACAAACATTTTTCCTTTCTTCAAGGCATTCAACTCTTGCTTGAGTTGAATCTTTCGTGCCTTTGTAATTACTGAAAACATGCTCTCAAAAATTGTCCAAGCTGCATGTGAAGTTTCTGCATTCCTGATATGTCCTAGCATAGTATTATCAATGACTGTAGATAGCCAGTACATCACATTTTTTTCTTTTGCATTCCACTCTTTCCATGCTTTTAACTCATCTGCAGTTGGAGGGATACCCATTTCTGGCTTCTTTTCTTCACCTGAGACAAACTCATAAAGGCCCTTTCCAATAAGGAAGTTCATCACACGGAACTTCCATGAAGGGTAGTTGTTCTTGTCGAGCTTCTCAATAATCGGATTTCCATTGTTCTCTTCCATTATCACAAACAAGGATACAACCCAGCAAGCTAGTCTTCTGCAATCTTTCACAACACATGCACAACAATACACCAAGTAACCTTTTTCACTGATTGCTCAATAGTACATGTAATCTGCAACCTGTTTGCAGATGAACCTTATGTTTGCTTCCTACAAACACCTCAAAACTTACAGATTCGCAATCTGTAACCTGCGCACCTACTTTCGGCCAATACAGCCGAAATCACAATGTATCCTCAAACTACTGTCCGCAACCTTGCGGCTCTAAAATAGGGCCTGAAATGGCCTCAGACGCCCAAAAAAATTACGAGAATGCCCTAAAGGTCTAATCTGTAGAATATACAGTGATCTTCTTGCACACCAAATCTCACATCAATCTGAGATTTTTGCTCGAGCCTGCTTTCGGTGCCTCCATTGGCACTATCCAAGAGAGAGAGTGGAAGAATGGGAGAGCTTCTTACCCATTGCTTGCTTGCTCGAACCTTGCTTCTTCTCCTTCACTTCAGCCTTTGAAATCAACATCTCTCAGTGGCACAGCTCTGATACCATGTCAAGAATTGCGTGGTGGGATGACTTGCTTGAGCTGTTGCGCCAAACACACACTGTATACACAAGAGGAAGCTCACTCAAGAACACAAGAAGAGAGATGGAGGCCAAAACGTTTTCCTGTTGGTTTCTTCTTCTTCCACACATTATACAATGTACACAAAGTATAGATAAGATACAACATAAAGGAAAGTGGCCTATTAAGTCAAACACTGCATAACCAACTACACTAATCGACTAGCGCTATGTCTTTGCCAGATGTAGGTAGGTGTAACAAACTAAATATAATAAGTGATCAGTCAGTGGCCATGTGAGTATCATAATGACCACCAACGTGCTAAGTGTAGACATGTAGGCTCATCTAGCCAGAGGCGGTCCATCATCAATGTCCGCACGTGTTGAGCTTGCCATCTCAACATAAGGGATATTATTAAGGAAGGTTGATCATGTAAGAAAAAGATATATTGGTGCTTTTTCGAACTCCATAAGGCATCTGACGTGCTATCACTCGCGCAGACTCATGAGAAGACTACATGATATTGGTGTCCCTCAAGATATATAGTGGAGTATCTACACTCCTTATGAGAGAGTGATAGGTAAAGTACGAGTACCAAGGGTATCTTAGATTCACTCATTAGAATTATCAGTGTGAAAAATGGATTGCCACTCTCACCCACTTTATTTGGGCTCTGTAAAAATGAGGTTTTAGACTATATTGATAGAGAAGGAGGGATTGGAGCCAATTTAGCCAGAGTATTGGTGTCAATATTGCTTCATGCAAAATTGTGCTTATATCGGAATCACCCAAGGGCCTACAAAGACATTTGGATCCTCTATCAACATTTTGTAGAGATAGAAAAACCTTAAGGTGAACCTTGAGAAAACCAAGCTTATGGTACTCAACACCTCAACCACTTGGTGACGAGACCTAAGCATCAGTTTACTCTTGATGGAGAGCCATTGCAATTTGTTAGAAAGTATGTATACTTGGGAGTCACTATCGAAGGGCCAAAACTTTCATAGAGAGAGACGTTAGAGACTTGACTAGAATGAGCATATGTAACATTAGGTGCATTGGAGAGATAGTGTACACACATAAAATTCAATGAATTATGCACCACATTATGGCTTTGATACACTAGTTATGCCTCCACTCCTCTATGTGGTAGCCATATAGGGACTAAGCCTCTATCACACAAGAAGAAAACCACTGTGATAGACCATGATGGAATAGAGAGGGAGTTTTATGATAGATGGAAGCATATGGAGCAACCACTGGTCATGATGATATCACATATGACATAAGCCAAGAGCTAGTCCCACACGAGATCATTAAAGTAAAGCTAGAACTAGCAACTATGGTGGTTGAGGCCTTGGTCAAGGCAATGACTTGCTTACATAGATTAGGGGAGCTACCTCAAAATAGATACCCACAACTAGCATTGGCTTCATCTAGATAGTTAGCAACAAAGGATGACATACATTGTTGATATGCTCAAATGGGTACATGGATGAGTTTGCATGGTCTACAAAATTGGAAAATTACTCATCTATGATTAAAAAGCATATCATCCTACACTTGAGCTTAGTCGATAAAGCTCAACCATTTGATTAGGGTAGGCATATTGAGACTAGATACACAAAGGACTTAGATTTTTCTCACACGACATGAGGATTGGTAACAGCATTTTGAGATGCTAGCAAAAGCACAAGTGTAGGACACTATTTTTTGGTGGATTATTATTTTGGATACTTGTGTATTATTTTGTACTCATGGACATCATCATATTATAATGAGTGTATTATTTTGTGAGAGCCGTGCACATTGTATTTATCTCCCATAGTTGTATTTCGTGCACCCACAACTATTGGTGCATCTGGCTCAACATTTTGGTTTTGTTGTCGGGACCTAGGACGGTGCAACTGCCAAGGTTCTCACACTCCTAACATGTGGCAGAATAGGAGGCTTGTGCATGGGCATGGATGGGATTGATGGGGTTTCGATCATCCGCATTTGTGGCCAGCATTCTGAAACCCATGCGGCTAGGTTAGGAAGGTTGAATTGGAAGGAACTGGTTTGTTGGATTGAGATTATGAAGATAGGCATTGTTAGGGTAAGAAAAAACACAAAACACAAACTTTTTATTTTAAAAAACACACAAAAAACTAAAACTCAAATCTTAAACACAAAACACAAAACTCAAACCCTTCTTGCTTGGACAACCCGTGTGACAATATTGCAAATGATGGTTTAATTTGCTTGCCCTTGTGACCAGTTGCATATGTATTCATGATGGACAACTAACCAAATGCATAGCTTACTCTTGTGGTCATCTCTTGAAGCTTTTCCGTCATTGACGTGTGAAGGAAGAAGCCGAACAAAGAAGAGAACATAGAAGAGGGAAGGAACAAGGGGTATAGGCAAGAGGAGGTAGTGAAGGAAGAGGGGAGAAAAGAAGTAGAATTGAGTAGGAGGAAGAGAAGTAGAGGGTGGAAGAAAGAAGGAAAGAAGAAGATTAAGAAGATAGAAGAAAAGAGGAGGAAAGAAGAAGAGAAGTCGATGAGCAGAAGAGGAGCGCAAAGGGATAGAAGAAGAAGAAGGTGAGAAGTCGAGAAAGAAGGGAGAAGGGAAGAGAAGGTGAAGAAGTGGAAGAGGTAGAGAAAGAAGAAGAGGAAGAAAGGTTGAGGTGGAAGGCAAAGAGAGGAAGAAGAAGAAGAAGAAGAAGAGTAGGGGAGGGGGTCGGGGTCAGTAGATCCTCCTTCTCTCTTATAAAAAATCCTCTCTCTCTCTCTCTCTCTGTGCGTTTGTAGCTGCTAAGGTCTGCAAGGTCTTGGGGGATCTCTTTCTATCGCTCTCTGCATTTCGTTGAGGCCGGCTACTTGCAGTGCAGGGCAGCGAGCTTACTTTGGCTGCATTGGTGTGTGCTGGCGGCGCGCTGCACGACTGGGGCTAGTGGCAGCGCTCTTGTCTGGTGACGTGGACATCAGCGGTATTCTTGACTGGCGAGCGCTGACGGCTGAGGGGTAAGATGTGCGCGGCTTATCATTGTCGACTAGCGACTTGTTGCGTTCCGCTTCTCTCTCTCTCCCTCTCCCTCTCCCCCCACTTGGCGGCTCATCATCCACCTAGCAGCTCACGTAACTCACACACACACTCTCTCTCTCTCTCTCTCTCTCTCTCTCTCCTCACACATTAATCCATACTAAGGCACACTCACGCACAATACACACACATTAACACAGTCACACTTCCTTTCACACCCTCACACACACAATTTACCACCATTCACCCACCCAATGCATCTCCTCCACATACTCCCACAACCAGCACACTCTTTACCCACCCCCTTTTCACATGTCACTCACCTTAACACACACTAAACCCTAACCACTTCACTCTCACTCACATCCATCACCCTAACTCACACACCCCTATTTTTCTTTCACATCCAAACCCTAACCCCCACACATCCATCCATCTCACTCCTACACAACGAGCACTCATTTCCAAACAGCAAACCCTGAAACCTCACTCCCACACTAAGCCACTTCTATAGATCACTTGCACACATAGATCACTCACACACATAGGATTTTCCTCACACACATAGGAGATCACTTGCACACATAGGAGTTCACTCGCACACAAAGAGTTCATTCGCACACTCCACACACATGCACAATACTCCTCCAAACACACACAATTCCATACATGCACTTGTCCACCCTCACATGACCTCCATTCCTTCTCATTGTATCTAGGCGCATCTAGACGTCTTGTTTTGTCTACCTTTGCACAATTGCCTCTTGGAGTCTTGTCTTTGCCTCTTGCATTAGGTTGGTATTGATATTTTTCCATCTTTGTCATCATGAAAGTGTGTCTTTATGGAATTGCTTCACAAGTGCACTTTGAATTATGAATTGCTTGCACAAGTGCACTTTGAATTTTGAAGGGAAGAAAGCCTGCTTTTACACACCTCATTCTCTTGGAACTTCCAGTGTTTTCAAGTAACTTGCAAACTTGTCTATTTAAAGGATATCATTGGGAGGCACGTCCTAAAGGCCTTAAGCATTCAATAAGAATTTTGTAAAGCTAAGGACAAGTACACCAAGTAAGACCTTCTCACATCACAAGGTTCAGACTCTAGAACACTCCATAACACTCCACGGCTTAGGCTCCAAGCTTACACACTCACTTTTCCTTATATGCACTTGCAACGACAAGGTGATCCCCTCTCCTCCATGAGAGTGGACCCCTAGTTCCAAATTCATCAAAACCACATCACACCCTTCATCCTCTCTTGACTCAAGTCCAATCCTTGATACCACACTTCTCAAGGCTCTCCCTGATCAAGAGATGGACCTAGTTAACCAAGGGATCATAGGTCACCAACCTAGCACAATGGATGAGGCCACTTTCCTAGACTCTCTTCCACAAGATGTCCAAGAATTCTTGGCCAACTACCAACAAGCTACACGCTTTGATCGTACTTGACTCTCCCCTACTACTGACTTAGATGAAAAACTCATGGCCCTTAAAGACCAAGGAACTAGTACTTTTAGCAAGATCCTCAAACACACCATGGACACAAAGCAAGAGATTTTGAACATGAAATCTAAGCTAGATGGGATCAAGAACATGTTCTTGAATGCTGGAACATTAGGATCAAGCATTGTGGTGGTGGAGGGTGTGGTGGCGTGGTGGTGCTGGTGGTGGTGGTGGTGGTGGTGTAGGTGGGTGTGTGGTGGTGGTGATGGTGGCTGGTGGTGTTGGTGTACATAGTGCTCTCGATAGAGTAGGACGACCTGCACAAATTGCGGGCGGTTTGGTCATGGGGCATCGACTTGTAGGGCTCCTAGGCAGCTTCCCTATGCTGCACCCTATGCACATCGTGGGCTCTCATACCCAAGACCTCACTAAATGGATCTTCTTGCTCCTCCTTACTAGAGACCTACAGCTCTTCGAGCTAACATTAACCCATCCAACATCCCACGGTCTCCGAGCCCTATCATAACTCACCCACCTAGTGATCCCCTAATCCATTATGTTGAAGAGCTCATCGAGGATGATGATTATACCAACCCGTTTGTCTCTTATGAATGAAGAAGGAAATGCGGTTCTCATGGACTATAGACCAATTTTGATCGTGATGTTGGGGTGGGGTAGAGGGTGTAGCTTAATGCAACCCTGTGAGACTCTTGCCTATTGGAATTGTGGCCAACTTGGTCACATGTCCACATGGTGCCCACAAAAACAAGAACACCCAAAGGAAAATGAAGCCGATCAAAGGTGTCCCGAGTGTGGGATCACTCACATGTATTTTGATTTCCAGAAGTAGAAAGCTAGCTCTAGCAAAGCTATAGTACCCATTGTTCCCTTGACTCTTCATAGTAGAAATGTTAAAAGATGAGGATGTGATTCCCATCTTGTTTAATACCATTACCTGTGCACAAGCTAAGCAAGGTGGAGTCAGTATCCCTGGTCCACCATCTTTGGCTATTGGTTCTATCATTGGAAAGAAGAATGCCAAGAAGAAAACTAAGCGTGCTGCTCTTAAACTCAAGAGTGATGGGGTGACTACAGTTTCCACAGTTTTTTTGAGTGCCGAGCAAGCTACATCTTCTCCACACATAGAAATGGCTGCATCAGCCAAAGTAGGTGAATATCCTGACCCCAAAAATCAACTTAAGTTGATTAGCAAGGTAAAGAATTGGGTGGAAGAGGCTCAAGCTAAAATTAGGGTTGAAGAAGCCAGGACAATTTGCAACCACATG